>NC_133415.1:32133392-32436696 GCF_049350105.2 Macaca mulatta | reverse complement strand
GGGCAGGAGCAGAGGTGAGGGGTGGAGAAAGGGGATGGGGAGGTGGCGGTGGGAGGTGTTCTGGGGATGCGCCCAACTGATGGGCAGGCAGGCGGCCGCTGAGGTCAGCAGCTCACCCCGGCAGCCCAGGTAGCTAAGCCAAGCCGAGCAGTGATGGCCTTCTTCATGTTGTCCCTGACCCCAACTGTTCCTGGGGCCCCGCCCACCTCTGTGCCCTGCCAAGCCTGGGCTGAGGTCCCACAGGAATGCCTCTGCCTCTGCCCAGCGAGGCCAGGAGGCAGCGCAGGGCAGGTAGCTGTGGAGGCCCCGAGCACCGGCTTTCATCGCACACAGCTCGGCGCCCTCAGGCCCCGATGCCGCCCCGGGCTGTGATCACCGGAGGGTCCCATCACCTGCTATAAAAAGATGTGAGTCAGCAATACATTTACAGATTAGGAAACTGAGGCAGTGAGTGGTGAAGCCCTGCCCTGCTCCCACCCCAGACTACCCAGGCAGAGAGGTGGCCAAGGGAGACAGTCACAGTGCTGCCCAGAGGGACCATGTGGCATGTCCTGCCCAAGCATGAAGGCTGGGGGCCTGGCTAGTAATGGGGGAGGGTACGGAGGGGCTGGGCTGCAGGCCACGTGCAGAGGGGCAGGCAGCATGCTCCTGTGCCAAGGGTGGCTGGGAGGGGAATCTCCAGGGAGGTTCTGAGCTGCTGCTTCCCAGGGCTGGGGTAAGAGGCTGCAGAGGGCTGGGGCTGGGGGTGGGGCCAGCTGTA
Source organism: Macaca mulatta (assembly GCF_049350105.2). Taxonomy (NCBI): domain Eukaryota; kingdom Metazoa; phylum Chordata; class Mammalia; order Primates; family Cercopithecidae; genus Macaca; species Macaca mulatta. Next base: position 32,435,936 of record NC_133415.1, on the reverse strand, counting down.
GCACAGCTGGGACAGCAGTCAGCTCAGGATCCTCTCGGACACCAGCCATGTCCCCGTGAGGCGGTCACGTCACAGACCACAGTTATGAGGCAGAACAGGAGGCCACAGCTCAGTGCACCAAGGCCAGAAATAGCTCTGGGCGGGGGTGGCGGGCCTGTGTCATCCCCACACCACAGAGGGTCAGGGCACCCCTCCCACGCCTGCTCCCCACTCCTGGCCCTCCACCACTGACTCACTCCCCCCGCCCCCCCACCCATCTGTCCCCCAATCCTCGCTTGCTTCTCACATGCACACCCACCCGCCATCCATCCTCAGGCCCACAGACACGTGCAGGGGCAGCCAGAATTCCCATGGCGTTTCCTGTGCCCTTCCAGGGCTCTGGGTGCTGGGGCAGGAGGTTGGCAGCAGCTCCTGGTGGGGGCAGTCTGCCTTTGAGGGGTCCTGAATATCCTAGGGAAGTGGGTACCAGCCCCTGTTGCCCTGGCCCTGGCCCCTGCTCCTTGTTAATCTTGGCTGCGATGGCGGGGTAGGCAGGTGAGGTCAATACCAGGCAAGGACACCTGCCATGGTGAGAGGGCACTGGGCCCAGACTGAAGCAGCTCCAGGCCTAGCTAGCTACATGCTGTGGAGGAAACTGAGGCCCAGTGTGGGAGCCTTCGGGACTGGCCTCCTGAGTGTGCCTGGTGCTCCCTCAGCCCCTTTGGCTCCACACCTTGCCCTGGCCAGTAGGGCTTGTCCCTGCCCTGTGTTGCTGGGCTCACCAGAGACAACGAGATGTGGGTGGGTCCAGGGCCAGCAGCCAGGCCATGGGCTGGACCCTTCAGTCCAGCAAATTCTCTTGGAGGGGGTGTCAAGTTTATTGACCCATTTTACAGATGAGGAACATGAGAACTGGTGTGGGTATAATCAATAGCAAACACCATCAAAGGTCAAATGCAGTCATATGCTACTTACAAGAAACGTGCCTGAAAGTACACAAAATCTTATAATTAAATATATTGTCAGACAAATAATAACAAGTAAAGCAGGAGAAGCCACAGCCCCGGGGGCTAGCGGGCCTCCCAGCCTCATGGCCCCGGGGTGTTAAAAGGTCTTGCTGGGCAGTAAAGGTTTAGCCACCCCCGCTCCTAACCTGAGCTCCACAGTCCTGTTTCCAGCCAGCAGGGCACCCTGAGAGGATACACCTTTCAAGTCACAGACCCTGAAGTTAGCAGAGGATGGCCTGGCCAGGTGAGAGCTGGCAGCCCTGGATGGCACCCTCACCCCAAGGACACATCAATGTGGGCCACAATGTGCAAGATCATCTACTCCCCTGGCCCTCCGTCTGTCCCTGGGCAAGGTGTGAAGTGGCCCCCTGTCGTAGGTGCTGTGCGGAGTGCTGCCCACACAAGACCAGGCCGAGGAGCCAGGTTCCAGGCACTCACGGTCCAGGGCCAGCTGACCACGGGTGGCCACCCTGCTGCACGACAGATGCCCTACGGGAGGGTTAGGAGCCACAGAGGCCTGAGCTGGCCCCAGGCAGCATGAGGATGTTGGCAGGAGCCCAGGAGCCCACTGCCAGCCAAAGGGTCTTGGCAGAGCTCCAAGTGGACAGGATCCTTGGCCTGGCACCTAGGCCTCAAGGATTCATGTTTGGTCAAGGCTGGGCTGCCTGTGTGGAGGGCTCCAGAACCTTGCCCCATCCAGCCCACACACCCCTTATTGGAGGTGCACCCTCCTCGGCTCCCACCCCAGTAAGCCCCACACTGGGGGTCCCTGGGGGCTCTGCCCAGTGGAAGCCTCGTCCAGCCCAGGGCACAGCCAGTATCCCCTTGCCCCACAGGAGGTTAGAGCCCACCGTGCTCCTCCACGCTCCATCAGGAGCCAACAAACACCCGCTGCCTAATTATCTGGAGAATTCTGTCTCCACCAAGGGCTCATCTTGGTCCCTCAGCTAATTCAATCCAGCAGCCACAGCGAGCTGAGTCCCCAGAGGACACTAATGAGGAAGTGGCCGGTAGCTGGCATGCTCCCACCCTGGGGGTACACCCTGAGCCAGGCCTGGGCCCAGCATTGCCATACACCTGCCTCCCAGGCCCATCTGCCTGCCTGACCCTGCCCAGTACCTGGTGCCTAGCCCTCCATTCCCATGGGCTAGCATCCAGACCTAAGCCCCAGGCCTCCCACACTCCCCCAGGGCCCTGAATCTGCTGCACGCACAAGGCTGACCACTGCCTGTGAGCCCAGAGTGTTGGCCTTGACAGGGCAGGAGGAAGTACAAGAGCACATGCTCAGGGTGCACGAGCCAGGAGCACAGACTCAGTGCATACAATGGGGACCCCCGGGGGTGCACACAATAGGCACGCATGCTGGAAACACACAATAAGAGCCCCCAGGCTGGTCAGGGCTCAGGCAGAGTCCACTGAGCAGTAGAGGGTTGCTGGGATGTGAGCCCCTCCCAGGAGCCAGGGCCCAGCTGGAGGGTCTGCACACCCCTGCAGCGGAGGAAGACGGGTGGGCACATGCCCATGCGTTCTCTCGCCCTCAGCACTTGTAAAACATGATCAACCAGGCAGGCGAGCGGCCTCTGCCCGAGCAGAATTTATTCTGCTGTGAAAAGACACGTGTGGGTCCTGAGGCTCTTGCCGGCTCGTTCTCAGCAGCCTTGGATCAGCCTCAGTCAGCAGGAGAGCAGCTGGACAGGCTCCCATTGGAGCCATCCCAGGGACCGCCCAGCCCTTCACGTTACAAACTAAGCTGGGGGCAGCAGCTGGCCCATGGCACAGGAGCAGTGCCTGGTAAGACCACAGAGAAGCCCAGCCAGGCAGGGCCAGTGGGATCCAGCGCTCCCCAGGGGATGAGGAGTCCAAGAGGCGGCAGAGGATCCTCCTCAGCCTGGGATGCTCCCATTGGAATTCCCCCAGCTGAGGCCAGAGCTCCGTGTCCGGGGGCCGGAGTGGAACCCTTGTCAGAGCCGACGGGCCTTGGCCTCCTGTTCTACTGGCACCTGGCAAACTGGCCCAAGGGCTGGCTGCTGCTTCTGTAAAGGATGTGTTATTGGCGGCCAGCCACACCTATGTGTTCACGCATTGTCCATGGCTGCTTTCCCGCGACAACAGCAGAGCTGAGTTGTTATGACACACTGTGTGGCCCACAAAGCTGGAATTATTTAGTATCACACCATTCACATCAACAGTTTGCCAACCTGGTTTGTGAGCAAGCCGAGTGTGGGTGCTGCCACCTTCACCCTCACAATGGCCCCAGCAGTTCACTCAGACCCCCACCTAATGAAAAGGAAACCAAGGGTCAGAGAAGACCACGGTCCTGCTGAAGTCACATAGCCAGGTGAAAAGAGCCTAGCAACCTCAGTGCAGGCTCAGCTCTGCAGAGACCTGGGCAAGCTCAGCATCTCATGGAGGCCTAGGGTGAGGGGTTCTAGGCAAGAAAGAGACTCAGAAATACCGAAATACTCTGCAGGTCAAAATAAAAACATCATTTTTGTAAAGAGGCTGTCAGGACGCTCACAGTCAAACATGCATAAAATAGGACAACTTAACACAAATAAGTTGGGAGGGGTGGCTCACACAGCCTCCTGAGTAGCTGGGATTACACACACACACACACACACACACACACACACAAAGAGAACAGAATGGTTGTAAAGAGAGGGGAACAGCAGAGGAAATGACACAGTCCGACTTGGGAGGAAAGGACTCGGGTGGCACTTCAGAGGAGATAAATCCAGTGCAGGTAGTTTTGAGCAGGACAGTGGTTTAACTGAGGTAGGGGTTCTCTGGGGACAGGGCCTCTCCATGCCAGTCCACCCATCCTGGAACCCTGCAGAGGCTGGGCCAAGGCCCCTCCCTGCACCTTGTATCAGGGACTCTGGCCAGGTCACACCAAGGTGGTTTATGACCCATTAACATCAAGCTGCCTCCCTCGGTGGACAGGACCTGGAAAGAGGTGACTGGGGCAGATCCATGTCAATGTACTTCCCAGGACATCAGGATTCCAGCCTCTGCTAAAGGGATCTTCACAGTTAAGAACAAAGAAATATTAAAGATGAGAACACTTGGTCCAGGAAACAAGAGAGGAAAGGGAGTGCAGTTCCTCCTTGCAAACAGGATGCCCTGGACCACCCTCCACGGCCTCAGGCCTGGTTGCTCCTGCAGACCCATGGCCAAGATTGTGAAGGAAAACTAGGCTGTGGAGGCATTTTCTGTCCTTGTTATCATCATTGTAAACATACTTATCATCACCATCACCATCCTATCATCATCACCATCCTCATTACCATCCTCACCACTATCACCACCATCATCATCATCACCATCATCACCATCACCATTACCATCCTCATCACCATCACCATCATCACTATCATCACCACTATCATCATCACCATCCTCATCACCATCATCACCATCCTCATCACCATGATCACCATCACTATCATCATCACCATCCTCATCACCATAATCACCATCCTCAACACCATCATCACCATTACCATCATCACCATCACTATCATCATCACTATCATCATCACCATCCTCAACACCATCATCACCATCACTATCATCATCACCATCCTCATCATCACCATCCTCAACACCATCATCACCATCACTATCACCATCACTATCATCATCACCATCCTCAACACCATCATCACCATTACCATCATCACCATCACTATCATCATCACTATCATCATCACCATCCTCAACACCATCATCACCATCACTATCACCATCACTATCATCACCATCCTCAACACCATCACCACCCTCACCATCCTCACCACCATCATCACATCACAAGCATCACCATCCTCACCACCATCATCACATCACTAGCATCACCATCCTCATCACCATCATCACTATCACCATCACTATCATCATCACCATCCTCATCAACATCACCATCATCCTCATCACCACCATTACCATCACTATCATCATCACCATCGTCACCATCATCCTTATCCTCATCACCATCACTATAACCATCATCATCATCCTCATCCTCAGCCTTCCCATCATCATCCTCATCATCACCATCAGCATCCTCATCACTATCATCACCATCACCATCCTCATCCTTGTCACCTCATCACCATCATCATCCCAATCACCATCATCAGCATCCTCATCACCATCATCACCATCATCCTTATCCTCATCACTATCATCACCATCATCACCATCACCATCCTCATCACCATCCTCATCCTTGTCACCATCATCACCCTCTTCATCCTCATCACCATCAGCATCATCACTATCATCACCATCCTCATCCTTGTCACCATCACCACCATCAGCATCCTCATCACCTACATCACCCTCCTTATCCTTGTCACCATCACCATCATCCTCATCCTCATCACTATCCTCATCCTCATCACCAGCATCACCATCAGCATCCACATCCTTGTCACCATCATCATCTTCATCATCATCACTGTCATCACCACTATCATCACACCAGTTCTGTGTAAGGCCCTTAGATAGAGGGCAGCCTGGGGCTGATCTCACACAAGGATAGGAAGCCCCAGGTGATCAGTGGGTCAGTACTGGGTGGATAGCAGATGTCCCTGGGCAGATGCCCTGGCTCAAGGATGGGGAGGGGAAGAGGACAAGGGACAGGGAGTAAGGAATGAGGGTCCCTTGCCTCCCTGGGACAGCCCAAGGTGCAGCCTTTCCTCATTCCTGGAGGTTTCAGGACATCCCTGTACTGCATCCTCCCGTAGTACAGTGAGGGGGTGACTGTCAACCCCGCTCCTCAGATGAGGCACTGACTGAGGCAAGTGTCTTGCTGGCCATCTTGCGAGGCCAGGAGACAGGGCACACAATCTGGGCTCCAAGATCCCTGCCCACCCCCATCCTCATCACCACTATCCTTATCACCATGATCATCCCCAGGTGACCAGAGCAGACCCTGAGCCCCAGGGATGACACAGCAGGGAGGGGCAGCCACTCTGGGCTCCCTAGTTCCCCATAGCACCTCAACCTCAGGCCAGGAGGCTGCCTTCCCAGGGATGGCTGAGGGTGGGCCCTGGAGTCTTGCAGCCCTGGGCTCAGATGCAGCCTCTGCACCCCCTCACAGAGTGGGCAGAGAAACAGCCAGCCCCCTCCAAATCTGTCCCCACACCAGTGATGTGAGGACAATGAGAGCACCCACCACCCCCACAGGACCCCAAAGAAACCCCACCCAGCCCCCCACCCAGCATCCTGCCTCCCCAGAGGCCTGCCTATCTGACCTGGGTCAGCCTCATCTCAGGTGAGGAGCCCATGGAGGCAAGGTACAGCTCACAGTGTCCCAGAGCCACAAGGACCCCTCTGCTCCAGTGGTCTTGCAAGGCCACTCTGGCCTGACCTGGCAGTAGGCCTGCTTTATCGAGGAGATATGGCAGGTAGGAGCCTGGCTGCATCTGGGCTGGAGGAGGGGGCAGCAGCCAGGCTGTGCTACAAACCCACCTGGAGCCACTTCCTTGCTGCTTCTGCCCATCTCAGCCTCAGCAGAGAAACGAGGCTCGAGGACAGGCCTGAGGCCTGGTACAGCCTGACTCATCTCATGAGAGACCCAGCCTGTGCTCAGAGTCGAGCTGCTGTGGCTTCTCATGCAACACTGATGGTCCCCCTCCCCTGCTCACCCACCATGTATTAGACACAGGGATCTGCATGACAGACACGTGTTCCTCCCCTCCAGAAACCCACTGAAATGAGGGTGATGCAGAGTGAGGAGTGGGGAGCACAGTGGCAGGCTGCTCCCCTGGAGAAACACCCAGAGAAAGGGATCCAGGGGCACCCAGGACCGATGGGCAGAAGAAAAGCTCCATCTCAACAGAGCAGTCAACCAGCTTCCCTCATAAAAGTGACCAGAAAACCAGTGACCACCAGGCATCTGGAAAACATATCAATGCAGAAAAAGAGGGAGAATGATGCTGGAGGAAGCTGACAGTATGGGAAAAAGATAAAAATTAGGAGAAACATCTCATTTGTGTCTTCCTAGGCATAGACGGGGATTTAAAACAAGAACAGGGTGCTATGAGCAAGGAGGCATCAGACAAAAAGAAAGAGTGCCTGGAAATTAAAAATAGAATCACTAAAATTAAAAAAAAAATCAATACAAGTGTTAGAAAACAAGGTCAAAGAAATCTTCCAGAAAGAAAAACAAAGGAGAAAGAAACATGAATGAGATTTGGGAGACAAATATAGGGGGGTTGAACATCTAAGGGGAGTTCCAGAAGAGAAAACAAAAAACTGAGAAAAGCTAGCAAAGAAATAATACCAGAAAACTTTCCAAAGCTGAGTACCCAGTCCTCCACTGGGCATTCACAGTGCACTTTCAGGCCCCCAGCAGTCAAGAGAGGCCTGAAGCTCCAGGAGGAGAAGCTGGTCACACAGATGCAACATGAAGCCACGTGCAGCAGTGCACGCCGGTAATCCCAGCACTTTGGGAGACTGAGGTGGGAGGACTGCTTGAGGCCAGGAGTTTGAGACCAGCCTGCGCAACACAGTGAGACCCTGTCTCTACAAAAAACTACAAAATTAGCCGGGTGTGGTGATGCATGCCTGTAATCCCAGCTACTTGGGAGGCTGAGGTGGAAGGATTGCTTGAGCCCAGAAGTTTGAGGCTGCAGTGAGCCAGGATCATGCCACTGCACTCCAGCCTGGGTGACAGAGTGAGACTCTTTCCCCAAAAAAAACAAAAAACAAAAAAAAAGAAAACACACACACACACAAAAGAAGATGCACTGTGGTACTGGCTGTCTTCACAGCACACTAGATGCCAGGAAACAACAACACTGCAACAGCTTCATAGCTCTGAGGGGAAACTAATTTCAACATGGAATTCTGGACTGAGACAATCCAGCTTGAACATACTGGTAAATACAGGAAGACTTCCGGAATGATTCTTCACTATATCTTCTTTACAGAGTTAGTCAGGCTTGTGCTTCAGCCAAAATGAAGTGCAAACCCAGAAAGAGGAAAACGTGGGACCCAGGAAGCATTAACTGAAATCTCAACAGGCGGTGAAGGGAAGTTATGGGGCAGCAGGACAAGTGCTTGGGGTGAATCTTTACCCATGGGAAAAATGAGACCCCGATAGAAGTCCTGATGTGGGGAAGAGTAAGCCCATGAGGGTGGTGAACGCAGAAAAAACATCAACTGTAAGCCCCAAGAAAAACAAAAGGCCATGGAAGAGAAGGAAGGTCATCCACCCCATGGCAGGATTGCGAACAACATTTATGTGACCTGGGTTGGGAAACACTGGCTGTGAATTTAACTGATGGCAGCGAGACAGCTGTGCCGGGGAGTGTGCTGGAGGAGACAGAACTGGATAGAAGCTGAGGAAATGTGGTGGCAACCACCGGCAAAGCCAGGGAACAGAGGCAACAGTGGCTGCCTCCCAGGACGACGCGGGGCAGGGGCAGCTTGAGCCCATTCTCCAGACCAGCCTCTGAGGCCAGCTGCAGGTGTTAACTCTGTGCAATATGTTGTTGACCCAATGTTATTGTTTTTAAAAACAACTGCGTATTTGGCACTAAAATCTCAGAAAACAGAGATAAATAAAAAGAAAAAAAGAAAGTGTATCTTCCAGAAGGTGGAGACAAATGTGGGTTAGAAGCAGGTGTCTCCAAGGTGCAGGAGGAGAGAGGAACGGTGAGAGCCCAAGAACACCTGGACACACAGCCCGGGGCAGCTGGCAGCTGGCCAGGGAGGATCCACATGCCGCTTTTCGGTCCCCTGCTCAGCCGAGTGGCTGAGGATGCATCTGGGTCTCCCAGGACACTATGGGCTCTCGGCCCCAGAGACTCCGCAATCCACACACCCAAAGGGGCAGCTTCTGGCCTAAAAGCCCAACTCTGTGCTTGGGCCTTCCCTGCAGGCCAGGCAGCTGCTCCCCTGGCCCAGCCTCAGAGTTCCTGCCTGCCCACCCAGCCCAGCCCTCACACTGTGATGAAGCCCCATCCCTGGATTCCCCTTACCCCTGCCTGCTCCTGTCCCCTCCTTGTCCCAGATCTGAGCCCCCCACTCCAGGCTGGGGCCCCTCAGGAGCAGAGGGTAGGGGTGTGCGGTCAACACCCATCAGGGGTCACTTAGCACTGGGGTGGGTGCGCAGCCCCCGATCCTCCTTCCTGACCTTGGCTGAGTGCACACGGGCTTCTCTCAGCTGCTATGAGAGCCCCCAATGCGTCTCCGCAACCAAACCGATGCACGCACACAGCGGCGACGTGAATAAGTAATTGCTCTTTTATTAACAAGTGATAAATTATTCCTATATGATTGTGTGTGATAACTCTTCCGTATTTGAAATCAATTTGGGATGGAAACTGTTGTCGGCTTCTCACCCACGATGGGGGGAGGCCCAGGTGCCGCTGCCTCTTGGAAAACGAGGTCAGTGTATTTCAGCTACTTCCTGAGGCTGATGCGCCGCCCCACTGCGCAGGGCCAGGGGAAGGGGGTCAGCTGCCCTCCAGGAGGCCGGGCAGTCCAGCCTTATTTCCTCAGCATCTCTGTCTGGGACCCACCCCACAGAGCCCAGGGCACAGAGGGGTCCCCCAAAGCCACACTGGGCATCACCACAGGGTCATCAGGGGTCGGGGGGCCATGCACAGGCCATACTGCACTTTTCCCCCCATGTAAGCCCCAAAGACTGGGCAGCCTGACCTTTTATCCCACAGAGGACACCCCAGCAGCCAGCTGGTCTCCTGGCCTGCCCGGGTCACCCCACGGGTGGCTTCTCAAACCTGCAAAGGCGTAAGCCATTCTCCTAAAACTGTCCTGATGATTTTACAACAGCCCTGCCCCCATCCCCTTTCCTTCCTCCCCCAGCCTCACAGAGTAGGGTCCGGGGACTCAGCCTGTTCAGGGCAGCCCCTGAGCCAGGCCTCAGCACCTCTTCTGTTAATGCATATTTAAAACCTTGCAACCCACCGGGAAGCCAGCCAGCCAGCCAGTGCCTCCATCCCAGGCCAGGCGTGCAGGAAGCCATGCCCCATCCCGCTCGCTCCTCCACTGGCTGCTTCTCCAACCCCCATCATGGCTGCAGCAGGCCTGGAGGCCCAGTCACCCCCAGGCCCAGTCACATGACCCTACTCAGGCACCACCTGTGGCTCCTGCCTGGGTTTCTCATCTGAGAAATGGGAGGGCTGGGTCTGGGTGAGGCACTTCTGTGGGCCCACTCCCAGGGTCTCCTTCACACCCCTCCACCTTCCACCCACTGCCAGGGTGCCCATTCCACTCCACACCTCACTGGTCCACTTAGCAGGCCTCTGTGTGGCTTGTTTCTGTTGGTTGAGGCACCCTGAGCTTCAGGCTCCACAGGGGCTGGTGACCCGCATACAGGAGGTGCTCCATAAATGTTTGTCATGTGAATGCACTAAATGCTCATCACTAAGGGCAAGTGGCAGGCTTTGTGCAGCTATGGAAACAGCATTCCCCAGGATGTTCAGCCCTGGGAGAGAGCCTTGGCCCACAGCCCATGAGGCAATGGATGCTCCTGGGGTGGGGGCATGGCTTCAGTACCCCAATGCCAAGGGCGCGGTCACTAAGTAGCAACACGGATAGCTTTACTTCGGTTACAACTCAATGTCTGTGTCTCCCCCAGAATCACATGTTGAAGCCCTAATCCCCAGTGTGATGGTATTTGGAGGCAGGGCCTTTCGGAGGTGATTAGGGTTAGATAAGGTCACGAGGCTGGGGCCATCACCATGGCATTAGTGGCCTGGAAGAGAAAGAGACCCCAGAGAGCACATGCCCTCCTCTCTCTCCACCTTTCCATCCCCCACCACGTGAGGGCACAGTGAGGAAGTGACTATCTGCAAGCCAGGAAGGGAACTCCCACCAGAACCAGCCCATGCTGGCACCCTGATCTCAGACTTCCAGCCTCCAGAACTGTCAGGAAATGCGCTTCTGTTGTTTAGTGCACCTTGTCTATCGTATTTTGTCATGGCAGCCTGATCAGACTACTACAACTTCCTTCTTAAAACTTTGGTGTATTTTTCCACAATTTTCTACAATGAACATGATCTTGTAAAATAAAATCAAGGGTGTTTTTCTTTTTCTCTTTTTCTTTTCTTTTTTTATTTTTTTGAGACGGAGTCTCACTCTTCTTGCCCAAGCTGGAGTGCAATGGCACAATCTCGGCTCACTGCAACCTCTGCCTCCTGGGTTCAAGTGATTCTCCTGCCTCAGCCTCCAGAGTAGTTGGGACTGCAGGTGTGCACCATCGTGCCCAGCTAATTTTTGCATTTTCAGTAGAGACGGGGTTTCACCGTGTTAGCCAGGATGGTCTCGATCTCCTGACCTCGTGATCCGCCCTTCTCGGCCTCCCAAAGTGCTGGGATTACAGGTGTGAGCCACCACGCCCGGCTAAGGGTGTTTTTCGTTTGCTCTGTTTGGTCTCATGCTGACACTGGGCCAGGTGGAAGGGTGGGTGAGTCTGTCTTGCAGGTGGCAGGAGCCCCCTCCATGAGCTCCCACACCCCAGGATCCCTGCCCATTGTGATTGGCCCTGCAGGGCAGTCCTGGAAACAGGTCAGGGCTCGGGGCCCTGGCTCTGCCTGGGGAGGTCTCAGGCAGGCCCCCCAACCTCTCAGAACTGGTTCCCTCAGTTGGAAATGGAGATAATAAGGCCCACCTCATGGCGGGGGGTGGAGGTGGCACATAGCTCATGGTGGGTGCACAGGAAATGCCTGATCCACCCACCAAGAATAGGGCAGCCTGCACCTGGCCTCTCCCTGGAGGACCTTCTCACATCACCCCCGGGGGGACCACCATCCCCATCCCGCAGAGGAGAAAGCCCTTGGCTCCAAGGCCAAGTTGCAGCTAGGAAGTGCTCTGCTGGCATCCTACCTGGCTTTGACCCCAGGCCTGAAGCCAGCACCGCCTGGGGCTCTGTTGCTCCAAGGCCATCGCCCCTACTGGCTTTTGCTCAAGGAGCTCCCCCTCCAGAATGCCCTGCTCTATTCCCAGACACACTCCCTCTGGGGGGGCTCTTCTCCCCCAGCCCCAACCCTGCCACCCCTTCCCAATCCCTTCCTCATCTACCTTGCCAAGGTGTCCATCCTCAGACCCAATGGGGCCACCATGGGAGCCCAGCTGGGAGTAATAGCCCATAAGCTCCTGTCCATGGGGTACTCAGGCTTGGCTGAGCATAAGTGACAGGCTGGGTGGGTCTCGACCTCACCCTGGGCCTGGGGTAGCCCCATGCAAGTGAGGATGACGAACACGGTGGACACCCCCAGGCAGAAAGTGAGCCACAGGGGGCTGTGCAGGACTGCAGCCCTTCCCTCCCCTCAATTCACTGGAGAGTAACCTGTTACTCCCCCGGCTCCCAGGGCCCTCATCACCTCGAGACCCGGAGGCAGTGATGGAGACTGTCCTGCAACATCAAGCTCCCTGTGATCTGGGGGCCAGGGGATCCTGAGTACCCTGCCTCCTGGAGCGCTCTGCCTGCAGGGGACAGTAGTGGCACCTTCAGGTGGGGTGGTTGGGGTGGCTTCCTGGAGGAAGTGATACCTCAGCCAGCGGGGGTGGGGGTGGTCCTGACATATGCCAAGGCTGGGGGTCAAATGTGCACTCTCTCTCAGCCAGGAGGGAGGCACTGGATCACTGTGGCCTCAGGTGTCCAAGTCACCTGCCCCTGGCATCCCTGGCTATGACAAAGGCCCTGGTGGGCAGCTCAGGGTTGCGGGCAGGCCATGGCATAGGGGAGGGCACAAAGGGAGGTTGGTGCCCCACCCATCACCCATCGTCCGCCTCAGGCCACCCCAGGGGACCGGCCTCCGCTCCGGCAGCGGGTGAAGAATGGAGTCCATTAGGGCCGCCATCTGTCTCAGCTGTGACGGGTCCTCGCAGTGACATCCGGGAGGTATGTAGATAGAATATCTTTATGGGGAGAGTTTTTCTTTTGCCAATTTTCAAATAGGAAGCTAGACACTTGTCACACCTGTCCCTGTGTCAGCCTCTGCCTGACATAAATTGGGGCCGAGGCAGGGAGATGAAAGACAGCCTGGACGCAGCTGGGTGTGCAGGGGCCACGTGTCAGGCTGAGGGAGCACCAGAGTCGCGGCAGCCTCCCGCTGGGGCCAAGGAGAGCTCGCCCCGTGGTCCACCTCTGCAGTCTCTGCCCCTCCCTCCACTCCCCTCTGGACCCACAAGTTCTTCACCTGCCCTCCCCCAAACCAGAACCCTCTAAGCATCTCACACGGGCAGTGGACTGTCCTGCAGCCACTGGGCTTCTGCTAGGGGACACTGGAGCCTCCTCAGTCTGCAGGCCAGCAGCTCCAGCTCCTCTTTCAGACCTGGGGCCAGTGTGGCCTCCATGAGTGCTCAATGTGGGGGGCTCAGAGTCCTCAACCCCCACCACTGCCGGCACTCCTAGCGACCTTGTGGGCTTCAGCATGTCTCCCTGAAATCTGAGGGGCTTGGGGGTAGAGCATGTCAAGAATCTCAAGGTCCCTGCCGCCCAGCACGGGACTGTCTTGGAACTGATGCCAGGAAGAATTTGCTAAGAGAATGAAGGGAGAAGCAAGTGACCCCGGGGGGCTTCCCCTGCATCAGGGACTGGCCCAGGGCCCCCGGGAGTATATCTTGGTGCCTGAAACTGCACCAAGGATGAGGAGGGGAGAACCCTCCCCAGGGGACACTTGGGGTTCACCTGGCAGGCCACACTCAAGTCCACAGTCCCCCATGGTCCCAGCAGGTGGGGCACGGGATGCACCCAGCTGAGGGGACTGTGGCAGTCCTGCTTCTGCATCACATTGCCCTAGGGGGCTCATCTGTAGCCCCGAAGGGAACCTCGAGAAGCCAATCCCTGCTAGGCTCATGGGCTACTACCTCATACAGCCCCACCCCTTGGGAGGCCCTGAGGAGCCCTGGGGTTGGGTAGGGCATGACTGGCCAGCTCCATGCTCCCTGACAAGGGGGCCTGGATGTCCAGAGAGAGCTGGGAGGGAAGCGGAGACTCAAGTGGAGAGTGTGTGGGAGGGAACTTGGTTGGGCTCCACAAAGGAGGGGGCACCAGGGCCGACTCCCAGGTTCCTGGTGGCATGTGTGGAGGCAGGTGGGGCCAGGAGCACCAGCACGGCACATCCGGCATGACCTCTGGCCGGCTCCTCAGCCCTCCCTCAACAGCTGTGCTGGTAGCTGGCCAGGCCTGGGCGAGTGGGTTCCCCAAGTGTGTTGAATGGGCTTCTGGGATAGAGGCCATGCCTGGGGTCAGGTGGCCCACCCTGCCAATACCCAGTCCCACCCTGCCCTGCCATCACTGAGGACTCTGCCCAAGGACCAGGCAGGGACGAGGCATCCTCTCCAACTGCACTTTGAGGCCAGCACAAGTGAAGGGCGGGACAGAAGCCTCCACACAACAAAGGCAGAGGACCCCATGCTTCCCTCCGAGTCAGCGCAGAGGTCCTGCAGCAGAGCTCCCATTGGAACCCAAACCGCGCTGCTGGCTCCTCACTGAGATTCTCCACATGCACCCAGCCTCCCCTCTGGACTCCACAGCTGCTAGCCCTGCCTGGAGCCTGTGCACCCCACTCCTACCCCGTCATGGCCTCTCAGCCCCACCATCACTTGGGCTCCCCTGGCATGAACTAATGTGTCTCTCAGGATGTCCTATGAGGACCCTCACAGCAGAAGGACTGATGGGGAGGGGTGGCCCCAGAGAGCAGTTCCTTCTCTGTACCCACCAGGGTTCAGCAGAGGCTCCTGCTCCAGGCAGTACAGTGGAGCCCACATGCCCATCCCCACTGGCCACACGGGCCGGCCAGAGTCCAGCCTGCATCCCCCCAGAGCAGGACAGGACAGGTAACAAAGGGCTGAAAATCTGGGAGGCCCCCAGGAGGTGAGGGCCCGGCCACCCCTTCCCACAAGGCCCCAATCACCAGTCTCGATTTCCACAGCTAGTTTAGCCCAGGCCACGAAGCGGTGTGCAAGTGCCTGGCCTGGGCGAAGGGGGTCCCTGGAGCAGGTACACCAGGAGCCTGCAGCTTGCCCAAATCAAGCTTCCACGATGGTTGGGCCCTGTGGGCAGAGCTCACTCACCACCGCTCCAGTTTCACAATAGCCACATGTGGACAGGGAGGCTCAGAGGGTAGGGGCTCCCCGGGGGAAACAGAGCGACCCTTGTGCAGCCATCTGGGCCAACTGATCTGCACCTAACAGCCAGCCTTGAGGGCCACCAACCCTGGGGTCTCCCGGAGCTGACCCAGGGACAGATGGGCACCAGGCACTGCCCACGAAGGTGCAAATGATCCTCCTCACCGGCACCTGGGCCCTCCCTCCCTGCCAGTGTGGCTGTCCCACTCTTCATGGCTTTCTGCATCCTCAAGCTAGGCCTGGGCTCTTCAGGTGGAAAGGCGAAGGCAGACACAGGTGCCAGGCACTGGGATCTAGGGACAGGGGTTTCCCTGGTGAGGATGGAAAAGAAGGTTCCTACGTGAGACCCTCTCTAGCCCAGGCCCTGAGAACGAAGGGGCCAAAGCTTCATCTAGGGGCAGCCATGGGGGAGTTTAGGCAGGCAGCGCCTGGCTGGAAACATGTCTTAGGGAAGCAGTTGAATCCCTGGGTGGGGAACAAGATGATAGGCAGGGAGCTGGGGCCAGCTGTGGCCACAGGCCAGGGACGGAGGCCAGGTCTGAGGCTGGCCCTCAGTGAGGAGTGAAGGGGATGGACCAGAAGATGGGGTACAAGTTTGACACTGATTTTGCCTTTGGGGAGAGGGAAGAGGCTGGGACTCCGGGCTTGGACGTTGGGTATGGAGGATGTGACACTAGCAGATGGGCTGGATCTGGAGGTTCAAGGTGTGCAGTGGGGGGAGCTGTGTGTGCAGGAGAGATGCGGAACTGCCGGGGCACGAGGGAGCCTGAACCCCTGCTCCAGTGCACAGACCTGGCACACGGCAGGGAGGAGGCAGTCACCGTTCCCTGACCCGCCCGGGCCTGGGAGGTAGGGCAGAGCTGGTGACAGGC
Source organism: Macaca mulatta (assembly GCF_049350105.2). Classification (NCBI taxonomy): domain Eukaryota; kingdom Metazoa; phylum Chordata; class Mammalia; order Primates; family Cercopithecidae; genus Macaca; species Macaca mulatta. The sequence continues at coordinate 32,419,966 of NC_133415.1, read as the reverse complement.
CAGGCTGGGGCCTTGGAATGACATCTGGCATGTAGCAGTGGAGGAGGGGGGCGTAACTGGGGACTGTGGACTCCCAGCTGGAATCCACCTCCACCTTCCACATCCATGCACTGCCTTTCGGTCTTTACTGAGCACCTGTTGTGTGCAGGGGCTGCCCCAGGCCCTGGGACCACCAAGGACCAGCCCTCCACAACCCCAGCCCTGCACTCAGCCCCCGCCCACTTCCTCCAGAGCCCCACACCCCACACATCGAGGACTCCAGGCGTTTCCCCACTCTTGAGGGCCCTGAGCTGGGAACACCACCTCTGGCTACCAGCCGTGGACTGCAGATGAGGCCTACGGTGACCAGGAAGGGTGGAGCTGCCCAAGGTCACACAGCAAGCTGACACTGCACAAGCTGATCCCACGGCTGCCCAGCCTTGGGGAATGGGGGACTTCTGGCATGTCCCTGAGCTGGCCTCATCTGGGCCCTGGCAGAAGGCAAATGAAGGCAACATCTCAGCAAGGTTGTGACAGTCGGGGATCCAGGCAAGGAAGGGACAACCCAGGAAGGCTCCCAGGAGGAGGTGAGGGGCCTGGAGCCCACCCTGGCCTGAGCCCCTCTGCAGCACTCCAGCCTGCCTAGCCCTACCCCCTTCCTCGACAGGCCCCTCACCCAGCCTCAGCCTTGGCCTGACATTTCCCGTGACATTTGCTGCAAAGAAATAGAGTCATAAATCCAAAGGTTAAATTTGCACATCGCCTCAAATTGCTGGGAGAAGCAGTGGTCCCTCCACCCACTGGGCACCCCGTGGGTGCGGGGTTTGTGTGGCAGGGTCCATCCATTCCGGGGCCCTTGCTGGAGGCCCACAGGTCTCCTTCTCTGGTCCTCTGAGGCACCTCAACCACTGTTTCCCAGAACAGGTTCCTGGGCACACCAGGCCCTGAGGTGCATCGCACAGGGGTGCCCCTCAGAGAAGGTGCCGCCCACCCCCCTTCAAAACAGGGCCCGAGACGCCCTGCGGGAAAGGAGCACCATCAGCACCATCTAATCCAGCACATCCCACATTTGACCACAAAGCCCTTATGTGACACCCATCAACACTCCAGAGAACTTCAACTCCACGGACCGTGCCCTGTGACAGCCGGCTCAGAATGCCAGGGTGCCGACTGGAGAGCGGAGAAGCACCCGGGGGCCCAGGGCAGGCTGCTCTGAGTGAGGCTGGGTCAGCGCCCGACGCCCCACTTCCAGATCAGCCTGGCTTCATGTGCCAGCGCCCTGAATGGGGCTTACCGCCTGCCAGGCCTGTGTAGACCTACATGGGGACCCTGGCCTGTGCCCACTCAGCACCTCCTAAGGCCACTCTCGAGGTGTGCCAACAGCCCTGCCTTTCTTCACCTCCTGGGTCTGGCTGCCGTGGGCCGCCTCCATCAGACAGGACACAGCTGTGGGACGGTGCCAGCACCACTCCATGCCCCGCTGCCCCACAGAAGAGGCCCCACAGGCCATAGTGGGCAAGACCAGAGGCTGTGTGAAAGAGGCAGGGGAGAGGCAGCCCCAAGGCACCCACTGCACAAATGGCCGCCCAGAGAGCCGATGGCCGGAAACAGACTCTACTCACTCACCATCACCCGCCCGGCTGGCCCTCGGTTGTCAAAGGCCTCAGCGGGTTAGGAGGGGCGGGATCTGGCCCTGCTGCCGAGTTCCCTGAAATCAGCCCAAGCGTCAGGGGAGGGGCACGTGACCAGCCCCCGGACCTGGTGGGTGCCAGCTGAGGACATGGTGGGGTGGGTGTGCAGGCTGCATCTCCCGGCGCCCAGCTCCACGGCCGCAGGCAGTGCAGGAGGCCAGCGCAGGTTTGGATAAATAAATGATGGTGCATTCTCAGGAAGGGATTCCACACACACCAGAAAACCCATGATGCACAAGAATAGTTCCCGATGTGCAAAGTGTTTAAAATACAGCGATAAAAGAAGAAACGGCAGCACAGAACACCTGGTGTGGGGGGACCCAGCTGGGCCCCAGGGACAGTGCAGGGAGATTTGTGGGGTGGGGCAGCATGTCCGTCACTCTGATCGGGCTTCCCCGGACCACTCTGTGACCTCCTATCCTTTAAAGCATTCAATGCTAGAGATGCATGATGCCAAGGATCACACCCCTTGATTTGCCTGGCTCGGAAGAGAGTCTGACAGGCCAGGAACAAACGAACGAATGAACAAATGAGAAGGTGAACGGCTGGTTGGGGCAAATGCAGTGTCTGGGATTTGGCTTTGAGGGTGCCTGTGACCTTGGCCTGGGTGCAGCCAGGCCGCAGAGCAGGGACACTGAGAGGTGCAGAGAGGGCATCTGCATAGGTGCAGGGGCAGCAGGCAACCAGGCCAGCTCCTTCGGACCCCGAGGCCCAGGCCCTGGGTGGCTGCAGAGGGTCAGGTAGGCCAGCCTGGGGGTCAGGGGTCGGAGGTCAGGCTCACCAGAATCGGGGCGGGACAGCATGAACCTCACTGATCAGACAGTAGCCAAGTATCAGGAGCCCTCACTAACCCTGTGCCAGGGCCGGGCGGGGCGCCTAGCTCACACACGCATTTGTTCGTTTCCAGGTCATCCTGCAACTCCCCGTGTGCTTCCTGCTCTTGACCCCTTTCCCAGGCGCACAGACCGAGGCTCCCGGTGAGAGGTTCCGGGCCACAGGCCCAGGATAGCAGGAGGGCTCCTCTGCCTCCTGCCCGTCCTGTCCTCACCAGCTGGACCCTCCTGGTGCTGCACCGGCTGCACAGGGCCGTCTGTGCCACAAAGCATGAATTCAAGGCTGGGGCAGGGACGAGGAGGGGGCTGTGCTGCGAGGCTGCACTGTCTCTGGGCGGAGGGAGGAGGAGGGCATTGTCCTACATGCCCTGGTCCTCACAGCCCGCCTGTCACTCACAGCAACAGCAAACAAACCCAGGCCCCTCCACAGGCTGTGGGCCAGTCCCCAGCCTCCCGGGACAGCAGGACCTTCCCCACCTTCCAAGGCCCCAGCCCCTGTGCGGGTGTCCTCCATAGACCCTCCACAAGCCCTCTGGCTTTCGGAGACCTGCTGGGCCAGGCCCTCCCTCAGCCTCTCCCCTGCTTCTCGCTCCAGGCAAACCTACATTTCTGCCAGTCCCAGTGGAAGGACCCCGACATAGGGAAACACAGCCCCCCAGGTGAGGAACAGGGGGAGGGCAGGGAGGGAGTGAAGGTACTGCAGGGGTGTCTCCCAAGCTGGGCAGCATCCCTGCCTTGTCCCCCTCCACCCACCTGTGACCTGAGTTGCCTGACTAGGGGCTTTTATTGTCCCTTCTGCAAATGGATGGGGTGAGGGCCCAGCCGGCACGCACAGGTCCCGGGAGGACTCTGCTGGGTGGGGGTGTGGGGAGGTGTTCTGGGCATTCTGCAGGCAGAGGCACCGGAGTCAGAACTCCACGGGGAAAGCTGGGCCAATTCCGCCCAGCCTCAGCCTGGAAGTGCCCTGATAATCCCTGACGACTGGCCCATGTTGCGTGAGGAAGACTGAGGCAGAGAGGTGACCTGTCACACCCAAGGTCACACCACCAGCAGGTGGCTGAGCCAGGACCCAAATCCAGGTCATGGTTCTGCCACGGCAGGCCCTGCACGTGCCACTCGGCCCAGTGGGGTCTAGGTGCGGATGGCCACCCATTCCCACCCCTGGCATGGGAGCTCACTTCCTCCTCACCTCAGTGGAGCAGAACAGGGAATAGAACCCCCTTTATAGATGAGAAGACTGAGGCTTAGAAAAAGAGACTGTCCGGCTCCACTGCTTCAGCTGCCCCTCTGCTAGTATGTTTCACCCTCACACAACCTACGAGATACCCTGCGGGTCCCCACTCTACAGACAAGTCACTGGTGTGGCCAGGGGAGCAGGAGGTGTGGCCTGCCACTCTGAGCCCCAGCCTAGGGCCCTTGCCACAGTGCCAGTGGGCCACCCTTGCCCATCATGCAGCATGGCATCCATCTGCTCAGCACCCTACACAACACCAGAGGTAGGGGAGCCCACCCTGGAACCCCTCACCAAGAAGGTCCTCACCATGGAGAAACTGAGGCACTGGAGGCAGGGCCTCTCTGCAGTCACTCTGGGTCACGTGCTCCAGTCAGCCAAGCTGCAGTGGCCACCAAGGGTGCCCACAGTCTGGCCTGTTGGTCAGTGTTGACCTCACGCCCTGAAATGGGTCGTCCCTGCCCAGGCAGGTTCCAGCCCATCATCGTCTTTCACTGCCTCAGCCCTGGTGGGTGGGAGCGGCTGGCAGACCCTGTCCCTCACATCCTGGGCTGGGGACATTCAATGAGCCCCCAACACACATTCCAGGGCCTCTGCTCCAGATTAGGCCACAGCCCATCTGGGCACACAAAGGGCACCCACACCCCGGAGGCAAAGAGACATATGCCTGTGTGCCCACAGGCACACATGATCACGCGCACAGACACACGTGCAGACGCATACCAAGTCACACACGCGCGCGCACACACCTGAGGGGGAGACCCCCAGGACACAGAAGCAGGCAGGAAGAGGTGGGGCGGAGGATGTCTTGCCCCTGTCTGTGGGCCTGGCCTCCCCACTCAACACATGAGCATATGGGTGCAGGAGTGGGTCTTGCGAAAGGGGCCCCAGCATGTGCCACCCGTGGAGACCACAGCAGGCATGCCGCGTGCATGCATGTGTGGCCGTGGGCGTGCAGGCGGGGGCGAGGACACAGATATGCGCCCTCAGAGTCCGTGTGTGCACCCAGTGTTTGTGCATGTGCACACTGGGGCGGCGTTGGCATGCATGTGCACCAGAGGTGTGCAAGTGTGCAGTCCGTGTAGACACGTGCACGTGCAAGGAAACGTGTGTGCAGCCTGCGGCACCATGGACATCAGCAGGGCAGCCTGGGTGGGCACCTGGGGAGCACCCTCCAGGCAGGGCATGCCCAACTCACATGAAGCCCACCTTCCCTTGCCCCCACTGCGGGACCTCACATCCAACTGGGGGAAGGAGTCCCACGGGGGCTGCTAGGGAGGAATTGTTGATTGCCCCACCACCCCTGACTCCCCCAGCCAAGCCTCTCAATGTCCCTGGGGCTGCGAATGGCGGGCGTTGCTGCCTCCTCTCACCGCCTGCCCTGGAGGCAGTGCTGGGACAACCCTGTCCCCCACGCCCTCTACTGCTGCCAACGCCTCCATTCATCCCACTGCAGCCTGACCTCGGAGAAACGGGAGGTTCTGAGCCCAGTCCGTGAGGCGGGGGTGGAGGCGGCCCAACACCCCCACCCACCCTCGGTACCCACGTTTCTGCAAAACCCGCTCGTTAACCCCTTGGTGGCCGGGGCGCTCCGCGGCCGGACCCCGCCCTTCCAGCCCGCGGCCCCAGTCCCGGACCTGGCCCAGCTTCGGGGACCCCCGGACCGCCACCCTCGGCCCTGCTGTCACCGTCAACTTTCCCGGGAAGCGGCAACTTTTCCTGCTGCCTCCGGCTCCGCCCTCCCAGGGCCGGGGCGCCAGCGGCCCCAGCCTCGCACGGCACTGCGGTGGCCTTCCCTGCCGCCCAGCTACGCTGCCCCCGCCTCGGCAGCCCCGGACGGGCCCTGCGGCTCCAGGGAGGGGGCGAGCCATCCCCCTCCACGCCCCGCCGCCGGCCGGGCTCGTGTGCCGCGCGGACACTCACCTCCAGCGGATGCCCTCTTCATCGTAGGGGTTGGGCGGGGCGCGTCGGGGACTGAAAGTCGCTTCGGGGCGGGCGCCCGTCTCCCCGCGGCCGGGTCCGCATCCAGGCGCCGCCGCTCCGGCCCGGCCCCGGCCCGGCCGCGGGACAAGGCTCGGCGCGCTCCGCTCCGCCGGGCTCTGGCTGGGCTCGGGCCGCGGGCGCGCGGGGCGCGCAGGGCGCGCAGGACTAGGGCGGCGGCGGCGCGGACTGGCGGGGCGCTCGCAGAGCGGGCCGCCGGGAGGATGAATGTTTTATGGGATCAGGTGGTTTGACGCGCGAGGAATCCGCCCGATTCCCCCGCCGGCCGGGGCGGGGCGGGGGCGGGCCGGGGCGGGGCCTCGCGGCGGGCGGGGCGCTCACCTGAGCTCTGGCGCTGGCCCGTACGGGGGCTGGGGAGCGCGGGCCGGGGTGGGGGCGTGGGCGGCGCGGCGGGCCGGGGCTAGCAGGCCGGGCCGCAGGAGGCGCTCAGGCCGCCCGGTGCACCGGCGCCGCGCGGCCCCAGACAAAGGCGGCGCATTCCTGAAGAGGCGGCGGCCCCTGCAGGCGGCCGAGGGGATGGCTTGCCTGGGCCGGAGCGGGCCGGGGGCGCGGGCCGGAGGGTGTGGCCTCCTAGGCTGGCCCGGTCCCCAAGCGGGCAAAGGCTTTGTACCGAGGCCTGGGGATGGCCTCTGCCTGACCCAATCCCTTCCTGGCCTCACGAAACCCGTGAATCCCCAGCCCCTTGCACAGAAGCCCCTTGCTGGAGCACGATCGCCCCCATTTTTCAGTAAGAAATAGGCTCAAGGCTTAAGAGAGTTCTGGGGGCCCTTCTGGGCCTTTGTGGCCCTCTCTGCACATTCCAGAGTGGGGACCCAGGCCTGATGTTACCCGTAACCCTGCAGGGGTCCCCCCTCTTCCCTCCTGCAGAATGGGGGCCCCAAACCCAGAAGCGCTCTCCGAGGCCACCTGCTTAATATCCCCCACTTTACCAAGCCAGCCCCCCACGGGCGGGGTGGGGCATGGGGCCAGAGAATCCAGTGACGCCCCTGCACACACCACACAGGGGTGCAGGTGTCCCTTCTCTGTCTTCTGCTCGAGGCACCCACTGGGCCTCACTGATGAGCTCCTAAGCGCCTCCCGGGGTCTTCAGACAACTGCCAGGCTGCCCCTGCACCTGGAGGAGTGCTGGGAGTCAGCTCAGGCCGGCTGGGTCCTCCCCAGACCCACCCTGCATGAGAGGACCATGCAGATGAGGGTCTTGCAGGCCAGCCTAGTGTCAGTCTGTAGGACTCTGACTCAAGGACGGAGTGGGCCAGCCTGATGCCTTGATGGCTCCCCTCAGAGCCCAGGTCCACTGATAGGAAGCAGAGAGACCTGGTGACTGGGCAGCCCTGTGCTCTCTGCCCGCCCCTGGCCATGGAGGTGGCCCTGAGGAAGATGAGCAGGGCGCAGGGCTGGCGACCTGCCTGACTTGTCCAGAGGAAGTGAGGACCTCCCAGAGCCCCAGTGCTCCCATCTGAGCCCAGTGGCAGGCAGCTTTGCGGGGGGGAGCCATGCTGGGTGGGCCCTCTGCCTGGTGTGGAGGCTGCACTGCCCACATGCCTCTGGCTGCCGCTCTGTGCCCCTCATCACCTTGGCCTGCTTTAACCCTATCGTCCTTGTCCCAGCCTAGGCTTGCCAGGGCATTGTGGAGTGCATGCCATTCCCAGCCACACAGAAGGTGAGGTGGGGCCCAGATACCCCCAGCCACTCTGCCCCCTGGTCTCCTGAAGGGGTGGGTTGTGCACACACTGCCACCTCCCCAGGGGGTACTGGCTGCCGAGTGCCACCAGCTCAGCCCCTGAGGTGGATCAATGGGTCCTCCCAGAGCCACACCAAGACATCGTCACCCATTGCACAGATGGGGAACCTCAGGCGAAGCTCACAGAGCCAGTGGGAGGCTGAGGCCCGACCCCCACACAAGCATTCTTCCTCCAGGGTCCCTGCACACAGCAGCCGCCAGACCAGGAACTGAGCTCTCACCACAGGGATGGATCAGACCCTAGATGAGTCACGTGGCACTGGCCATCAGTCTGAGGACAGCCCTGGGGTGGACCAGGCTCCAGTCTTGGGCTGCTCTGTGCTTGCAGAGAGGCTTTGAAAGGACACTTCCGTGCTTACTACGCAGGCGTCACATCAGTTATCAGTGACCCAGAGTGGCCCACTACAGCTGAAGATTGTGACCCCGCCCCCTCCCATAGGTTTAAAGCCCCTCCTGCCCCTCCTGCAGCAGCTGAAGTGACCATTCTGGGGCATGGAATGGGCATGGGGGGAAATGGGGAGCTGGGGCTGCTCTGGAGGCTTCTGGCACCGGAACCCTCTCCAGCCACCAAGCCTGGCTGTTTTGGTTGCTCTAGGCTGGGGCCTGGGCCTCCACCTCCCCACAGGTCTGTGCAGTGGGAGCAGAGCTGAGGCCGCAGAGGGAGCACTGGGGGACGGGCTGGTTTCCTGTGTCCACCTCCTCGGCCAGCACCTTGGCCAGCGCCCTCCCCACTGGAAGCTGGGCCCACTCCTGGGTGCTGGCTGGGATGGTTAGGTGTCGGCCAACGCTGATAGGGAGTTATGCGGGTGCAGAGGCACAGTTGAGCAGGGCTAGGCAGTCGGTCGGTCTGCTACCAGCAAGGCACAGCCCGCTTGTCGGGCTACGCACGTGGGAGGGTTTGGTAAGCCACATTTTTCAGGGTGTAGCCAGGTAGGAGGCAGTATGGGGAGTGGTGTACTCTCTGGGCAGGTGACCGCGGAGCCATCACCCCTCAGGACCCAACGGGCAAGAGAGGGAGAGCAGCTGAAGGCTGGTGAGGGGCTAGAGGGGAGGGCTTGACAGGGGCTGGAGTCCCTGGTCAAGGGGCACAGCCAGTCCTACGGGGTGACCTCGTGGGAGGAGCCACGGACCCTGTGGGCAGAGCCTGGCCATCTGCTGCCCAGAGTCTACACCAATCAGTTCCTAGGAAGCCCCAGCAGGGATGCTGGGAGGACAGGCCATCTGTGCCCAGCTGATCCAAGCTCCCAGGCTTTCTGGACACGTGGCCCTGGGGATCAGGAGTGAGCTGGAGACTGCAGACAGCTGTGCCCTCAGAGCCGTGCAGACCTGTCACACCTTGCCTGGACTGGGCCAACAGGGCCACACAGGCATCTGCCTGAATCACTCCCCACCCCACACCCACCCTGTAGGGCACATCTTTTGCCAGCTTGCCCAGTCCACCACCCCCACTCCAGTGAGGCCAGGGGCTGCCTCACCTCCCACCCCATCGATGGAGGCCGATGGAGGGCTCGGCCTCCATCACCAGTGTGCCAGTCATGAGGGCCCTGCCCAGCTGTGTGACCTCGGCCCAGCCCCTTGGCCTCTCTGAGCTTGGCACAGCATGTGGAAGAGGCAGAGCCTAATGCCTCAGGGTCAGCTGGTCACCGTCCCTCCTTTGTTCATCCCTCCTGTCCCCTGAGAGGATCATGCAGGGTTTTCACTCAAAACTCCAGGCCTGCCCATAGAAACCAGCTTGAGGTGAGGGGACCTTTTGCGGTGGCCTGTCTTGGGTTGACAGGGACATGGTTCACCCTCCTTGGAAGGTCACTGCTTCCCAGGGCTTCGGGGGGCTCATCTCCCGCCTGGAGAGACAGGCGTGCCACGGCTTTGCTTGGCATGCCTGTGCAGTACTCATGGACATCCAGGCCCTCGATGCCTCCTGGGGAGGGATGGGGCAGCAAGGAAACTGTGTCTTTGCTCCACACATTCTGGGCCACTCCAGGCCAATGCAAGGAGAGACCGGGAAGGAAGCGCGAAGGTCATGCGGAAAGCGCATGCCTGCTGCCCAAGTGTGTCAGTGTGACCGACCCTTCCCTGCACTCTGAGTGGGCGGCTGGGGATGTGGTCCCGGTGCCAGGGAGCTGGGGGGCGCCAGCCTGCCATCTGCTCTCACCACGGAGGGCGGCTGCATGCCCAAGGCCTGAGAGGACTCTGTGCCAGGCCTGCTGAGTGAGTCATCCCATTCAGTCCTGCAGTGTAGACACTACTACCACCACCCATTTTCCAGACGGGAGAAGGAGGTCTGGGGAGCTTAGGTGGACCCACATCTTGGCAGCCCCTCTCTGCCCTCTCTTTGTCCACAGACTCTGCCTCCTCCAGAAGCCTCTCACCATCCCCCATCCCCGGGGCTGCAGAGGGTGTCCTGGCCTTCCCCCGTCAGCTCTGCACCCTGAGGACTCCCGTCCCTAGGAGTCCCTCTGCCCAACTTTGCTGCCTATTAAGCCATAATTAATCTGCTTCCTCATCTCTTATTCATCAAAGCCACATGCAGCAGCAAAGGGGGCTGGTACAAGGAAGGGACCGACAGCCAAACCCTGGCAGTGGCCCCAAGAGTCCCACTGGGCCTGCCCATCTCCGAATGCCTCTGACTTCTGTACCAGCAAGGGCCTCCTCCCACAGAATGGCATCCTGGATTGTGGTCAGGCCCCCCGACGGGCCATGCGCATCTCTCACCACCCGGAGGCTGCTGGTGACCGTCAATGGGACGTGTGCATTGCACAGTGATGGCCCTTACCTCTGCCTCCCCCAGCCCTGGACTGGATCCATTGTGGCCCATCTCCAGGATGGGAGCCTGAAAGGAGATGAACAGGCACTCCGCCAAGTGAGACACGCAGGGCTGGCACCTGGACCCCTGGTCTGCCACTCTTCCTGGTGCCCAGAGGAAGGGGTGAGTGAGTCCCCAGGGCTCCTGGACCTTGAGATGAGCTCAGGCCACTTGTGTTTGCCAGCAGATGGGCTCAGGGTCTTCTCTCAGTGGGCACAACTGAGTTGGTGGCCTCTCTCTGGGGAGGCCGGCGGGTGGCGCTAGGGAGTAGGAAGCTTCTGGTCCTTGGAGGCCCAAATCTGGTGCAGGGGCAGAGCTCCGGAAGGCGGGGGTCCCTGGGCTGTGCCCAAGGCATCCGCTGTGGCTTCACGCCCCTCCCCCGCCCCTGCAGGGAGTGCAGATCCTTCTAGAGCCACCCACCTGGCAGTGACAGCTAAATTGGGAGCCGCTGTTCACACCAGGAGCCCAGCGGGCAGTCAAAACCGGGTCGGGGGGGAGGGGTACCCACTGAAAACACCCACGAACTCCTAGTGGGGCAGGGAAGGCAGGGAAGGCATGGCGATAGCTATCAGCAGGAGTGGACGGGAGTGGAAGGCAGGGTGGACCACCAGACCCATCTTGGGGCCACAGTGAGATGGCCCCTGGGATGCCTCGGCTGGCCAGTGCCCAGCCTTGCTCTTGCAGAAGCTCGCTGGGTCCCTGAGCACCCCACTCTGGGCCACCACAATCCATGCAGCATGCAGGTTTGTTCCGTTTTCCAGATGGAGAGGCTGAGGGCTTGCCACCGGGTGCTCTGCCAAGGACACAGAAGGGCCAGCCTGACTCTGAGCTCAGTGGTCCCACCCTCCACAGCCTCCCTCACTGCCTTCATCTGCTCACTTCGTCAGTCATTTAGTCACTCAACAAACACTCTGGGAGGCAGGCTGTAACACCCCGCATACCTCTGCTGGACCCCCATTCCTCATATCCCCACTGGGTACAGGTGGGGAAACTGAGCACCAGGGAGGTGGGCCTTGGCCTGAGTCCCCCAGCCAGTGATTCCAGGATAAAGGGCATAGCCACACCATGTGGTCACTTGAAGTCCACAGGGGTGACTGGGAAGAGCCCACCTAGCACGCCACATTCTGCCAGGCTGACTCAGACCAAGTCCTTGGGGCTCTGGTCCCCAGCCAGTGGCTCTGCCTCTGAGAGCCATGGGACAGGGAGCTTTGCAGGGTGGGACCAGCAGAGCCTGGGCCCCTGCCAGAGCTGGTCCTGATGGGGCCTGCCCTGAACGCTTCCCAGGCTCAAGGGTGTGGAGTAGGGCGGGGCCAGCCCTGGCCTTGCAGTGAGATGGGGGCCTCTGTGGACAGTCCTGGAGGCCGGGGCCTGGGGCTGGGACTCACTGGCGCAGGGCCTGAGTTTTCTTCTGTGTCCTGCAGGCCTTGTCGCCTACAAGGGAGGTGGAGGGGCACATGGGCGGTGCCCAGCATGAGGAGGGGGCTCTGAGGAGGCTGCAGCAGCCGGCGGGCCTCTGAGACTGGGGTATTTTTAGCCAGGATTCCTGCTGACGGTCCAGGCTGGCCAGGGTTTGCTGCCAGCCTCGGAGGCGCTTCTCCTAGCCTGTGTCTGGACATCTGGGGTCTTCCGGCCCCACCCACCCTCTGCTCAATGCCCCCACCCCACTGGCCCACCAGCCAGGTGAGGGGCTCCCTGGAGGCCGGCCATGGTGGGAGCCAAGCCTGGGGCCCTGGGGGTGTGGCTGAGAACAGGCCACATGGGTTGCTGGGCGCTGCCTGGGTCCTGGGTCTCCAGCTCCCAGCTGCCACTCTTAGCAGGCCCGCTTAAGGGGTAGGTTTCAGTTCATGCCCAGGCTCGAGTTCTCAGCTGAGCATTCTCAGTCCGCTGCCTGCTGCCTGCTGCCTGCTGGAACGGATGGCTCAGCAGAGCAGCCACAGCTTGGCTCCCTCCTGGACACTCCTGCCTGCCCTTGCCACCTAGGTGCTCTGGTCATCAGACCTCTGACTGGCTCTGCCAAGGTGCATGTGTGCAGGGCCTTGTGGCTCAGCCAGGACCACCTCCCTTCCCATGGGCAAGTGAGGACGTCCAGAAAGAGGGTCCTCTGCCTCAGCCACTCCCTTGGGACACCCCTCCACCCCAAGGCCTCGCCTGGAAACAGAGTCCAGCACTCAGCGTCATGCCTGCGCACTCCACCAGCAGGACTGGCTGAGTCCCGAGGAGCCAGGCCCCGGGGCACAGGCCAAGGGGATGGAACCCAGATGAAAGCCCCCTGCTGGGACCCGCAGCCCATTCTCTGGCCTGGTCGAAGCCTGACTGCTTGTTCCTTGAATGAATCAGGAGGCCCATGCAGAGCAATTCTGAAGTTCACATGAAAGAATGAGCATACGGAGAGAGACGGGCCATGTCGCATCCTGAAATACCTCATATTCTAAGACCATGATAATTAACACAGACCCTGGACAGTCACGTGATGGGAAAGAGTCCAGAAAGAGGCTCAAATGCAAATATGAGAAGAGGCAGGTCAAATCCAAGAGGAGAGATGGAATCCTCAACAAATAATCCCACATATATAATCAACACTTGGCCTTCAGACAACGGAATTGACATATGGAGGAAACATTTGGGTTCCTACCTCACTCCTCGACGCTAAAACAAGTTCCAAGTGGAACTAAGATTTAAAAAGTAAAAATGAAACCATAAAACTCCTAGAAGAAAGCATGGAATGCAAAAAATCAATCTTGAGTCACTCTAAGAATTATACAAAACCCAGAAGCCATAAAGTAAAAGACGGGTATATTCAGCCTCATGAAAATAAAAGGCAGATGCACGGAGAGAAAAACCACCATAAAATGAAAACCAACAAAGTGTAAAAATATCGGCAACTCAGCTCACAAAGGGCCGTTTTTGGTTCTCAACACGAATCAGTAAGAAAAAGAGCAGCAGCCCAAGAGAAAAATGGGCAAAGGCATAAAAGGAACCTCCCATCACCCCTGCTGACCTTCACTCAGAATGAGAAACATGCAGATCTAAGCTGCAGGGAGATGCTGCCCCCTCACCCACAGGGACGGCAGCCGTCATCACGGTGGGGATTCCCTATGGGGGCTGCTTAGGGGCTCCCAGAGGTCTGGCTGTTGGAGGGCAGGGAGATGCCTGCAGGTCTGGTGGGGCCAGGGTGAGGTACTCACAGGTATCTAGTGGGGGCAAGGAGGGGGACCACCTGCAGGTACAGCTGGGGGGTATCAGGTCGCTGGAGATGGGGTGGACGGAGAGGATACCCATTTTTAAAATAAAAATTAAAATAAAATTTAAAAATTATTTTAAAATAAAACAGGCTGAGTGTAGTGACTCACACCTGTGATCCCAGCATTTTGGGAGGCGGAGCGGGGAGAATCCCTTGAGGCTAGAAGTTCGGGACTAGCCTGGGGGATATAGTGAGTCCCAGTCTCTACAAAAATTAAAACAAAATTATCTGGCTGTGGTGGTGCAGGCCTGTAGTCTCGGCTACTTGGGAGGCTGAGGCGGGAGGATCACGTTAGCCCAGGAGTTCGAGGCTGCAGTGAGCCATGATTGTGCCACTGCACTTCAGCCTGGGCAACAGAGCAAGACCCTCTAGAAAAATAATAAAATAAAACAAAATAATATAATATAAAATAAAATAAAAAAACAGCTGGCATCCATCCTCTCCTTGCCACCACTGACATGGCCGTGGGCCGAGTTCTCATGGCCGTCCCACCGCGAGTCCCCACGCGCTCCTGATGCCTGCTCACCCTTCTTGTCTTTGTTAGCGCCCCATTAGCAGAGGCCTGCTTGTCTCTTGTCTTGCTTCTCAGGAGCAGTGTCACATTCAACAGTGGCAGCACAGAGGCCCTGCTCGGCCCCAGCCCCTCACCCTAGGCCTCCACCGCCAGGTGTGGTCCTCGGGGTCCTGGGGACTCCAGTCATCCCCACCCCCCTGCCCAACCATCACAGGCCACCAGCAAGTCCCAGGCCTCCCACAGGCATGGCTCTGGGCAGTCCCTTTACCTTCCCATCCTCAGTCTCCCTGATGGTGAAATGGGGTGAGATCTACTTCCCAGCAGGGAGAATCCACGGGAATGGAGACCATGGGAGGAAGAGGACTCAAGGAAAGGAGCATCCCTGAGGGGTTCCAGAGTGGGCTGGGGACTGACAGGACTGAGTTTGCAGGGCCTGGGGACATTCACTGGGGAGGTGCTGAGATGCCAGTCGGCCAGAGCTGCGGGGAGTGATCCAGGATGGCTGCGTGGAGGAGGGGCTGGATCGCTGGTCCCTGAGTGCCAAGGTGGGCTGTCCACATCTGCAAGAACACACCCACCCTGCTGCCTCCCAGGAGGGGCGCTGGACAGGCCTGAGCTCCAGGATCATAGGAGGCAAGAGCCACTCTCACCAAAGAAGAGCAAGTGTGCCTCCCCTGCCAGCAATCTGTCCGGCCCAGCCCCTGCCCAGCTATCTGGGGAAAAGGCCACCTTTTCAGTGGAGGCTGAGCGCGGGGCAAGAAGAGGTTGACAGGGGAGAAATAGAGGCCAGTGAGAGCTGGAAGGTGAGAGGGGTGGGTGAGAGGTGGGGGTGAGAGGTATGGGTGAGAGGTGGGGGTGAGAGGTATGGGTGAGAGGTGGGGGTGAGAGGTAGGGGTGAGAGGTGGGGGTGAGAGGTAAGAGTGAGAGGTGGGGGTGAGAGGTAGAGGTGAGAGGTATGGGTGAGAGGTGGGGGTGAGAGGTGTGGGTGAGAGGTAGGGGTAAGAGGTGGGGGTGAGAGGTAAGAGTCAGGGGTGGGGGTGAGAGGTGGGGGTGAGAGGTGGGGGTGAGAGGTAGGGGTGAGAGGTGTGGGTGAGAGGTAGGGGTGAGAGGTGGGGGTGAGAGGTAGGGGTGAGAGGTAGGGGTGAGAGGTAGGGGTGAGAGGTGGGGGTGAGAGGTAGGGGTGAGAGGTGGGGGTGAGAGGTAGGGGTGAGAGGTGGGGGTGAGAAGTGGAGGTGGGCAGTCATGGTGATAGTTTCTGGGGCAAGAAGTGGAGGGTGAGAATCGGGGTGGGAGTTGGGGTGTCACCTCCCAAACCCTCTCACCCTCAGATTAAGAAGCCCCTCCTATGGCCCCTGGAGCAAGGGGCCTTTGGCCCACCCCAACCCCACTGGTGTCTTGGGCAGGGAGACCTCGAGGTGGGGGCCTTGGGTCCCTGTAGGACCGTCCAGGCCCGGACCACCTGACCACAGCTACAGTGGGACAAGGCCCTGTTGCCTGTCTGCTGGGGGCCGAGCATGGTGTGGAGGAACCAGCAGCCCCGGCCTTCATCACAGAGGAGGAATCCGAGGCCCACGAGGGTGTCTCTGGCACCCAACACGTGAGACCCTTTGAGAAGTCCCCCGAGTGCGTGGGGAGCTGGGATGAACGTCTGGCGGCAGAAGCAGCAGGTGGCCCACCTGGCCAAACACACTCCTGTGTCCCCTTGTTTTTGGCAATTTCGATGACCAAAGTCAGATCCTGGTATGGAGAAAAGGACATGGGTAAGGACGAAGGAAACATGCGCAGTGCAGGACGATGGCTGGTAACAGTGGCCGCTTTTGGCTCAGCAGCAATAACCTACCAATGCGAGAGGCTCACAACGGCGAAACTGGTGTGTGGTCGATGGGATCTCTCGGTACCGTCTTCTCAATTTTTCAGCAAAAATAAAACTGTTCTAAAGTTAAAAAGTTTATTAAAAAAAAGAAAAAAGACGGGCTTGTTAGCAAAAATCCGAGATAGACAGAACCAAGCAGTAGGGCCCAGCCCAGCCCCTGCTCAGGGCACACCAGCAGCACCCCTCTCTCAGGGACAGGGCCGGGCCTGGGCCACTCTGAAGCGCTCTTCCTGGTGGCGGGGGGCCTGGTGGGTTTATTCCACCTGTCAGTCTCACTGCAAGTGTGGCAGTGGAGTCTGAGTTAGGCTGACTCTCACCCTGCCAAGGACACCCCTGCACTCAGGACCCGGCCCTGGCCCCCTTGCCCTGTGGGCTGGAGATGACCCTGGGTGCAGATGGCAGATGGAGGGGCATGGCGCTGTTGCTCTCAGGCCAGGGGCAGCAGCCTCAGCCCTGACCAGCCCTCTCCTGCATGGCTGTGGCTGGGTCTCCCGGTCTCTGGCCTCCTTTCCCGTCCACCCTGTAGAAAACAGTGTGGTGGGGGATGCTCAGCCTGCAGGTCAGACAGGCCAGGGTCAAAGCCCGGAACTATTCCCTGAACTAGTCCTGGCCGAGTGGCCCCCTTGACAGAGCAGCCATCATCTAGCTCCGCTGCAGGGCAGGGGAGGTGGCAGCGTGGGTCACAGCCCTCAGCTGAAGCAGGGGCCAAGTGGGGCTCTGCCTGGCGCAGGGGGTTTCCTCTACGGGGCAGGGGCTCCCAAATTAGCCCTGGTGACATCTGGAGCTCACCTCTGGGGGCGCTGGGGGCTGAGAGAGCAGGCAGGGCCCAGTTCTATCAATCTTCTGCCTTGTTCCTGGGGGATCGTGGTCAGTCCCAGCCTCCCCAAAGTCCTGGGGCGGGGCAGGCCGGCGGGAAACCCAGGACGCAGAGAAGAGCACCAAGCACCTAAGACAGGGCTCCGAGCACGGAAGGCAAGGACTCGGCCTCAGCTGGGGAGCCGGTGGGCCTGCGTGCACTTTCTCCTGTCTGGGGAGCCTGAGCCCTGACCCAGTCCCGAGGCCCACGTGTGCACAAAAGCCTCCTGCTTTCTGACCCAGGACACTGGCGATCAGCGCTTGGCGAGCTGGAGCCCAGCTGCTGCACTTCTCCCTTCCCCACCGGGACCGGGCCAGCTGCATCCTCATGCCTGGGCTTCAGGGCTTATCAGGGGATGTGATGGCACTGCCTGGGGACGTGGGATCCTTGCACTGAAAAGGGCCACACGGCTGTCCCCAGCACCCTTCCAGAAGGGACAACCCACTCCCAGGAGGTCTTAATGCTAGACATCGAGGTCCCCCGAGCTTCCTCCATGGCCTGGCCACAGCACAACCATATTTATTTATGTCCACGTGCCTTGCCTGCTCCATGGCTGGGACCAGGGCCACCATCTCTGCAGCCTGTGAGGGGACAGCTGCCGTGGGCTGGGCTGCTGAGGCAGGACAGGGGTCCGGGCCAGGGAGGGGTGGATGGAGGCCAAGGGTGGGCCCCTTGGAGACAGCCTTGGGGTGCAGCCGGCTCTGCCACCTCTCCCTGGCTTCCTTCCCTGCAACCTGTGACTCCCGGGAAGTCCCTGATGGGTCGGCCACTTGGGGCCGGGAAGTAACTCTGTGAGTGGTCACCTCACCAGAGTTCATGGGGTGGAGCAAGGGGGACAGAATCTCTGCCCAAAATCAGGTGTCTTGTTCCCAGGCCCAGCACAGAGACCTGGCCCCCAGACATCTCTGGACATTTGTTAAGAGTGGACAACTGCTTCCATTACACAGGAGAGGAAACCGAGGCTGGAAGGGGTCCCAGACTTGCCTGACTGCCACAGCGAGCAGGCAACAAATGCCAAGTGGCTGTCACAGTGGGGTAGGTGGGAGGCAGTGGCTGAACCAGAAAGTGCTGCCGTCGATTCTGCTAGTTGCATGAGTCTCAGGAGATGATTAAAGGGCAGATTGTGGGGAGATAGAAAGTGAATGGGAAACAGGATTGGGGGGAGCGGAAGAGCCTCAAAGACCCTGCGACATTCTCATCATCTCGACGGTGACTCAGAGATAGCTCCAACCCACATGGCGTGCAGAGTGCGGAGGGGACGGCTTTGTGGATGGATTAGTCATTCCCATGCAGCTCACCCCAAATCCCGGCTTCCAGCCCCGGGCCGTCCATGCTGGGATGGAGGAAGGGCAGCCTCTCCCCAGGGCCACGTCCTGGAGCCTGGTGACCCTGGCCACAGCCGGAAGCAGCCCACTGTGAGAATGGTGCATGAGACAGGGAGTCGGCTCTGTGTTCCCTACGGTGGGCAAGGGACCAGCTGTGCCTCAGTTTCCCTTATTCTATCAAACTTTGAAGAAGGTCCCTGTAAAAGCGCATCTGTTTTCAGGGTAGGGGCCAGAGTCAGCCACCCACACCAGAGTGAGAATTGGTGGCTGCCCTAGCCCTGGCAGGATCTGGCATTTTGCTGGACGGAGAGAGGAGGCGGCACCCACTGGGGCTCGGGCAACCATCCCGGCTACCCCCGCCCCGGCCCGCCAGGAGAGGAGGGAAGCCTTGAAGTGCCAGGCCTTTGAATCGCCCATCTCCATGGCAACGCGTGGGCACAAAGGGCCGGGCCGGCGAGCAGGCGGCGGCTGCGCAAGCTGGAAGGAGGGAATCTTTTATTTATGGGGAGGGAGAGTCGGGGAGCCAGGCTGCGCCCACGCTCAGGGCCAGGCCGCAGTCTTAAGGCTGGGCCCCCTGCCCCATAGCCAGGGCTTCTGAGCAGCACCCACCCACACACCCCTGACCCTCCAGGCCTGGCTGGGTGGACGGAGCATGGGCAAATGGAGGGCAGAATGGAGTGAGTGTCCAGCATGCACCCAACCTGGAGAGCGGCCCCAGAGGGTCCCTGGGAGCCTGCCATCCTCCATACCCCAGTCTCTGTGACGCAGGCACCCGGGCAGATACCAGCTGAGAGCCAGCTGGGCCTGCAGTGAGGAAATGCGGCCCAAAGCAGACTCCGCAGAGCTGGAACTCAGGTGGCGCTGCTTCCACAGGCTCTGAAGGCCTCACGGGACAGGAGGCCGGGAGGGGCCCCAAGTGCCAAGGCCCTGAGGCAAGCTGGAGCTGGGAGCATCTGAGGATGGGCATTAGCACAGGGCTCCAGGGTACAGCTGGTCCACTATAGGTAGCCTGGCCTCCCCAGAGACCCAGCTCCTCACCTTGGACTGGGGTCCTGGGCCTTGGGCATCCAGGGACCCGCCTGCCGTGGTGGAGGCTGCCACACCAGGATGCTGGCCCACAGCCTCCAGCGGCCCATCCCCACCTTCCCAAGCCCCTCCCCTCATGGCTCACACCCTGTTCCCTGAGCCCCCAAACACGGGAAATGGCACCTATTGTGCCCCAGCGGGGGAATTCTGACCCCAGGCCCTGGGGGCAGTGCAGAAACCACCACTGAATCCGATTTTATTTCATCTAAAAAATATCTAAGCCAGACTGAAAGGAGCGGGGAAAGGGTCCCAAGGCTGCTGCCCCCAGCCCCACCTCCCACAGGCCCTGGTCTCTCCCAGCCCCCATTTCCTTTCCTTGAGAGTGTCTAACGTGGGGCAATATTTTGTGAAATTGGAGGCACCGCGTTGGAAATTCCAAACCCGCGTCTACGATGAGCTGCACACGCGTTTCAAACCTGCCCTGGTTTTGAGCTGAGGGAAGCGGAGGATGCAGGAGTTGCCCACTCCAGAGGCCCTGGGTGTGTGTGAGGAGCCCTGAGGCTGGGCAGAGCTGCTTGTGGGAGGCACTGTGCCCCTCCACCCGAGATCGGGGCCTGGGTGCCCAGGACACTACAGACCTTTTGGGGAGCCTGGGGGTTGGGAAGCCTAGAGCTGGGACCTACAGGCCAGAGTCTGAGCTTTCATCCCCCCACCAAAGACGCTCCCCCAACCACTGCCTGCGCATCGGGGGAGACAAACTCCCCCCACGCCCACCTTGCCTCCAGCAGGCCTGTTCCTCCCCTCGTCTGCTGGAATCAGTTTTTTCTTTAACTCAGCCCCACAGTGGGGAAGGGAGAGCTCCAGGGGACCATGCAGCAGAGAGGGGAGGGGAGAAGCCACCAAACAGGCCGGGGGGTTGGGGGCCATGCACTCAGCACAGAGCCGCACACAGCAGGAGGGGCCTGGGCAGCCGGCTTAGAGCCCATTCTCTCGGCCCCTCCGTTCCAAAGACGGGACCCTCCAGCCCAGGGACCCCAGATAATGGCCCCCAAACCACCTCTCTTCCCAGACCTCGTCAATGGCAATGAATGGTGCATCCTGGCTGCGGCCGCCGCCCCTCACTGCGGGACTTCAGCCCAGACGAGCGCCCAGCCCCTCCTGGGGTCTCAGATACTCAGAATGAAAGGCTCACAGCTGCCATGCACTTCCACGGGACTCTGTGGGTCCTGCTCCACCCCTGGTGAGGCTTTCATCCCTCCCCAACTCCATTCCAGAGGCCAGAAAGCCGTGACGTCTGGGGTCAAAGAGCTGGGAGAGGCAGTTGGAACTCAGGCCAGGCCCATCTGACCGGACGGTGCCGAGACTGGGACCCTGCTCCCCTACACGTGCTGTCAGGGCACCCTCGATGCTCCACAGAGCCTGCTGTGCCCCGACAGCCCCTGCATGCCCAGTGTCCCCTGGCACAGGATACCCTGGGGTGCCATATCTGCAAGAGCTCACACCCTTCTCTCCCCAGCAGCTGCTAACTGCTGCCAGGGGTGGGTGTGCGGAGGGCTTGGGGCCTCTTCTCCAACCTCCCTTCACCAACTCAGCTCCAGAACATTCCCAGCAGTGAGGAGAGGGTGGCCACTGTGCTGCAGCCTTGAGGGATGGGCAAGGCCATGCCAGCTGGAGTCATCCATGTCCCCTCGGTGGCCTCATTCAGAGGGCGCCATGGAGGAGGGTGCAATGAGGGCAGCTACCAGGGACAGTGGAGATGAGGCGGTCAGGAAGCCCAGTGACGGGCCTGGAGGGGACACACGGCCAGCCTGGGACAGGGCACGACGCCTTTGTTCTGCGTGCTGTGGCATAGTGTGCTGGCTCTGGCCCATCTTTTGTTAGTGGTAGGAGGGTGCTTCTTTAATCAGTCAACTCTTTTGTTTCACATTGCCTCTGTCCTTGAAAACACTGCTTCAGGGAAGAGTGAGACGAAGCCAGTTCAGTGGGGTGTCTGCCTGGCCAGCAGCCCTCATCTGCAGGGGTTGCTCCTGGGGCAGGTGCCGGAGTCAGACAACCCCACCCTCATGTGGGTGCCGGAGCCTTCAGTCAGCAGGACCAGGCAGCCCATGTCCTGGGGACCCTCGGGCAGGTGTGGGCATTTGCTGAGTTGGGCTGTCATTTGCTAGACAGGTGCTTGGCGCAGGGGCCCTTTCGTGCATGGATGCCCTGGGCAGGTGTCAGTCCTGAGCCCTGGAGAGGAAGGCAAGCTTTTGAATTGATGCTGGGTCTTAGGAGAGAGCTTGTGGTTCCGCCAGCTCCTCAAAAATCACCTGAGACCCTGCCAAGGGACCTGTAGACATTCAGTGCGGGCTCCTGGAGGCTGGACAGAGGGGACCAAGGGGTGATGGGCCCCGAGGACAGAGGTGTGCAGTCAGGTGGGGCCATGGCCAGGCTGGGACCTGCTGGAGCTCTTGTGTGTGAGACTGGAGGAGCTGCCGGGCCGGGAGAGATCGGGGCTGGGGGCGGGGTTGGGCGTCAGTGGGGTCTGCAGCTCCTATCTTCCCAGCGTATAGACCTGAATATCAAGGTTGAGAATAAACCATTCTCCCGGGCCACGATGGCCTCCAGGAAGCACCGGAAGCACCTCCTCCTCCCACCATCTGCCTTTCAGGATGGGCTTCCCTGCGGGGCCGTCGCTGGGACTACAGGGGCTGCTTGGTGTATCTGGGGCCCTGACACCAGTGAGATTGTTCTGGGGCCTGTGCTGCCCAGCCTGTTCCCCAACAGCTTCCTCTGGAGGCAAGGGGCCTGGCAGGAGCTGCAGGGAGCCAATTATCCCTGAGGCAGGCTGGCTGCAGGTAACTGGGAAGACAGGTTTTTCACCAGCTGCCGAGCTCTGGGGCGCATTCGCCACACCAGGACTTGGGACTTGAGGACCCAGAGGTCTGCAAACCCTACGCCTGACCGGGAGCTCCATGTGCTGCCATCCACCAGGGGAGGTGGCATTTTCTTGGCAACTGAGGGGGGAAGCCAGGTGCTGAGGTGTGGCCCAGGGGATGCCTCACCTGCGGACCTCCCAGCCCTCCTCCTCTGCCTCCCAGGGGCCTCCTCTCCTTACACATGGAAGCCTCCAATGTCTAGCCCAGGGCTCCAGGTTAGGGGCCAGTGCCGCCCCCAGCCCTACCTCCTCTGGGAAGTGTGAGGTTCTCCCCTGGGGCACTCAGGCCTTTCTCACAGGGCTTCCCAAGGGGAGGCATCCAGAGGAAGGCAAAGCCCCAATCAGCGCGTTCTGCCTCAGCCAGCTTCAGCCACCTGCAGCTCCTCCCTCATTGCCCCACCCTGGAGCATCACGGCCCCGGGGCAGGCTGTGGAGACCTGGCTAGCCCGTGGTCTGCTCATTCCTCACCAGCTGTTGTGGCAGAAACAAGTCTGCGCCGCTGAGCCAAGCCGAGCCGACCCGGCTGCAGCCCTCACCTCGGGAGAGGGTCCGGCCCAGCCAGGCCTGGTGAGCAGGTGCGGGGACGAGTGCTCACGTGCGGGAGGGTTCTCAGGAGTGGTGGAAGGAGGCCGGACAATGAGGGCCCAGCGGATAGGGCGGGGAGGCAGGAAGGGGGGACAGAGAAGGGACCAGTGAAGGAGAGTGGAGGGTGCCGCCCCCGTGGGGCAGGACGGGTGGGGCTGGTGTTAGCTGGGTGTGTGGGTCTGGCAGGGAGCTGGGCCTGGGAGTGGGTCCCGAGGAGTGCTAGGTTGGAGCCAGGACCACGGGCCTCACCATAGAGGCCTCACCCCGGGACAGAGGGGGCTGACAGACTGGGCTGACGGGAAGGGGGCTTCCTGTCACCGGAGGACACAAAGGGACCACTAGTGGCCCGGGCCATGAGGCTCTGCGGCCCTCAAGGTGCTGGGCTCGAGGTGGGCCCAGCCTATGGCTGCCTCTGTGGGGACCCCCCAGGGAGAGGCCGGCCCCTGAGGATGCTCAGGCCTGGTTCAGCGTGGCCAGGGCCTGGCCCAGCCCGAGGTCAGCTACCCTGGGGGCTGAGTCTCTGTCTCGCCCTGTGACATGGTGCCCACACTATGGGCCAGTGTCACCCCTTTGCCCACACCCCAGGAGCCTTGTGTGTCCATACTTGTGGCTGAAGGCCTGCGGTGGGGGTCTCTGCATTGGGGGAGGTGGGTCCAGGGTGCGGGGCCCTGGGATTGTTCATCGTGTGTGCCACCTGGAAGGTGCTGGAGCCTCACCCTGTCCTCCAGGGCCCGGAATGTTTTGGGGATATCCGGTGCTGGCATCTTGGCTGGGCCAGGATGGTGTCTAGGAGGGACCCATGGGAGGGAAGCAGGGGCATCAGGGGCCCGGTGCTGGGGTGGATGGCAGGAGAGGCCTGGAGGGCGGTGGCTCAGGCCGGTGGCTGGGCAGGTGTCAGGAGAGAGAGGGGTGAGGCCTGGCCTCCCTGCTGCAGCCGAGCCAGGGCCTGGGGTGTCCTGGGGTGGGACAAGGCCCAGGGCAGAGGCAGAGGCAGAGCCAGAGCCAGAGCTGATCGCATGCAGGGTGGCCACGTCCCGGCCTGATGAGTGCCGGTCCTCAGTTCTGTGGCGCTCTGCTGCCCTCTGCTGGCCGCCTCTGTCCCTGCAGGCCCAGCCATCTACCTGCAGGTCTGGACAGACCCTCAGAGGCCAGGCTGGGAGGTCTCAGGAGCCAAGACAAGGTGGAATCCCATTTGAGGGCATCTGAAGGAGTGAGAGCCTATGTCAACCCCCTGCCCAGCCTTGCCTTGGCCAGCGGCTCCCAGGGGACTCTGGTGGGACGTGGCTAAAGACGACAGAAGGGCTTACAGAGCTGCTGTGTGAGGTCGCACAGTGAGCAGGGGCCGAGTGGCCTTGGGAGAGGCAGCAGCAGGAGGGTCCTCGGCATGGCCACAGCCCGGGGACAGGAAACCCCTGCTGGGTTCCCCCACCAAGTAGCTTCCGTTCCCAGCCCTTAGGGCATCTCAGGAGAGGCTCCAGGGAGGGTCCCACCTGCCTCCTGCCTTCTCCCCCAACCCCATCCTAAATGGGTCCCTGCTCCCCAGTCGCTCCCACCAAGAGCTCACCCGCCAGGGCTCAGGGAGAGGCCCCTCAGGGCGGCTGTTTCTCCACGTGCTGCCGTCCGCTGGACACCGAAAACCAATCCCATCCATCTGAATGGCATTTAATATGCACAGTGAAAGTCGGCAGCCACAGCCATGGGAGTGTGCTCAGAGCAAGGTTTACACGCGGATGATACCAGGCTTAGCCCACGAGTGGCCTCCTGGGTCCCAGGAGATATGTGGGGTGGGGGTGCAGCTGGGTGAGCCGTGGTAGCAGAGACCTGGGGAGGGGATATGGGAGGTAGGAACTGGGCTAGGCAGGGATTCAGGGGAGGCTGAGGCCTGGAACAGGGAGACTGAGACCTCAAGGAGGCTGGGATTTTGGGAGTCAAGACTTGGAGAAGCTGGGACATGGGCAGGCCGAGACCCAGGGGTTTAAGAATGAGGGACTGGTGCAGACCTGAATTGGAGCCCAGCCGCTGCTGGCCCCACGTGGCTGGAGAGTGTGCTGACCCCATAGTGACTGGAGAATGTGCTGTTGATATGGAAGGGAAGTGCTGGGAAGGGAAAAGTGTGGTCCATTTAAATGACACAGAAGAGGGGAAAGGGAAGTGCTGGGTAGAGGAGGGAGTGGTCCCTGACTAGGGCTCCAACTCTATGGACATAGGTGAGAACAGGCATTTCCTGCCCAAATGTCGCATTTCTCACGACCACCCTGACCTGCCACGCCCCCATCCTGTGCTTATAAAACCCCCCCGAGACCTTAGCAGGCAGACACAGGCAGCTGGACGTGGAGAGGAGCATGTCACAGAGGCACACACGGGCGGCTGGACGTCAAGATGAACACACTGATAGGCACCGGCATGCTGGCAGGCCACCGACTGGCAGAACCACGCGGAGTTTGGCTGGGCAGCCGGAGGACAGCCTGGGCGCTCAGTGACCCCACTCCAGGAAAACCTTCCCACTCCACCCCCTTCTGGCTTCCACTCAATACAACCTTGCACTCATTCTGCAAGTCCACATGTGACCTGAGTCTTCTGGTGCACCAAGGCAAGAACCCCAGGATGCAGAAAGCCCTGTGACTAACACAAGTCGCCCTGTAGATGGCAAACTAAAAGAGCCCCCGTAACACACACCCACTGGGGCTTCAGCTGTAAACATTGGCCCCTAGAGACTGCTGTGGGGTCGGAGCCCCAGCCTGCACATCTGTCAGCTCCCCTAGAGGTTTGGGCAGTGGAGCACTGAAGAAGCGAGCCACGCCCCTTGTTGCACACCCTGCAAGGGCAACAGGGGAACTTTTTCCATTTCACTGGCCCAAGGTGGCTGGATGGTGTGCTGGCCCCACGGTAGCTGGAGAGTGCGCCGTGCTCCCTGGCTTTCCTCCTGATGTATCAAATGGGTCAGCGGGTCCTGGGGGCTGTTCCCACAGCGACGTGGTGGAGGCTGACCCTGACGCCCACCCCTGCCGAGCACTGTCAGGAAGCGCCATTGCTGTCCTCCATCAGTGTCTGTGGGGCTGGGTGACTCTTGGAGGATGCCTCCAGCAACATGGCACTGCCAGGACAGGGGCCGTCCACCTGACTGGGCTTCCTGGTGTGAACAGATGGATGGACGGGTGGGCCTGCTGCATGCAGGGAGCTGAGGCTGGATCTTCACCTATGGGCAGGAGGCTATGCAGGGCTCAGGGAGGGACAGCACTGTGGCTGGGACAGAGCCTGTGTGATGAGAAGCCCTTGGTGCCCTGGGCCTCCCTCCTTGCTCCTGTCCCTCCAGAACATCACCCAGAGCCCCCCACCCTGCTCTTTTGGGGAGATGTCTGGGTGTCTGCAGTTGCTGCCACTCTTGATCCCACCCACCCCTGCAGGTTGCCGGTGGGACAAGTGCAGGAGGCATCTCATGGCTTTCCCTGGGGTCTCTGCACCCTCCAAGAGCCGGGAGCCGCACACAGCCTGCCAGCGTCCTGGGAACTCACCCTGTTGCTGCCACTTGTCCTGGGCAATCCTGGGGCTCACTCCTTGCCATTCAGACCCCTGTGAGGAGAGCACTGGCTGTGAGTTGCTCTGTGACTAGTGATGGCGAGGCAGAGCCTGGAGTAGATCCATCATGAATAATTCTTTTCTTTTTTTGAGATGGAGTCTCGCTCTGTCACCAGGCTGGAGTGCGTGATCTCTGCTCACTGCAACCTCCGACTCTCTGGTTCAAGCAATTATCCTGCCTTAGCCTCCTGAGTAGCTGTGATTACAGGCACAGGCCCCCACGCCCAGCTAATTTTTGTATTTTTAGTAGAGACGGGGTTTCACCATGTTGGCCAGGATGGTCTCAATCTCCTGACCTTGTGATCCCCCCACCTCGGCCTCCCAAAGTGCTGGGATTACAGGTGTGAGCCACCGCGCCCAGCCAAGAATTCTTAATGAAATGGGAACGTGTCTCCCAGGAAATGCACAGGGGCCTGCAGTGATAGAGTGGCCTCAGGTATGTGCACAGGTGTGAACATGCCTTCCACAAAGGGCAGTGGATGTTCACATGCCTCACACACACTGCGGGGCAGAGCAAATGTCCCACATGTGTTCGTGCCTGTGCACACATGGGTGGGCTCCATCTGCACATGTCCACATGATGTGTGTGTGCACACCTGTGTCACTTCTGTAGAGAAGACAATGGAGAGAAATACACCCAAATCTCCCCTCTGGGTCCCTGCCCTGGGTGCTGGGATGTCAGAACAGGTTGATGTCCTTTTTATCCTTCCCAGTATCCACCACACGGTCTACCAAAGCACGCCTTAGTTTTATAATCAGAAATGAAATGCATGGTTTCAAGAAAGCCATGGGCCAGCTCCTCTGTGCCCTGGTTTATCGGGGCCAGAGGGGCGGGATGTGTAGCGGGAGATTAGCCTCATGCTTGCTCAGCACCTGGAGGTACAGCGAGTACCAACAACACAGCCTAACTTGACCGCAGAAGGAAAATCAATGCTGGACACAAGGACTGACCACAGACTCACTGGGAACACTGTCCACTGACGTCAGAGCTGCTCACAGGGCACCCAGGAGTTTGCCAGGGAGCCCGGCTGCCTACGTTTGGAACAACCTGGTAGGCAAGCACAGGCCCCTCATCTGACTCCACTCGGAGCCCTTCCCAGAGGGGAGACAAAGGCCTTGAACAGCTCTGGAGGTGCTCTCTGACAGTGCACCCCAGGCTTGGCTAAAGAAATCTCAAATTCCCCAAAGCTCCAGTGGCCCCTGCTACGGGTCAGCCTCAGGGCGATGCTCATCTCCAGTTGGTCCTGACTTATCCACATTACAAGATAAACTGTGGCGTTATCTCATGGCGTTATTACTTTGCGAGAAATGATGGTGAGTATACAAGAGTGGTCGATGCAAAGACATTACCACATAAGACGGGAGTCCTCCAAGTCCTGTCTTCCTCCGTTCCGTGTCCTAGCCCCCCATCCACATGTGGCCTGCGTGGACAGACAGCTTCGTACACTCAGACTCTTCCCTCCCCGCGCATCAGGGATGTGTGTCCCTGTTACTGACATGCAGGGAGGGCTCATCATCTTGGGCACACCCCATGGTGCTCTGAGCCCGTCATCACCTGTGGTGGACATTGAAGGAATCCCCAGGTTTTCCTTTTCAGGAGCCATGGCTTGGGCCAGTGCCTAGGAGGTCAGAGGTTGGGGGCTTAGGGAGGGGTCACTGCCCAACGGTGCCACCTTGGACTCAGAGTGCCAGCCCAGGGAACCAGGTAGGCCCGGCTCTGACTGTGCTGCTGGGCAACCACTGGCTGAGACCTGGGGATAAAACGCCTCCCACACCAGCCAAGGAGACAGGCTCTGCATGAGGCCTGAAGCCCATGAAGGGCTCTGAAACAGGAGGAGAGCCGGAGCCTTCAGCTGTGATGGGCACAGCACCGTCTGTCCCTGTCCTCCACCCAAGGGAACTCACCTTGGCAACTCTGCTGGAAGGCACAGGTTGCTGACAGTCTGACACCTGGGAGGGGGCCGGTGGGAGCCCCTGATATACCCCCATGCCCGAGCCTCCAGCAGAGCCTGCAGTCTGAGACCTGTGGTTCAGGAGCTGGGACCGATGGGGCCCTTGGGGATTCCCGTGCTGCTGGAGGAAGACGGGGGCATGGGGGTGTCCATGGCAAAGAAGCGAGAAGTGGAGGCTGCCAGCCCCCGGCCCCGACCTGCCCTGGCTAGAGTGGGGCAGGCTTGGGGGTGAGTCCGGGGTGCTGATTTCACGCTCCGGGGCCGAAGTCTCCCTGTGACTTTATGGACTGTCCTTCTGTGTCCCCTGAGACCCTGGTTCTCCCTCACCAGCCTGGGTCCTCCTCATCTCAGCTCAGTTGTCACCGCCTCTGGGAAGTCCCCAAGCCCTCGAGTGGGTGCCCAGGAGGCACGGTCAGTGCTGAGGCTACAAGCCCTGCTGGCACCCGGCAGGGCACACAAGGCCAGGTCAGGCTCTGGGGACAGTAGACAAGCTTATCCCGCACACTGGGGACTGCCCACCTGGGGAAGAGAGCTAGGTCGGGCTGGAGGGACCTCAGGGGATGGCCGGGCACCCCTCCCTGAGGAGATCTCCACCTGAACGAGGGTGTCACCGGGTCCACTCCAGACGCATGTCCTGCCTTGGACGGGCTGGAGAGAGGGTGTGGCCAGGCCACGGGGTGAACCATCTTGGGTGGTTGGTTGGCCTGGCATCACCAGACATGTGGCTCCATTAAGCATCTTGACTCCACAGGAGCCCACGTGGCATGTCCTCTGACCTCCCATCCACCTCTGAAAGGGGCGGCCCTCTGAGATTCTGTCGGAACCTGTCAGCCCTCCTGACGAGGTCTCTGGTGCCGGCTATCACAGGCACCTAGCCACCCTACAGAAAGGCTCTGGGAGGCTCAGCCTTGTCTGGGGCGCCAAGACTGATGCCAGCTGGGGCATCTCAGAGGGAGCACCCCTACCTGTAAACCGCCCAGCTCAAGCTCCGCCTCGACCTCTCCAAGTCAGCAGCCGACCTTCCCCAGGGTCCCTCCCAGCCTTCAGGGAGTCTGAGGCTCTGAGGCTTTTCTGCAGCCTCTCAGTCCCCCACCCCACTACCTGCTCAGGCAGAGAGATCACGGCTCTGCGTTATCGTGTGCTTAGTGGGGGCTGGAGCTTGTGCTAAACAACTCGGGAGCCCCCTGAATCTTGACAGTAACCTGAGGGGGCATTATTACCATTCTCACTTCCCCAAGGAAGAAGTCCCAAACCCCATCTGGCACAAAGCCAGCGCCTGGAGTCTCCCTCTGCAGTCCACCTGCTCCCACGTGGGTCACGCCTGGGACGTCACAACATCTGGGGTCAGTGCTGCTGCTGCTGTCACTGTGGCATTCAGCTTTCCCAAGGCTCACACCTGCTCCATCCAGCAAAGGGGTCGTGCACCCCAAGCCTGCCTCATCCTTCACACACACAATCCCACTTCACCAACCACAAAGATGCACGTGTTTACCCATTGCTGGAGGGCTTGGGTCCCTTCAGCTGGGCTCCTACATTCCTGATCCCTGGCCCGCAGGCCCTCAGGACAATGCCAGCCCGGGCTCACCGGGTGCCAGTCACCTGCATCTCCCTGGGGTGGGGGCTGGGGGCAGCAGGCTCCGTAGACCTAGCACACATATGACTCTTGGAAAAGAAAAATGTCCCTGAGGACAGTGACCCCAGGTTCAAATATTGCTGTGGGCTCTTGGGCAAGTCCCTCCTCCTCCCTGAGCTTCAGTCTCCCCTGCATAGAATGGAGCGGTGATCGTAGCTCCTGCATGGGAAGGTTGTGAACACCATGCTTGTCAGCAGAATATACCCTAATTTCGCAAGGAAACAATCTGGTGGGTGTGTGTGTGGGGGGGGTCTAAATACCTTTCCTCACACGTGCATTGAAAATGATGAAGTGGTGAAGTGTGATTGCATTCACATAAATAGTGGCGTGTTCTGGGATCTAGCAGACAATCTTAACTTCAGGAACTGCAATCACATTTTACTAGCTTTGAAAAAAATGAATAAAATGACATAGCTAAATAGAACTCAAGTAGGATCTGTGAACGGCAGTGTGTAGTGGTTAAGGGGAGAAAGTACCAATGAGGGAATTTATATACCCAGTGGCCCAGGTTTGGTGCAGCAGATAACGGAAGGACAAGCCCCAAATTAAACAAATGGGAATGAATTCCTTTGCCTACAGACAGAGCAAATATATCAGTAAAAGTGGCTACAGGGCAAGCAGCAAAAATGCAACAAATCAGAATGAATGCAGGGAGCCCCATTTCCGGCAGAGAAACAAATATTTCAGGAGTCCAGGTAAGAGGCACATGGCAGAAAAAAAAAAAAAAAAAAGACTTTGCCAGAGCTCCTATGTCAATGTCATGCTCACGGCTGAGGAGAAACAATGATCTCGCTGGGAATGAGTCCAAGTGGCAAGTGGGGGAACAGAAGGAGTCCTGAGCGGGGCTGACTGCAGTGTCCCCAGGGGGCCGAATGGGCAGCACAGCGGCCTCTCTACCCTCAAAGGTCTGTTTCTTGTCTGCTTTCTCCTTGGAAGTGGCAGGCCCTGGTGACCGGCCCAACCTCGGGGCGGCCAGCAGCTGGGTCCCCACCACATGCCCAAGTCTGGCCCCTCAGATCTGCCCATCTCCTGAGCTGGAGAGCAGAGCCCACCCCTCTGTCCCCAGCACTCACCTCCCACCCAGCCCATCTCCCTGAGGACTCCCCGCCGCCAACTCCCACCTGGATCCTCTGGCCCTGACAGGGCATCATTCTTTCAAAATAATCCACGACTGGGCGCAGTGGCTCACACCTGAATCCCAGCACTTTGAGAGGCCAAGGTGGGAGGATTGCTTGAGCCCAGGAGTCTCAGATCAGCCTGGATAACACAGCCACACCCTGTCTCCACAAAAACTATTTTTAAAAAATTAGCTAGATGCAGTCCAGCCTGTAGTCTCAGCTACTTGGGAGGCTAAGGCAGGGGATCACTTGAGCCCAGGAGTTCAAGGCTATGATCGTGCCACTGCACTCCAGCTTGGGCAACAGAGAGAGACCGTCTCTTAAAAAAAAAGAGCCATCAGTTGGCTTAGGATAGCCACCTGCCGAGGGTCCCCAGCTGAGCATAAGACCTGCTTCCTAGTGTTTACAGAGCTCCTGTGAATCTCAGTTGTTTCACTGATTGTCACATGCAGCCAGTGACTTTCATGCCAGCCTTGTTCCCACAGGCGCCCTCACAGGTGGGCTCTCCCACGGGCCTGGGCACCCGGCGCTAGGCCTGCCCTGCTATGGTCTGGACACGAGTGGCGATCTCTGTGATCCCTGCACACCTTGCCTCTCCCCCTGCCCTCTCTGCAGCCCTGCCCCTGGCAGCCCCTGTCCACCTTCGCCTCTGTGCAGGGCCACAGGCTTCCTTGAAGCAAACGCTATAACTTTGGGCTCTATGCTTTTTAAAAAAAATAACAGCTTTATTGAGATATAATTCATTATACTATTCATTTACTACCTTTTGCATTATACCACACAATGTTTCCATTTCAATGACACAGTTGAATGGTTTTTTTAGTCTATACACAAGGTTGAACAAACATCACCACTATCTAGCCCCAGAGTATTTCCAGACCCCAAAGAAACTCCGTGGGCCTTGGCAGTCCCTCCTGCTCCTCCCGTCCCCCACCTCCAGGCACTCGCCAGACTAATCTACGGACTTGTCTTCGTGTGACTTCTGTCTCCACGGGTTTGTCTATTCTTAACTCTTCGTATAAACCGAACCATACAACTTGTGGCTGTTTGTGTCTGGCACCTTTCTTTCTTTCTTTCTTTTTTTAATTTCACTTTTATTTTATTTTTGAGACAGGGTCTCCTTCCATTGCCCAGGCTGGAGTGCAGTGGCATGATCATAGCTCACTGTAGCTTCGACCTCCTGGGCTCAAGCAATCCCCTCACTTCAGCCTCCTGAGTAGCTGGGACTACAGACACACACCACCATGCCTGGTTAATTTGGTATTTTTTTGTAGAGATGAGGTCTTATTATGTTGCCCAGACTGGTCTGGAACTCCTGGGCTCAAGTGATCCTCCTGCCTTGGCCTCCCAAAGTGCTGGGATTACAGGCGTGAGCCACCACACTCGGCTATTTTTATTTTTTGGTTGACACATAATAATTGTACATATTCGTGGGGTATGTAGTGATGTTTCTATACATGTAATGTACAGTGATCAGATGAGAGTAATTAGTATAGCTGTCGTCTCAAACATTTATCATTTCTTTGCATTACGAACACTCAATATTCTCCTTCTAGCTATCTGAAAATACAAAATTTTTGTTTTGGTTTGGATTTTTTTTTTTTTTTTTGAGACGGAGTCTCGCTCGGTCGCCCAGGCTGGAGTGCAGTGGCCGGATCTCAGCTCACTGCAAGCTCTGCCTCCCGGGTTTTTACACCATTCTCCTGCCTCAGCCTCCCGAGTAGCCGGGACTACAGGCGCCCGCCACCTCGCCTGGCTAGTTTTTTGTATTTTTTAGTAGAGACGGGGTTTCACCGTGTTAGCCAGGATGGTCTCGAACTCCTGACCTCGTGATCCGCCCGTCTCGGCCTCCCAAAGTGCTGGGATTACAGGCTTGAGCCACCGCGCCCGGCCTTGTTTTGTTTTTGACACACGGGCTCACTCTGTTGCCCAGGCTGGAGTGCAGTAGCACTATCGCGACTCACTGCAGCCTCTACCTCCCAAAGCTCAGGTGATCCTCCTGCCTCAGCAACCCCTGAGTAGCTGGGACTACAGGAATGTACCATCACACCCGGCTAACTTTTGTATGTTCTGTAGTAATGGGAATTTACCATGTTGCCTAGGCTGGTTTTGAACTCCTAGGTTCAAGAGATTCTACCCTCCTAGGCCTCCCAAAGTGCTGGGATTATAGGCATGAGCCATCACACCTGACCCATAATATGCTATTGTTAACTAGAGTCATCCCACATTAGTGTAGAACACTGGAACTTATTCCTCCCATGTAGCTGTAATTTTGTATCCTTCAACACATCTCTCCCTCTCCCTCCCTTCTTTCCACCCTTCCCAGCCTCTACTATCCTCTGTTCTACTTTTGACTTCGATGAGGCCAGCTTTTTTTAGCTTCCGCATACGAGTGAGAACATGCGGTGTTTAACTTTCTGTTCTGTCTCATTTCACTTAACATAAGTTCCTCCAGTTCCATGCATGTGACTGGCTTCTTTGATTTTGCATATTTTCAAAGTTCATCCATGTCATAGCATGCATTAGTATTTCATTCCTTTTTATAGTTTAATAATATTCCACTGTATGGATGGATCACATTTTGTTTGCACCATTTTGCCGTTGTGAATAGTGCTGCTGTGCACCAGCGTTGTATTCCTCTGTGTGCCACTGGGTTGAGGTTTGGGGGATGGTAGCTGTGCCCATAAAGGTGGAAATTGACTGATACTGGCTGAAATGGACCAGGCTCTTCATTAAGCTGGCCCCTGGATGTTGCAAGCGTTCTGCTGGTTTCCAGAATCACTGCTTAAGACCATTCCTTTCAGTATCATTGTTGTCCAGGGGAGGGATGGGTTCCTGGAGCTTCCTGATCTGCCGCTTCTCTGATGTCACCCTCAGACCCTCCGGTTTTGAACCCCAGGCTACAGAGTAAAAGTTTGATGGTAGGATGTGAGGTGAGGGACCCTCCTTGACCCTGGCACCCACGAGGCAGGACTAAGAACGCCCTGAAGACTGCCCGGGGTGGCTGGGGTGCTGAAGCCAGGCTTGGCTCCTCCACGGGCCATGCATGACAAGGACCACCCTGTTTATGAGCTTTGCCTTGGCCTTGCCATGACCTTTTCAGGTGTGTTTCGGCTTAGATTCTGCTCAGTGTTTCCCACATAAGAACAGGGATGAAGTCTAAGCTCTTGTGTGGCATGTGTCAGGAATACTGGGAGAGGCAATGTGGCAGTGTGAGAAACAAGCTCACCCATCCAAACCCAAAGAATGGACTCAGAGGCACGAAAAGTGAAAAGCGAGACTTTTAATAGTGGTCTTGCAAGATCGGTGTCTGGTGGGTAGGCACACTAGGGCAGTCACAGCAAGTAACTTATCCCCTAGCACACAAGTTCCTCCTCCTCACTGGTCGAGTACTATGGGGTTACAATCTCCCAGAACATTGGCTAAGTTTCATTATCCCCCTTGTAAGGTTATACCCCATCCCCTTCCCCGCTTAAGTTTCAATTTCCCAGTAACGAAACTTTCTTCCCTTTTATAGGCGGACCCCTCTTCTACATTCTGTTTGCTTATTGTGATCTTCTAGGTGCATGAGCCATGCGGTTTGTTACATTGGCAGGCTGGCTGCCAGTACTCAGATTTATCATGCCTTGAAAATGGGCCATTTAAAATGTTTTCTCATGGCGGTAAGTCAGTGAGCTGACTGTCACACACTCAGTGTGTGTGATGTGGAGGGCTGACAGCCTTCTCCATTACTAGTGCAGGAAAGGTGGCACAGCTGGTGGGACCCCCTCTCTCTCATGGATATGAGTGCATTAGAGGGGAGGTCTTAGGCCAGGAGCAGATCAGATCAACAGGATTATCCAGAAAATGGCAGTCATGGCGAGTACTGGCTCCAGATGGGGAGGGTTAGGGTCAGGGTCGGCTCTTCTCACCTTCTTGAGTTACCAATGTTGACAAGTTACTCCCGACACACAGTGCCTGGGTGGAGGCTGAGGACTAGGAACCCGAACTCCAATTCTGGTAACCAGGCACAGATGCTTGGGAGAAGAATGCAACCCAGACCAGTGTGGTGTGCCCTCCAGAGGAGAGGATGTGGCATCAAAGGGCTGTCTTCACAGAGAGCAGGAACAGGGACTTTGGGAAGCCAGTGGGCCTTGGCCTCAGCTCTGCCGGCAGAGGGTCCCCACCATGTAGCTGAAGTGCCAAGGTGCTTGTGAGGACTGGGTGTGGTCCAGGGTGACTCAGGGCAAGGCCTGGGGGATGCATCTCAAATCCATAGTCACCAGTCTAGAAACTGGGGTCAAACTTCCCACATGGGTTCCCACATCGATTCCTTCCTTCATTCACTAAATAACGACGCATCAAGGCAGCAGTGTGGATGGGGCACAGCTATCAAAGTCACCAGCAACAAGTGCAAGAAGAGAAGAGGGAGTTGCGGCAACACAGGTGCCCAGGTGGGCCCTGGGGGTCAGAGAGGGCCTGCCAGGGGTGGCACCCACCAGGCTGACCCTGATGAAGACAGGAAGGAGGGTGTGGGGTTCAGGGGAGGGATGGGTGCCTGAGAGCAGCATGCAAACAGCCTGGGCTCAGGAGGAGCTGACAGCATGACAGGCACTGGGGAGAAAGGTGTGATAGGTGTGGACAGGGGCCACAGGAAGAGGGATAGTCCTCAGGAAGGGGAGACTCTGGTGGTTACAGCCGGCTGCTGAGGCTAGCCTCTCTCCAGCAAAGTGAGCCTAGACTCATTCACTCCTTTTGTCTCTCTCCTTTGCTCTGTGATGCCACCAGGAGGAAGAAGAGCAGAAAAACTGTTGCTCCATTTATCAGGAAGCCTCTCTTTCTCTAGAGTGGTGGTGATGGTGTCCCCCAGGGACACCTGGCAATGTCTGGAGACATTTACAGCTATCCCGACTGTGTGTGTGTGTGTGTGTGTGTGTCTGTCTGTGTGTGTGTGTGTGTGTGTGTGTACTACTGGCCTCTGGTTCCTGGAGGCCAGGGATGATGATACATAACCTGCAATGCACAGGGCAGCTCCCACCACAAGGAAATTATTCAGCCTCAAATGTCAACATTGCAGAACAGGTCAGGGCATGCAAGGTACCTCCTGCCCTTTCCAGAAAGGTGCAAGGAGCACAGAGAGAAGCAGATACTGGCTGAAGTGGACCACGCTCTTCATTAAGCTAGCCCCTGGATGTTGCAAGCCTTTTGCTGGTGAGGTGGGAGGAGGCTGCCACCCACAGCCAGACCCAGTGTCTGTGGGGTGCAGGAATGTCCTGAGGTGACGAGGGGCCCAGAGGTGAGTGATGGGGAGGGATGCACTACGGCAGGCTGTCAGGGCTGGTTCCACCAAGAAAGTGACATCTGGGAGGGGCATTCAGGCAAAGGGGGCCCGCGGGCGGCACTGAGGCCGGGCCTACAGGGGAGGCGGCATGGCCAGCGGAGTCTTGTGGGGCGGCAGGGAAGGGAAGAACCACCGGGCTGCACAGGTTCCGAGGGGGCCTAGTGGTGCGCGCTTGCCCTTGGGTGGGCAGTGGGACTGGGAAGACAGGAGAGGAATGCGGGGCAAGCCCCTAAGAAACCTGAGGCGGGGGTGGGGTGGGAGGGAGAGGACGGCTTCCCATACACCCATTTAGACCAGAGGATAAGCGGACCCACTTTGAGGGCTGGATTCTCCGCTGATCCGGCCTCAGCTGTGGGTCCACGCGGCTCAAGGACCAGGGAGAAAGGCAGGTGTGCGGCTGCAGTGATCGGCGGGTTCCGGACCCACCTGGCTGGCCTGGGGACCCGGGAAACCCGGTGTGGTGGGGAGACCGCAAGCCTGGTCAGTGGTCCCGCTCCCAAGGGGGCGGGGTGTCACTCCCAAGGGAGCGGGTCTCCTGTGGGGAAGGCGGAGCTCGCGGCGGGTAGAGCAGGGGACCGGGTCTCTCGCGGGGGTGTGGCCACGGCTTGCCAAGACCCTGCTGCGGCGCGCTGGGCGGAACCTCCCGAGGAGAGGCCGCGGCTGGGAGCGCGGGGCGGGGCCTTCCGAGGAGAGGGCGAGGCTGGGAGCCTGGGGCAGGGCCTCCCGGGGAGTAGGGGCGCGGAGCGGCTCCTCCTGAGGAGCGGGCGCGGCTGGGAGCGCGGGGCGGGGCCTCATGAGGAGAAAGGGCGGTGGGTCCTGGGGGTACTGGAACCCTTGCGGAGGAAGCGCTGGTCTTCTGGAGCATGACCACCAGGGCGGGCCGGGCCTCGGGTTGGGGTGGTCCCTCAGGGGTGGGGTTGGGACCTCGAGGCGGGTTCTCTAGAGGTGAGAGCGGGGGTCCTAGGGTGGAGCGGCGTCTCCTGGGGAAAGGGCGCTGCTCGGAGCGCCGGGCGAGGGACTCACGTGGAGAAGGCATGGGCCCTACGGCGGGGCGTGGCGGGGCCGGGCCTCAGGAGGAGCGGGTGCAGATGCTAGGGAGGGGCGGGGCCTCTGGGATGGGGCTGTGTCTCCCCAGGAGTGGGCGCGGCTCGGAGCGTGGGACTCCAGAGGAGAGAGCGAGGCTAGGGGTCTCCGGGGCGGGGCGGGGCGGGGCGGGGCGGGGCGGGGCGGGACCAACAGCGCATACTTAAGCGGCCCGGGCGGGTACCGGCGTCCCGACATGGCTCTGAGGCGCGTCGTACCCGCGCTGCACCCCTACATTCCCCGCTTCGCCTCGCTGTCCGCGGCGCCGGCCGTCCGCTAGCAGCCTGCCGCCGGCCCAGGGGCCGTGCCGGGACGTGGGTCGGCCAAGGCAGTGCGGCCACCGGTGCCCGCCGTGGACTTCGGCAACGCGCAGGAGGCGTACCGCAGCCGGCGAACCTGGGAGCTGGCGCGCAGCCTGCTGGTGCTGCGCTTGTGCGCCTGGCCCGCGCTGTTGGCGCGGCACGAGCAGGTGCGCGGGGTGCAGGCGGGGGCATGGAGCTTCTGCCCGTCCCGGGAGCCTTTACGGAGCTTCCTGGCGTGAAAGGGGTGCCTCCCAAGCATCTCCTGGAGCGAGGGAAGCCAGGAAGGGAGACGTTTCCTGCAGTTCCTTTCGGACCTCGCAAATTTTCCTACTTGTCGATGTCTACCAACTAAAAACAATGGTCATTTTAATATTTACTATATATACCACTTGTGGAAATACAAAGTTATCACTTGGAATTTAAAATGGAGTATTCTTCATGTTGCCACAAGAGAAGCCTGGTGTAGGGCTCATAGCCTGGGACCCCAGGGTTCAATCCCCGGGACCCAGCCGCTTCCCAGACACGGCGACTCTGAGCACACTGTTGGGGAAAAATGGGAAGCCCCTCAAACGCCCAGCTTTGAACTCACCCATGGTAACTTTAAAAAGGGTGAGGGTGGCCGGGCGCGGTGGCTCAAGCCTGTAATCCCAGCACTTTGGGAGGCCGAGACGGGCGGATCACGAGGTCAGAGATCGAGACCATCCTGGCTAACACGGTGAAACCCCGTCTCTACTAAAAATACAAGAAAATTAGCCGGGCGAGGTGGCGGGCGCCTGTAGTCCCAGCTACTCGGGAGGCTGAGGCAGGAGAATGGCGTGAACCCGGGGAGGCGGAGCTTGCAGTGAGCCGAGATCGCGCCACTGCACTCCAGCCTGGGGCACAGAGCAAGACTCCGTCTCAAAAAAAAAAAAAAAAAAAAAAAAAAAGTGTGAGGGCTTTTGGTGGGGGTGGGGGTGGGGGCAACAAGCAGAACGCTGTTGTAGCCGCATCGGCCTAGGGGTATTAGAGATGAGGGTTATCTCCAGGTGACCCTGGGAAGAGTTTGCAAAGTTCCGTTTGTTGGCGCCCGTGGTGGGGGGGGGCGGGGTGTGATCTGGTGGTGTTGATGTCTCAGATGAGACTGGGAGGTCGGGGGCTGCACTCCTGGCCTCACCAGGAGGCGGGGGGGAGGGGGGGAGGCCGGGGTCGGTGGGAGATGAGAAGCACCGAGCCACACTTGAGCTTAGGTGAGGCCTCGGTGGGTGCGAGGTAAGGGCAGAGGTCCACGAAATCAGTGTCAGATGCTGTTGGCCCAAATCTCATGGGGAGCGCCATGGTCAGCCTAGGACGAGTGGTGGCAGGGGTGCGGAGGATGGTGGAGGAAGAAGGAGCTGAAATGGACAGACAGTGGCCTCTGAGAGGCCGTTGCTGTGCTTGTGTGCATAAGGATGCCATAAGGTCAAGCCGTGGCCGTGGAGAGCCCAGGCCAAGGGGACAGGAAGGTGAGAAGGGACATCCCAGGTAGAGGAACTGGCAGGGGGAGGGACGGGATGTGGAGGCCTTGGGGAGTGCCTACATCTAAGGGGCATCCAGAAAGAGCAGCCAGTGCTGGTGGTGCTGCAGTAGGAGGAGGAGGCAGCAAGGCAGGAATGCCAGGGGAGGCAGTGGCCAGCCATGGGCAAGGACGGGCATCCTAGGTGGCAGCTGAGTGGGACAGGGGCTAGCCATGCAGAAGCCATGCCCACCTTGTGGCTGGGATGGAGAGGGGACTAGGAAGGCACCAGGTCAGGTTTCTTTTTTCTGTTTCCTTTCTTTCTTATTTTTTTTTGAGATGGAATCTCATTCTGTCACCAGGCTGGAGTGCAGTGCTTTGATCTCTGCTCACTGTGACCTCCACCTCCCTGGTTCAAGCGATTCTCCTGCCTCAGCCTCCCGAGTAGCTGGAATTACAGGCATGTACCACCACACCCAGCTAATTTTTGTATTTTTAGTAGAGACGCAGTTTCATCATGTTAGCCAGTATCGTCTCAATCTCCTGACCTTGTGATCTGCCTACCTTGGCCTCCCAAAGTGCTGGGATTACAGGTGTGAGCCACTGTGCCCAGGGAGCTGGTGCCGCATCTTCTGCCTGGGAATCCCTCCCTGACACAGCCTCTGGGGGCCAGAGATGGGGGAAGCAGGGCTCGAGGGCTAGAGAAGCCAGAGGTCACCAAAGCCCAATGTCGTTCAGTGTTAGAAACACCTGACCCTGCACAGCCCCATGCTGGCCCCAGCAGCCCTCCGTCAGGGGCAGCAGGTCCCAGGCCTGTTTATGTTTTTGTTTGTTTGTCTGTTTCAAATGAGACTAGGTCTTGCTCTGTTGCCCACGCTAGAGTGCAGTGGTGTGATCATAGCTCACTGCAGCCTAGACCTCCTGAGCGCAAGCCATCCTCCCACCTCAGCCTCTGAGTAACTGGGTCTACAGGTGCACACCACCACACCAGGCCAAGTTTTTTTGTTTTGTTTTGTTTTGTTTTGTTAATTTTTGTAAAGGGGAGGTCTCACGGTTGGGCATGGTGGCTCATGCCTGTAATTCCAGCACACTGGGAGGCTGAGGCTGGTGGATTGTCTGAGCTCAGGAGTTCGAGACCAGCTCGGGCAACACGGTGAAACCCTGTCTCTACTAAAATACCAAACATTAGCCAGCCATGGCAGCAGGTGCCTTTAATCCCAGCTATTTGGGAGGCTGAGACAGGACAATTGCTTGAACTTGGGAGGTGGAGGTTGCAGTGAGCCAGGATCATGCCACTGCACTCCAGCCTGGGTGACAGAGCGAGACTCTATCTCAAAAAAAAAAAAAGAAAAAAAGAAAAAGAAAAAGAAAAAAGATGAGGTCTCACTATGTTGCCCTGGTT
Organism: Macaca mulatta; assembly: GCF_049350105.2. Lineage (NCBI taxonomy): Eukaryota > Metazoa > Chordata > Mammalia > Primates > Cercopithecidae > Macaca > Macaca mulatta. Next base: position 32,379,493 of record NC_133415.1, on the reverse strand, counting down.
GGCCTGGAACTCCTGGGCTCAAGTGATCCCCCCATCTTGGCCTCCCAAAGTGCTGGGATTACAGGCGCACACTACCACACCCAGCTAATTTTCATATTTTTTCATATTTTGAGACCAGCCATGTTGCCCAGGCTAGTCTCAAACTCCTGGGCTCAAGTGAACCTTCTACTTGGGCCTCCCAAAGTGCTGGGATTACAGGTGCATACCACTGCACCTGGCCCTGCCGAGCAGTGCTTGGAAGCCGCCTCCCGACTGGGGCTGGGGGTCAGAGTGGCCAGCTGAATGCTGGGCCACCAGGGTGAGGGGCGTCTTCTCGCCCATTGCCTGTTCTCCCGGGGCAGATGGAAGGGGAAGGCCCTGCATTGGGGTGACATTAAACAAGATGAGATGGTAAGATCTGCTTTCACTTTAAAGGAACATTTCTGGTTGCTGCTTGGAAAGAAGTGTCAGGGGGAAGAATGCTGCAGGAGGGTCGGCCTGGAGGACCGGGTGGGACTGCGGGCTGGCTGTGTGGGGGCAGGAACATCAGAGGTGCCTGAGAGACCCTGGCTCTGGGGCAGAGGCCTGAGCAAGGGGGCCTTGCTGGGGTGTCTCTGCCTTAGCCATGCTTGGTGTTTCTGGGTCCTGTGACCCACGGGTGAGCAGCCTATGGTGCTGGTGGCACAGGGGAGGAAACCGAGGCAGGGAGCCTGTGGGGGCTGCTCGGCAGGGGACAGGCAGCCCCTGTGCCCACTGCTGTCCTGCACCTGCATGGCAAACACAGACCCCGCCCTTCCATCTCTACAGGACCTCCAGAGCGCCATGTGCAGGGACTTCATGGGTGGGGTGGGGTGGGGTCAGCAGCCTGCTGTGGGTTGGCCAGGCGTGGACACCAGGCTGGAGGTGGCGGCGCTGCAGGTGGGGCAGCCCTCCCCTTCCCCACTCCCGGGGCTTGTGAGGGGGTGGGCACCGTGGGGGCGCACAGGGGGCATGGTGGGCAGTGGTCTGAGGTGGTTTGGGGAACTCATCCAGGGCATGTGGCTCACTCTGCAGCTGCTGGGGTTGGTCTTGTGGGGAGGAGGAGGTCAGAGGGACGCTGAACAGAGTGGGGAGATGCTGGTGGGAGGGCTGGGGACCAGCCCTGCAGGGCATGGGCGAGCATCAGCAGCAGGGTGGGAATAGACCTCTCTATGCAGTAGAAACAAACCAGAAATGGATCCCGTTCTCGCTAATGATGTAATAAAGCCAGAAACAGCACCAGAGGCCAATGGGTGGGGGAAGGATAAAATGTGAATGAATGGGGCTGATCCAGGCCTTCTCACTTCTCAAGGAAAGTGTTGCAAAGATGGGCATCACATCCAAGGCTGAGATTGAGGACTGGTTCACGGCGGAGACCCTGGGACTGTCTGGGTGAGAACAGCCCCCAGGCTGAGAGGACACAAGCATCAGCCATGGTTCCAGCCAAGCCCCAGCGGCGTCTCCCAGTCCTGGCTGCCCTGCCTGAGAGGGTGGGCCTTGGGATGACAGTGCTGAAGGACCTGCTTTTCACACAGCAGGACTTGATGGCTTCAGGTCCCTGAGGCCCCCATAGAGGGCTCATTATAGAATTATCTGGGTCCAGAGCAAAGGTGGCACTCTCAGCCCCCCTGGAGCCCACGCTGGCAGGTGAAGGTTCAGAGCCCCACGCCCCATCCTTGGGGTCAGGGGCTGGGACCGAGGGCACCAGGAGCCCCCAGTTGAAGTGGGGAGGTGACTGGGGTGGTGCAGTAGTCAGCCGTCCCCTCACAGCCTTGCCCACTGTGTCCTCCCTGGCCCCCGGAGCTGTGTCCACCTCCTGCCTGGCTGCGTATGCTCGGCCCCTCCACAAGCCCAAAACAGCCCTAGGGTACTCAGTGTTTTCAGAGCCGCCTAGATACAGGACTGTTGTGTTTTGGTTTTAAATTATTTTAATTAATTTATGTTTATAGAGACCAGGTCTCACCATGTTGCCCAGGCTGGTTTCAAACTCCTGGGCTCAAGTGACCTGCCCACCGTAGCCTCCCAAAGTGCTGGGATTACAAGTTTGAGCCACTGCACGCCACTGGTTTTAAATTTTTAAACAGAGAACAGTATTTACATTTTCTCTCTTCTTTTTTTTTTTTTTCCGAGACAGAGTCTCACTCTGTCGCCCAGGCTGGAGTGCAGTGGCACGATCTCTGCTCACTGCAAGCTCTGCCTCCGGGGTTCACTCCATTCTCCTGCCTCAGCCTTCTCTGTCTTTTAAAACTGCACACCGAGGTGGGTTTTGTGGTGGTTGGTGAACGGACAGGTTTGGGCCTGGATCCCCCACCCGACCCCAGCACCCACAGGTGGGGTCGCCCCCTCTGCTGATGCGCCTCCTCCCTCAGCACCGTGGACCTGCTGGACTGGGGCAGCCTCATCGACAGCAGGACCAAGCTCTCCAAGCACCTGGTGGTCCCCAACGCTCAGGTAACGCCTCCGCTCCTCGGTGAGGCCCTGCTCAGCAGGGCGCTGGGCTGAGAAGGGAGTTCAGCCTGCCATGCGTGTCTCTTGTTGCCCACCCTGGGAACTTAACATGACCAAGATCACTGCACACTGTGGCCCCACAGACCCCCTATGGTCCAGGGGGAAGGAGACAAACCCACTAGTGCCCACAGAGTGCTTGGTGGGACAGAGACCCACGCAGAGCCTTAAGACACCACAAGGAGAGGGGGTCTGGGCCTTCCCCCAGTCATCTGTCTTGTGCATCAAGTCACCCCAAACTTCAGAGGCCTGAAACGCAGCAGTGACTCTGCTTCTCCCTCATGGTTCTGGGGTTGACAGGGCTCAGCCGGGCAGTCCTCCCTTGGGGTCTCCTGGGTAGCTGTACTCACAGAGTGGTGGGCTGGGACCTGGTGGAGGCGCCCACTCCCATGTCTGGAAGTTGGTGCTGGCTGTGGCTTGGGCTTTATCCCAACACGGCAGCTGGGCTCTAAGGGCCAGTGTCCCCTGAGACGTGAGAGCCAGGCAGAAGCTGGGTGACCTTTTCCTGCCAGTGTCCCCTGAGACATGAGAGCCAGGCAGAAGCTGGGTGACCTTTTCCTGACTCGCCTCAAAAGTCACACGGTGTCTTTTCTGCCGAGTTCTGTGTGTTAGAAGCATGTCACCAGGCCAGCCTGTGTACAGCGGGGAGAGGAATGAGAGTCATCTGCCTGTGGGAGGGGGGCCCAGGACCTGGTAGAATGCTTGAAACCACAACCTAAGCTGGGATTCGAAGAAAGAACAGAAGCACCTTCAGAAAACATCCCGCAGAGGCAGCTTTCCGTGACACACCCAGCCCCAGTCCACTAAGGGCCCAGCCTCACACTTAGAGACCTCGACCCAGAGGCTCGGGGCGCCGTGTGTACAGAGCGGCTGTGCACCAAGGCCACCAGCTGCTGGAGACTTTAGCATGGTGTAGCAAGGGCTAGAGCGGTACTGTGTGTGCTCAGTGAGGCAAGGCTGCTGGGGCAGCAAAGGGGTGAGCGGGAGGCCCTGCGGGATGGGTCCCCATGGCCTCTGAGCACCAGCTCCTTGAAGGCCTCATCCTGGAGGTTGCCCTGGTCCCTAGCCACGTGTCAGCATGTGCTGCACGACCGCCCTGTCAGCCTATAGCCAGGGGTTCCTCCTCCTGGGTCCTCTCCCTGCTCCGGGCGGAGCCTTCTGTTTGACGATTGGGTGGTCAGTGTTCACTTCCTCAGTGTCACATGGGAGCTGCAGGGGGCCCTCCCACAACAGTGAGGCCTCGGTGGGAACTGGGGAGGCTGCTAGAGTACACACTTTGGGGTGCAGGTCTAGACTGAGCCTGGGGCCCACGGACATGGCCAATGAGCTCCCTCATGGTGCCACCAGGCCCACATAGGGCAGTGCACTGGCTGCGTTGGAGGTTCCCGGGCGCTGTGTTGCTGTGTCCAGGTGGCCCTCCCGGCCCTGCATGGGCGGATCAGAGGGTTCCCGTGGGCTGGGAACACTGAGAAAGGTTTAGCCTGGGCCTCAGGGTGGCACTTTCCAGCCCTCGCTTGTGGCCTGACCATGTGCTGCACCCCCAGACAGGACAGCTGGAGCCCCTGCTGTCCCGGTTCACTGAGGAGGAGGAGCTACAGATGACGAGGATGCTACAGCGGATGGATGTCCTGGCCAAGGTGAGCTGCCCTGCTTGGACAGAGGGCTGGGGCCTTGGGGACCTGGGACTCGTGCAGAAGAGGGCACCTGCCTCACTTGAGCAACAGTCGCTCCCACTGCTCCTCCCTCTGCACCTCTCAGAAAGCCACAGAGGTGGGCGTGCGGCTGATGGTGGATGCCGAGCAGACCTACTTCCAGCCGGCCATCAGCCGCCTGACGCTGGAGATGCAGCGCAAGTTCAATGTGGAGAAGCCGCTCATCTTCAACACGTACCAGTGCTACCTCAAGGCAAGCTCCCCGCTCAGCCCCTCCCTGCCTGCCTTGGGGCTTGGAGACCTCACAGGCGGGGCTCCTCTCATCTGAGATCCCTGGCATTTGCCTGGCTCTACACTCAGCACCCGCCAGGGAGCTCACGGGATGGAGGAGGGAGTGGGCCGTGCCCCCAAGGGATTGCTGGGGTCTTCTGCAGCACAGCTTACCCAGGGCGGGCCCCAGGGCCCAGGAAAGAGCCCCTTAGGTGGTGGCCACAGCCAGGCCTGCAGAGGAGGCCGAGGCCGGGGTGACTGGCTCAGAGTAGGAAGAAGGGCCCGCTGCCCGCAGCCTCTCCTGTGGTTCTCGGAACCTGCCGAGTGTCTAAGGAGCAGGAGGAAGACAGCGATCTCTATGAGGGTCCACTAGATGTGCCTGACGCCCCAAACGTGGAAGGCGCCACATGACCATTTCCTCCAGCGTGTTTTCAGTTCAACGCCCCTAAGAACTGGATGAAAGCTTTGGGCCCTCCCCGGAAAGACTCACCCAGGATGTCACATGTATTCAGGGAGCCCACCCTAGCCTGTGGGCCCCAAACTGCTCAGGGATGTTAACAGGTTCAGAGCTCTCAGGGGTGAGCCGGGTGCCCGGAGGACACAGGGTGGCATGGGGAGGGGTCCAGGCAGGAGCCTGCAGTACACATCCCGTCCCCCAGTCAGCCTGGGAGTCTAGGGCACATGATGGCTGCTGGTGCCTGGGCTGCTCCCACAGGGCTGTCCACGGGCCACACAGGAAGCTGCAGACATCCCCATTGCCATTGCTCCTTGGGGACAGATCCTCACCCACACCTGCTCCAGGTGCCCTGAGCTGTACCTCCCCAGGCAGCTGCTGCCCAGCCCTGGTGACTGCACCTGGGCCCAGGAAGGCCCCATCCTGCTGTCACTTGGGCTTGCCCAGGCTCCCTGCGACTTTTGGCCCTGGCCCCACAGGATGCCTATGACAATGTGACCCTGGGCGTGGAGCTGGCTCGCCGTGAGTGCTGGCGTTTTGGGGCCAAGCTGGTGCGGGGCGCCTACCTGGCCCAGGAGCGAGCCCATGCGGCAGAGATCGGCTATGAGGACCCCATCAACCCCACGTACGAGGCCACCAACGCCATGTACCACAGGTGCGCAGCTCTCCCGCGCCTCCATCTTCCCAGGGCAGGGTGCCAAGAAACTGGGCCTGAGGGAGAGGCTTGGAGACTGACCCTGTCCCACCCTGCTGGGGCCAGAAGACCCCAGCAGGAGTGGCAGCCTCGTGTGTCCCCAGGTCAGAACTGGTATTTCCTCTGCTTTTGTGTCATGTGTTGCTTTTTCAAAAACATTAAGGTTATTCTTTTACAAATATAGAAAAGCCCATTGAACAAAGCAAAATAGGCCACAGTTCCCTGAGCCGGCTCCTGTAGACACTTAGATCCAGAGATGTGCACGAGCACCCGGCCCTCCCCGCCCCGCAGGCTCAGCCTGTTTGCTTTTCAGTTCACACAGTGGGATCGCCCATCAGCTGTTCTGCACCTGCTTTTACTGCTCTAGTTTCCTGGTGATCTTTTCATGTAGCACAGGTTGGCCAACCATGAGCTTTTCCTCTTAGAGGCGTGTGTGCTGCAAATTCAGAGACCCCAGGTGTCTCCTGGTTGCCTGCAGCTCCCCTCCTGCAGCCGCCGTGCCCATCGTGCCGCAGCGCACACATCTCCGCCATTGTTGTTTGCGTTGTAGTGTGTTCTCTGCCCAATGTGCTTTTCATTTCGCGTTCCATCTGGGTCCCCTTGTGTGGGCTTGCAGAGTGGCACTGTTACCAGCCAGCATGGGGTGCCCGGGACTGTGTGTCCAGCATCTTTGATCTTACTGGTTTCAGTCTGGTTATTGTAACAGGGACTTGCTGGACACACCGTCACCCTCTATGGTACACACGGGCCATCAGGGGTTTTGTGTCTGAGGATGCAGCTGTCCTAGGTTCCTGGAACTGGAATTGCTGGGTCAGAGAGAATGTGCGCGTGGTCAAGCCTGCTGTGTCCTCGCTGCAGGAGGGTGGTACTGCTCGGGCTTCCTGGTGCACCGGGATGCCCACCCCCACTGTGCCCTATAGGGACCTGCTTCCCTTTTATTTCCTTGCAGGGCCGGGGGGCACTGTAGGATCCCTCCCCAGAAGCAAAGCTGTGTCTGTCATGAGGCTCATGGCCATGTTTGGGCTGGTCCCCAGTGTCACGGCACGTTCGATGCAGGGACGCTGCACCCCAGCTGGTTCTGCATGAATTGTCTGGTCCCAGACATCGCTCACTTCTTCTTGGTTGCTGGTCTTTCTTTTTCATGAGGTGCTGGGAGGGGCAGATGCTGCTCCTGTTCCTCCTGAACCTGTGGGATCCTGTGGACACCCTTGGAAAGAGCCAGCTCACTGGATGACCCTGGGCCTGCCCTCGGCCTCCTCTCTGTGCAGCTGGTAATGAGAGGCGCAGGCGACCACAGGCTGGAACTGGGCACACGTGGCACTCTCCACAGGTGCCTGGACTACGTGCTGGAGGAGCTGAAGCACAACGCCAAGGCCAAGGTGATGGTGGCCTCCCACAACGAGGACACAGTGCGCTTCACGCTGCGCAGGTAGGTGTACCCCACCCTGCACCGACACCCCACCCGAGCCGTTGGCTCTTCTGGTTGGGGAGAGGTGGCAGCAGTGCAGAGCTCAGGGTGGGCAGAGCAACCTGCTGGGTGCAGGCGGGCAGTTGTGGGGAAGGTTGGTAAAATGAGCTGGAGGGCAGCTTCGGTGCCTGCAGGCCCGGGCCTGCTGGCATTCTGGACATTGGACTGTGAGCACAAAGGCTCTTTGCAGTTACGTTGGTTTTTAAAATTAACATTTTTTTTTTTTTTTTAAGATAGAATCTCGCTCTGTCACCTTGGCTGGAGTGCAGTGGCATGGTCTCGGCTCACTGCAACCTCCACCTCCCAAGTTCAAGCAATTCCTCATGCCTCAGCCTCCCAAGTGGCTGGGATTACAGGTGTGCACCACATTGCCTGGCTAATTTTTTGTATTTTTAGCAGAGACAGGGTTTCACCATGTTGACCAGACTTGTCTCAAACTCTTGGCCTCAAGTGATTCTCCCTTCTTGGCCTCTCAAAGTGCTGCAATTACAGGCATGAGCCACTATAACCAGCCTTTTAAAAATTAACATCTGACTTATTAAACTTCACAATTAAAAACCTAAGTTTCATTAGGGGATTCGGAGGGCTGCTGAAAGGTACAGATGCAGTGCTGGAGCCCAGTCCCTCAGGAGGCCTCCACAGCGCCGCCTCATTTATAAGCAGTTCCCTTAACATTTTTACTACATCTGGAATGTAACGGTCTGTTTTCCCTTTAAACATGTGTCCCATGGAGCACAACTTTGGTAGAATTCTAACAAGTCAAAGGCAGCAGTTAGGTGAAGTAAGTTCTTGGATATTCCAGTACTGTCACCCCGGTTTTATCTCATGCCTTAGCCCAAGCTATGCACACAATGGGGTCCTAGGTTCCCCCTCCCCTCCCAGATTCCGCCTTCCCAGGGATGGGACCCCTAGAACCCTCGGGGGCCTGGGCAGTGGCCTCGCTGGCTCTCACCTTCCTAGGAGCTGAGCAGAGGTTCCACTCCACAGCAGGGCAGGGCATTCCAGATCCAAGGCTTGTGGCACGAGGGGGCTCCCCAAGGAGCTGTGAAGCCACAGGGCCAGGCTTGGGGCCAGGGCTGCAGCCAACAGGACACATCCTGGGGCTGCTCGGGGAGCTGACTCACGGCTCTGAAATCATTCACTTATGTCCACATTCAGCCTTTGTTCACGATGCTGCTGCTTTTTCATGGCCTGAAATCACAGCACACCCGCTTTTGTGCCCTGACCCTCTGCTAATTGTCATAGATGGGACAGACTCACTGTCTCCACACGCACAGGCCTGGCGGCCAGCAGGAGCCAGCACTCGGGAGCTGGTGGGTCCTCTCAGCTTGTAATCAGGACTCCCAGCCTCTGGGTGGACTCTCAATGCTGGTGGGCTCACAGCCTGACTAGACACCTCACCATCCAACTCCAAAAGGACAGCCTGCCCTCAGCAGGGCTTCCTCTCTCCAGCTTCCCGCTGGCACCTGTCTGTCCCCACTGTCTTGCTGTGGCGGTGGCTTCCCCACTGGACACAGCTTCCCCCTCCCCTGAGTGGCAGTCGGGCTCTCTCCTCATGGCCCCAAGGGCCGTGTGCCAGGTTCCCCCAATACCATGCTCACAACCCTGCCTGAGGCTGGACCCCTGCAGGCTTCAGCTCTGTGCCCCTGCAGTGGGTGGCTGGGGAGCTCTGGGGAACTGGGGTCCCCTCCCCTGAGTAAGTGCTTCTAGACTATGGCAGCTGCTCTGTCCTATGCCGGGCCGAGACTGCCACACCACCCACCCTCAAACAACCCGAGTTGGCTTTGGCTGAGGAACCAACCCGCCCCAAACTTAGAGGCTGAAACAGTGGCATGTTCTGGAGGCCTGGGCGGGCTGGCTCAGCTGATGCTTCTGCCGCTGGCCGTGCCTGTGTCCCTCCTGCATCTGTGATCTGGGGCCGGTGGGGCCTAATGAGTTCATTCATGGCTGGGGCAGTAAAGGAGGCTGTACCCAGGTCCAGTGTCTCACAGGCCAGCCCAGGCTTGGGCATGTGGTGGGCTCAGGCTTCCAGAAGGCCTGGAGAGGGCAAGCCTCTGCTTGTGTCACCTTTGGTACCTCCCTGTTGGCCAAAATGCCTCATGAGGCCAAGCCCAGATGCCAGGCGGAGTGAGTTGCTGCCCGGCGCTGGGGGTAGCTGCAGTCACATGGCAGAGGCCATGCACACCACAGGGGAGGGGGCAGCCAGCAGTGGCAGCCCGGCTCTCGGGTTCTTGTCCTGGGGTTGAGGGAGACACACGATGGAGACCAGGGCGATGTGGCAGAGACGGGTGCCTGCTTTAGACTGGGTGGTCCCGACACTGGAGCCCAGCCCAGGGATGGAGGGAAAGGGCCTCTGGCTGATGGGTACTCTGGGAGCCAGGGCTGGGGCGGGGAGAGAACAGGGGAGGTGAGGCCCTCGGGGAGGGAGTGGGAAGCACAGCACAGGCCCCGCCAGTCACCCAGGTGATGTGTGAGGAGCGGGCGGAACTCAGCCCAGGGTGGGGGCCCCAGTGCTGTGCAGACCGGCTAAGTCAGGATACCTGGACATAGGAAGCTGGATATGAAACGTGAGAACTGTCACTGCATGGATATTTCAAACCCTGAGAATCTTTGTAAGACCCTGTCAGGGGTGGTGTGAAGACAGGACAGAGTTGAGGGCCCCACCCCAATATCTGAGCAGTGCTAACAGATATATAATGCAAGCCACATCTGTAAAATTTTTTAGTAGCTACATTAAAAAAGATAAAATGAATTTCAAGAATACATTTTAATTAACCCAAAATATACAAAATATTACTTCAAATCGTATTCCAGCTGCTTTTAGAAAAGCAACGCGTCATTGAGTATTATGTTTCTACAAAGTCTCCTAAATCCCGTGTGTATGTGACATGTGCAGCACATCTCGGTTCAGGGCAGCCGCCTTCCGAGGACTCGGGGGCTGGTGGCAGCTGTGTGGGACAGAGCAGCTGTGGGGATGGGGCAGAGGAGCAGCCCACAGAGGGCAAGGGCAGGGCCGGAGACCAGTCATACCGCAGAACCCTGGAGGGGCTTGAGGAAGGGATGGCAGGAGAGCCGAGGAGCTTCCCTGCCCTGTGGGGCAGGCTGCTGGGTGGGTCAGGGCCCCAGGAAGGGCTGCACCTCCAGGAAGGGAGGTAGAGGAGAGGTGGCAGAGGGGAGGGTGGGGAAAGCAGGAGGAGGATCTTGTTGGCTAAGGGCTGACGCCTCCCCAGGGAGAAGAGTAGGGCAGCCCAGCAGAGTCCTGCTGAGAAGAGACCTCACTGGGGCAGGGCCAGGCAGAGCCCATACCCCAGCCCCACCTTGCAGGGGATGAAGTCTGGAGAGTGTAGATGGGGAACCTGGGGTAGTAGGACGGGCTCAGAGCTGGGACAGGAGCCCTGTACCCCTGCACCGGGGACAGTGTCCTGGAACTGGCCCTCAGCTCCTGGCTCTACTTGCATAGGATGGAGGAGCTGTGCCTGCATCCCGCTGACCATCAGGTGTACTTTGGACAGCTGCTAGGCATGTGTGACCAGATCAGCTTCCCGCTGGGTGAGTGGGGCCCTCCCTGGTGTGATGGGGTGCGGTTCTGGGCCTGTACCTCATGGCGTATCTGCCCCCATGCAGGCCAGGCCGGCTACAAGTACGTGCCCTACGGCCCCGTGATGGAGGTGCTGCCCTACTTGTCCCACCGCGCCCTGGAGAACAGCAGCCTCATGAAGGGCACTCGGCAGCTGCTGTGGCTGAAGCTTTTGCGGTGGCTCCGAACTGGCAGCCTCTTTCATTGCCGCACCTAGCACCCGCCAGCCCACCCTCGGCCTCCAGGCCCCACCCCGGGCCATCACCACAGCTGCAGCCAACCCCATCCTCACACAGAGTCACCTTTTTTTCTCAGCATTTGCAGAGCTGCTGGAGGTGGGGTCAGGTGCCTCCCAGTCCTGCCCAGGGTCTGGGCACTCAGGTGTGGGCCAAACCTGCTACCTGCCTGGGATAGCTGCAGGGAACGGTTGGGAACTCTCCCCGGATGTGTGGGCCCAAGGCCCCCACCTCTGTGACCCCCATGTCCTTGGGCCTAGAGGATTGTCCGCCTTCTGCCAGGGCCAGCCCACACAGCCCGAGCCCCTCGGGGAGCAGAGGCCGGGCTGGGGAGGCCCTGCCTGGTCAATAAACCACTGTTCCTGCAGCTGACAGCCCTCGCCCTCACACAGGGTCAGCTCTGGGCAGCAAAGAGGGAGTGGCTCAGACAAGGTCAGGGAAGTCTCACCCCAGACTCTGGCTTCCAGCATCATCTGTTCCTGGAGGCCAGGCCCTGCGCAGACCTGGACACCCCCAACCCTGACTCCACAAGGGCCCAGCAGGGCCCATGGGCCCAGGCCAGCATGGAGGGGACTCATGCAGATGCAGAGGCCAAGCTCTCTACGTGGGTCTGGCACGCCTTCCCCCGGGGCTCCTCCTCAGGCCATTCCTGCCACCCGGAGTCCTCTACCCGTGACCTGCATCAGGTGCCTCCTAGTGGTTCCCACAGGACACTGACCAGGCTGCGGCAGGCGCACACCTGCACCCCGGGTCTTCTCCCACGCTCTCCAGCCCCCAGCCCCACAAAGCAGGCTGGATGTGGTCCTCATGCCCTGGGGCTTGGATGGGGGCCCCGTGCAGATGGCAGTGACAGCATCCTGGGACCAGGGCTGGGGCAGGAAAGGCTGGAGGGTCCCAGTCTCCGTACAGGGGGAGGGGTGGTGGGCTGGGCACACAGCCCAGGAAGGGGCCCCCAGGCAGAGGCCTCTGCTGCAGCAGAGGCGGGGGCCCTACTGGGGCCCTGGTTATGGCAGAACCTGCAGCTGTCACACAAGCCACACGCGGGCCACACTGAGGCATCTTTATTTCTCTGGGTCACACAGAGCTTGGGTCTCGGAGCCTCTTCTGCATGGGGGCTGCAGCTGCCAAGGGAGCGGCTGAGACCAGAACAAGCACTCGGGTGGCCCGCGGTGCAGGCTGGGATGTGCCCCGTGGAGTGAGAAGGTGTGAGAACCCCCGGCCTCACTCTCTGCCGGGCCCTGAAGCAGACAGCGGCAGGCTGGGCCGGCCTTCCTTTTATGAGACCAACCTAGCGTTTGGCAGCAAGTCCCAGACGCAGGGGGACAGGCAGCCGGGTTCACCCGGCCTCTCCTCAGCAGGGGACCCCTGTGGGCAGCTGGGAAGGCAGTGGCCAAAGGTCAGAAGATGAACTCTGCCCAGACTTCTGCTGCCTGTGGCTATGGTGGGACAGGGCTGCCTTCCTGGTCATACTGGGCAGCAGGTGGCTGCCAGGGACCTCCCAGTCCCAGGGCTGCCTTCCCTGCCCGGCAGCCCCTCTGCTGCAGCTTCCGGATGAGTTCCAGCAGGTTCATCTGCAGCATCAGCTCCTGGGATACAGAGGGGCACCGTGAAGGCCAGAGTGACCCCCGGGCCCCTTTCACCCCGGCCCAAGGGTGCCAGGCAGTGAGCCCACAGGGCGGCCATCCTGTGAAGCCTGGTCATGGCCTGCCAGGACAGGGTAGAATCTGAGCCTCTGCCCCCAGCAGGGCCACTTGGAATGGCATGTGGGAGGGGAGCAGAAGAGGGCCCTGTGGGGCACAGCAGGCCTGGGGAGGGTGGGCAGTGCCCCGTGGCTGGCTGGCTCACCCTCCTGTAGGGAATGGGCCTGGCCTCCGTGCTGGGAATGGCAGAGAAATCCTTTCCAGAGTCTCAATCCTTCCACTTTACCCCCTATACCCTGAGCTTGGCTCCCCAGGGACCAGCGGTGAAACCCCAGATGGAATGGGGTCTGTGGGGCCCAGGGGCACTCGGGCTAGGGCGGAGCAGGCCCAGGCACTGACCTGTGGGTTGGTGGTCACATAGAAGCCAGCCACCCCCGCCTTCTCCAGTGTGCTCTGCTGGTCAGCCACCTTCCGGTCCAGCTCCAGGACGATCTTCCGGTCCATCGCCCGCTGCTCCTCACGGATCCGGTGTTCCACCGCCTGCCGTGGGGGGTGGGGCGGGAGGGGGAGGGCAGCTCAAACACATGCTCCTGCTGCCGTCCCCAGCAGCACCAGCTCTGACACCACCGATGCATCCTCAGCACACCCAGGCCTCTCCTCGGCCATGCGAACTCCTGAAGGGGGCCCTAAGGGGCTTCCACAAATGCCCTAACTTGGGGCTGCCTTGGGACCACACACACATCTCCGCAGGCACACGCTGCCCCATGGCTTGTTGGTTACATGCCAGTCTCTGGTTGTCCCTGTGCTCCCTGGGAGAAGGATGGGCCGCTTCCTGGCTGGCCCCATCACCCCACCATTGCCCTTGTACCCCCTCAAGGCCACCTGCTCTGCGGAGGCCCCAACCCACGAGGAGCACCAGTGAGCTCCAGGGGAGCACTGGTAGGCCCTCACCCTCCACCCAGCCCCAGCACACCTGGCACCCTCAGGGAAGAGCCACCTGGTAGGACTCACTAGGCCTCCAGTGGCCCACTCAGGCCCAGAGTAGCCACCCACACCTGAGCCCCAACCCCCCTCCAGTCAGCAGAGCCAGATGGTGCCCACAGGACAGCTAGGCCGGCCACCCTGCCTGTGTTCCCAGTACCTCTAGTTCTCGCTGCTGAGCCGCCTGAAGCACAGGCAGGTTGTGGGGCCGGCAGGCCTGCTGGGCTTCCTGGTGCTTCTGCCGCAGCGCCTGCCTGAGCACTGGGAGGGATGAGAGCCGGTCAGCAGGCGGTGGGACTCGGCAGCAGCCCTCACCCATGGGCACCTGCCTTGCCAGCCCAGCAGAGCAGCCAGGCCAAAGGCGTATCTGCAGTGGGGACGCCAGCCTCCTCCATCCTCCCACCCTACTGTCACCCAGGGCCGGGCCCTCCAATGGCAAGTCTCCAGGGGACTCCAGAAGGTGCGGGGGACTGAAAGAAGGTGGGGTGGGGAAGACTGGCCAGGTGGGGCCAAAGCTGCAGCCGCAGACCCAGGGCAGCTGGAGGAGGCGGGTGGGAGGGAGGCTGCAGTCTGAGGGCTTCAGGGTCCCCATGGCCACAGGCCACTGGACATCTACTCAAGTGTTGGAGACCACCTCAGACAAAGGCATGGGAAAGGAGCAGGAGGAGCGGGGTCGCTGAGCCTGAGTGTGGGGCCTCTGCCTACCAGGGGTGTGCTCGGCCCCTCCACCCTTCAGGGTGGGCAGCCCCCTCCCCCATCTGCAGCTCCCAGCTCTGGCACAGCGCCAGACCGAGAAGGGTGGGCAGACCTGGGAGGCCCAAGTTTGGGATGAGCTTGGGGCACCATAAGCCTGTGCGGCTTTGAGGAGCTCACCCTCGGCCACCAAGTAAAGCTCCACGGTCCCTGCTGAACTGTGCACAAACACAGATGTATGCAAACTGTCTAGTCTGAGGGGAATGTACAGAGGAAGCGATCATGGGACATAAACTACCATGAAACAGAACATGCAGCACCCCGCAGCTGGCGCCAGTGACCAGTAAGTGCCAAATGGCTACAGCTCCCCAGGAAGGAGGGGTCCCTGGCCACAAGAAACGTGAAACCCAACACTCTGTTCCTGGGAAGAGCCCTGATGTTGCAGCTCTTCTCTGGTGGCAAGTTTCCAGGGAACTCCAGGGTCCCTGAGGCTCCCCTGCAGGTAGCTGGCTCCCTCTGTGCCTGCAGCCTTCCCCGATCTCCTGTTTCTTGGCATTCTGTACACACCTCAATGATGGCATTTATCACATGAAATATGTTTCAAACCAAGAGCTCCCTCGAGACATCTCCATAACACAGGGAAGCAGGGAAATGTCATCTCCTTCACTCTACTGATCAAACATTGCTACAAGTGCCAGGCCCACTACCAGATTCCACTAGGTAGGCAACCAAAAGGCAAGAAGAGAGCCACGCCGGCTGCCTGGGCAGAAGGGGCCTGGCCTTAGACATGCCCAGGGAACACAAAGGAGGTAGGAGCAGCCACTCACCCCTGCCAAATCAGAAAGGAGAAGCAGAACGTCAACGCAGGCATGCCTGCTGCTGGTGGAACCAGGGCCTGGCCCAAACAGCAATGGGCCCAGGGAGTTATTGAAACTCCCCATCCCACTAGAAGGGACCAGGGCCCTGTGGAAAAATGGCCGATTCCAGGACTGAGACAGGGAGAAAACAAAAGATGAGCCTGAACACGCTCTGGAACCAGAAAGCAAGGAAGTGCTCACGGAATGATGGGGAGGCATCTAAAGGAGCCTGGAGCGCCCCCACTGGCCACACATGGCACAGTCTGAGCATCAAGGACTGAGCCATGCACTTGGGATTAAACTGTATGCCTCTTACAGCTCAATAAAAAATTTTAAAAAGACAATCGCCCAGACATTTAGGGGAAGAAGTAATGCCAAATCTACACAAACTCTTCTGGAAAACAGAAGAGGAGAGAACACTTCCAAACTCATCCTATACGGCTGGCAAAAACCCTGATACCCAAACCAGATGATATTACATGAAAACTATAGACCACAGTTTGTCATGAACATACACCAAAAAATTCTTAAGATTTTAGCAAATCAAATCCAGCGTACATAAAGAGGATACTACAGCATGACCAAGTAGGATGGAATTCAAGTAACTGTAATTCACTGTAGTCATAGAAAATGATTCACCATGTGATCATCTCAAGAGCTGCCAAAAAGGGGTCTACCAAAATCCGACATCCATTCTTGATAGAAACACAAATCCTGGAGCAGATGGACAGTGCCTGCCTTCTGGGGAAGGGCGCCTTGCACCGCTAGGAGGAATTTTTGCCACATTAAACCTGCTTCTAATCAGGCTTCTACCAGCAGTCCAGTGTACAGGAAACCCAGAGAGTGGAGAAGCAGGTTAAATGCACGAGGAAGCAACCTGATAGATCCACAGCAGGGCATTTGCCCTGGACTCTACACAAAGTCAATGCCAGGATAAATGCTGGGGACTGTTCCAGAAGCAAAGAGACCAAAGTAGCCAATTGTAGTATATGAACTTGGACTGGATCCTTACTTATAAATCAACAATTTGCCACAAGTTAGGTAGCATGATGTGGCCGTGCACTGAAAGTCAGGAGACACCCAGAACAGTTAATTTCTCAGGGGGCTACCCTCGGCAGCTGTGTAGGAGACCACTCTTGTTCTAGAGAACTTGCTCCCAATCCGAGGCCAAGGTTGACCCCACCCCCCGGTTGTCTGGAGGCATTCTTGGTTTTCCGGACTAGGGACGGTACCCCTGCCACCCTGCAATGCGCAAGACAGCATCTCACCATAGACTTACCCAGTCACAAATGTCAACATTGCTGGGTTGAAAATCCTGGTCTCCAGGAACGCTGAAGACTCTAGGTGAACCGCTATGCTGTTACATGCACGCATTTTGGGATATCAAGCACTAGAGCAGAACGTTCACTACTGAACTTTCAGCGGCGAGCACAAGCGCACGCAGTAGACTATCTTTTCAGCTTTTCTAAGTGTTTCAACTTTTAAAAGAAGTTTGGGAAAAATAAAATAGCGAAGGTTGAAATCTGATGGTGCAGGGGGACCTGGCCTATATAATTCGCAGAAAAGGACTCCCAAGCCCACCAAGCATGCGGCTCAAGTGGGAAGCTCTTCGGGTTTGGGAGGGCGCCACAGGAGACAGTGCTTAGGAATTTGATGTGCAACTGGAATGAGGCCCTGCGAGGTCTGAGAGGGAACTGTCCCTGAAAGGCGCTCGCTGCACAGCTGTCAACAGACCTCCAACTACTGAGGGGCAACGCAATCAGTGCCACCACCAGAGTCTGCCTGTAGGCCAACCAGGCACCGAGGCCTAGGGCCGTCCGGTCTGGAAGGGGCTGGGGCACAGGGAAGCCCGAGCAAGGAGTTTCTGCTAAGAAGTGGGGGCTGCAGCAACTGAAAACAAAACTGGTTGGACCCACTGGTCACTAAAAAGGCGCTGTCTCAGTCTCCGCGCCCTTGATTTTGTTAATCTTAGGGACCTTTTTCGAACACTCCCAAGGAAGGAGCCGATCTGCACAGATACCAAGAGCTGCCGGGAGGCGCAGACCCCGAGGAGGAGGCACCTCGTCCCGCTGCCCCCGCGCACCTCGGTGCTCGTTCTGCAGGCGCAGGCGCTGGTTGTACAGGCTCTTTTCAGTGAGGTGCTGGATCTCCAGTAGCCCCTGCACGATTTCGAACACGGTGCCGTCGAGAAGCGCCAGGGCCAGGTCGCTGAGCGTGGTGTAGGACAGGCGCTGCTGGAAGGAGCTGCGGGGTAGGGGGGCGCGGTGAGCCCTGGAGGGACCCGACACCGCCTCGGCAGGCCGCCGCCCGCCCGCCCGCGTACCTGGGCAACTCCTTCACCAGGCTCTGCAGCGCGGACAGCAACTGGTAGTGTCGCTCTTGCTGCCGGGCACCGTCCGTCACCTCCTCCAAGGCGCCCGCGTATCGCTCCATCGCGCGGACGCCCGGTAGCCGCCGGCGGCAGCAATGAGCTTCCCCAACCTCACGTCATCCCGAGCGCGGCGCGTCCCGCCCCTTTTACGACAGTCCCGCGAGCGGAGCGTCCCGCCCCCTTTTACGACAGTCCCGAGCGCGACGCGACCGGCCACCTGTCCTGGCCCGCGCCCCGCCGCCTGCTCATTCAGAGGGAGGCGCGCCTTGCCCCTCTGCGGAGACTCCGAGGAGGGTTTCGCTCAGCCCAGGCTTGCACCTGCCTGCTCCCTGCGCCACCTTAGAGGCGAGACTCCGCCACCTGGATATCGCAGGGCCATGGAGAATCCCACCGGCCTTTGCTGTGTCAGTGCGGGCTGAGGTCCCGGCTCCGCGCCGGCGAGCCTGCAAGGTGGACTGTCCCGGTCACCCGCCTTCCCCCAGAGGGAGGGCGCTCGGGCCAGAGCCTACAGAACCTGGGTCTAAGGCATCATCTGCGTCCGAGCAGTGGCGCTGGGGTCTGTCTGCGTCCTCCCCACCCCCGGGGTGAGACAGACGGGACCACCCTAGAGCCTCTGGGGCAGGACAGTCGGAGCCAGAGTCCCCATCTGGGCCTGCATGGTCGCCCGGGGCTGCCCGGTCCCCAGCCCGTAACCCAGACTGCGCTCTCCCCGCTCCCCAGGCCAGCTGCTGGGCCGGGGCTGGGGGGCTTCTGGTGGCTGGGGCTGAACCGGCTAGGAACAGGCTTTAATAGGAGGGGTTGGGGTGGAGGAAAGGCTTCTGCAAAGGCCCTGCCAGAATCAGGTCAGGTGGATGGACGAGAGGACCGGTGTGCCAGGCTGCGGAAGCCAGCGCAGGAGACAAGGGCGGGGGCTGCCCATTACAGAGGCTGCTGGGGGCTTGTCCGAAGAGCGGCAGGGGGCACGGAAAGGCTTGGGGACACAGACACGCTCAGACTTGCGTTTCACCGGGCACTCTTTAGCTGCCTGCGGGGTGGCTGGACTGTGTGGGATGACCTGCTTTGACTAGGTTAGGAATTATGACTGGTTTCCAGAGAGAACATTGGTTAGTGATTGGCTATGAGGGAGAGGGGGCGTTGAGCCAACTGGGGTCCCCCTGAAGCGCCAGCAAAGTCTCTGGTTTTCTCCAGCACCTGTTTCCTCAGTCCCTGGCAGGATTGGCTCCGCTGCATGCCATGTCTGTGTGATCCCTTCCAGCCAGCAAACCAGGAGTGAATAAAGTGAATAATGACAACGAGCGCTCAGGCCACTGCCGTGGAGGGTGGACCACAACCCAGAGCTGCTCATGCGCCGGGCACCCTGGCCTCCAGGTCCCTCGGAATGGCAGGAGCTGGAGGTGGGATTGGAGACCGTGGGAGCTGAGCCTGCAGCAAGTGACCAGGAGCCAGCTGGGGCTGGGCTTGGTCATTGACACCTCCCCCATAGGTCGTGAGTGGGATAAGCAGCCCAGCTGCTGTGGCCAGCTGGGCAACACTGTCACCAGCTCCGGGGGTCTGCCAGGTGGGGTGGGGGCTGTGAGCCACAGCAGGAGCGAGCCAGGCCTGGGTTTGGACACCTGCTGCTCTGCCTCGTCTGGGTGCTGATGCAGGAACGCCCCTTCTCCCACCCTTGGTGCAACATCTGACCTGAACCAGCTTCCCCAGCCCAGCAACACTGCTCCCCTAATGTGGATGTCAACCTAAAGAAAGAAACTGAACCACAGTTCATATAGAGAGTTTGTCTGGGCCAAGGCTGAGAGAGCTGCCCAGGACACACCAAGTTGCCCTGGGAGTGCTTCCTTCAGCCTTATCACAAGCACGTTTTTAAAGACTGAAGGGGACAGGGAGTGGGCTGATACGAAGTCAGCAGGAATTCTGACTGCTTTCCAGAGAGAACCTTAGTGACTGGCTATACAGTGTTGGACTACAGAGTAAGAGTTATGGTGTCTAGCGCATGGCTTTTTATGTCTACTTGGCATCAGTCTAGAACCCACAGAGCAATTGGCTTCAAGAGGTCTTTAGCTCAAGTGGGAGTGGGATGTGACTGCTGTTTCATTCCAGTGCCTCTGTGGGCCAGATAATTAAAGGGGGCTCACATTCCTCAGATAAAAAAAGTTCCTTTTCGCATTAGGAGAAATATGTAATGTAGATGATGGGTTCATGGACGCAGCAAACCACCATGGCACGTGTATACCTATGTAACAAACCTGCACGTTCTGCACATGTACCCCAGAACTTAAAGTATATATATATATAAAATAAACTTCCATTGTGCTGACAAACACACACACACACACAGTTCCTTTTCTTTTTCATGGACATGAGCAGTGGGTCACTCAGGCATGGGGACTCCTGGACCACCTCTGGGTCTTCAGGGAGGCCCTGGTCTGGAAGGAGGGGCCTCATCCTCCAGAGCCCCAGGGATGGGTGATGCGTGTGTAGGAATGGGGGAGCTGGTGCACAGACGTGCGTGTCCCCTGTGTGTGTGGACACGGTGGGCGCCATGGCTCTTCACGTCGGGTGCTATCCACCGAAGGCCTTTGCTCTGCGGCCACTGTCCACCTCCATTTGGCCTCCCAAGTCCTCCAGGCTGGCTGGTGACACCTTGGGTTAGTGTGGGGTGACTGGTGTGTGTTGGGGAGCTGCAGGTCCCCTGTCTCTGACACAGGTGTGTCTGGGCAAACACCAAGGTTTGAAGGGATGGGCACCTGTGTGTATGTGTGTGTGCACGTGTGGCAAAAGGCTTTCCTGCGTGGCTTTTGTGTGGGTCTGTCTTTGAGTGTCACATGTGCCTCTCTGGTGTCTCTGTGAGTTTCCGTGTGTCAGGTTGTGTGTCCGTTGTGTGGACAGAGAGACAGCTCTGCCGTGGGGCCCTGAGCCATTGCAGGATCCCCACAGGCCACGCAGAGGTGCGCACAGCAGCTGACCTAAGCCTGCTCCTCCCAGAACATCAGGCTGCACCCAGGCCACCTCTCATTCCCTCTGTCTCCCGAGACTGCTCCTCACTGCCTGCCTCGCTGGCCCTGGTGAGGGGGAGGCTGCCTGCCCCTGGCCCCCACAACAGAGCCACAGATGAGGATGCCACCCGGCGCAGTCTCCAGGGGCTGCTCCGCAGTGGGTGTCCCGCAGCGCGTGCTCTCTGACCCCTTTTGTTTCGGTGCTGTCCTTTTTAGTGTGTGGCACCAGGACGGGAGGGAGCTGCCACCTCAGGCTTCTCTTATTTTCACTCTGTGAGTAATCAGCTTCGAACGAGAGGGGCTCATTGTGTCTTTACTGTCCAATCAGTCAGGCCTTGGCCTTGGCGTGTCTTGCATGTGCTTGACCAATGTACTGCCCGTGGGGTCTGGTGGAGGCACAGCACCCTTTTGGAAGACAGGGTCTGTGCAGACCAGTTACAGGTGACATTTCCTGGGCACAGCTCTTGCCTAAGAGGTGTGGGATGGGAGGAGGGCAGGGCCTCCCACTGTCCCACCAGCAAAATGGGCAGTGTGGCCAGCTCCTCAGGACCCCAGAGCATTTGCTCCAGGTAGATAAAATGTTGCGGTGTTGGGTGCAAGAGTAGGATTGAAACCAGCCACTCAGTTGGTGCTTTGTTACCATCAGAAGTGTTTGCTGAGTCAAAGCAAATGGCCACTCAAAACCGAGTGGGCTGAGTGTGGTAACTCACACCTGTAATCCCAGCACTTTGGGAGGCCAAGGTGGGCAGACGGCTTGAGGCCAGGAGTTCAAGACCAGCCTGGGCAACAGGGCGAGAGCCTGTCTCTACAAAACGTTTAAAAAATTAGCTGGCGTAGTGGCATGTGCCTGAAGTCCCAGCTACTTGGGAGGCTGAGGTGGGATCGCTTGAGCCCGGGAGGTCCAGGCTGCAGTGAGCCGAGATTGCATCACTGTACTCCAGCCTGGGCGACAGAGCAAGAACCAAATAATAAATAAGTAAGTAAATACATCCATCCACCCCAGAGTGAGTCAGCTGGGGCTGAGAAGGCATGCCTGCTGCTGCGTTGCTCCTCCCTGAACGACAGGATTCCCTGGTTCCAGCCAGGAGACGATGATCAACAGCCACTGCTATAGCGGTGCCCAGTTAAAACTCTTTAGTTCCTGTTTCTGTAAAAAAAAAACAAAAACAAACTAAAAAAAAGGAGTGAATACCTCTTAACTCTTTCTATAAGGCCAGCATTACCCTGATACCAAAGCCAAAAACACTGTAAGAAAATAAACCAACAGATCAATATGCCTCTGATCATTGATGTAAAAACCCTTTAAAAATACTAGCATAATGGGCGGGGTGCAGTGGCTAATGCCTGTAATCCCAGCACTTTGGGATGCCAAGTCAGGTGGATCACCTGTGGTCAGGGAGTTTGAGACCAGCCTGATCAACATGGAGAAACCCTGTCTCTACTAAAAATACTAAATTAGCCAGGCGTGGTGGCACATGTCTGTAATCCCAGCTACTACTTGGGAGGCTAAGGCAGGAGAATCGCTTGAACCTGGGAGGCGGAGGTTGCGGTGAGTCGAGATTGTGCCATTGCACTCCAGCCTGGGCAACAAGAACGAAACTGTCTCAAAAAAAAAAAAAAAAAAAAAAAAGGTAGGAATTAACTAAGGAGGTGAAAGACTTGTACAATGAAAACTATAAAACATTAGTGAGAGAAATTAGACATAAATGAATGGAAACATATTCCATATTAATGGATTGGAAGATTTTATATTGTTAAGATATCAATAATACCCAAAACAATCTATAAATGTAATGCAATCTCTATCAAAATACTATGCTTTTTTTGCAGAAATAGAAAAACCTATCCTAAATTCATATGAAATATCAAAGGGCCCTGAACAGCGAACGTAATCTTGAAAAAGTAGAACAGAGCTGGAGAACTCACAGTTTCTGATTTCAAAACTTACCACAAAGCTACAGTAATCTAAACAATGTGGTACTGGCATGAAGATAGACATAGAGACTGACAGAATAGAATACAGAGCGTAGATTTACAGTCACATGATTTCTGATGAGGGTACCAAGACCATTTAATGGGGAAGAACAACCTTTTCAACAACTGGTGCTAGGAAAACTGAACATCCACATGCAAAAGAATGAAGTTGGATCTTCACCTAATAGCACATACAAAAATTAACTCAAAATGGAACAAAGACATAAATGTAAGACTAAAACAATAAAACCCCTAAAGGAAAACATAGAGGAAAAGCTTCATGACATTGGATTTGGCAATGATTTCTTGTGTATGACACGAAAAGCACTAATAGCAAAGGAAAAAGTAGACAAATTAGGCTTCATGAAAATTAAATATTTATGTGCATCAAAATACAATATTAACAGAGGAAAAAGGCAACCCACAGAATGGAAGAAAATATTTTAAAATCACATACTCGAATATCATTATTCCTGATAAAGGAATAATAGACAGAATACATAGAGAACTACTAAAACTCAACAACAAAAAAACCACCAACCCAATTTAAAAAATGAGCAAAGCAGCCAGGCACTGTGGGTCACACCTGTAACCCCAGCACTTTGGGAGGCTGAGGAGGGTGGATAACTTGAGGTCAGGAGTTCAAGACCAGCCTGGCCAACATGGCAAAACCCAGTCTCTACAAAAAAACACAAAAATTAGCATGGTATGTTGGTGCATGACTGTAGTCCCAGCTACTCGGAAGTCTGAGGCACAAGAATCACTTGAACCCGGGAGGCGGAGGTTGCAGTGAGCTGAGATCACAGCACTGCCCTCTAGTCTGGGTGATAAGAGTGAGACTCTGTCTCAAAAAAAAATAAATAAAATAAAATAAAATAAAATAAAATAAAGGACTTAAATAGACATTTTTCTAAAGGTATACAAATGGCCAGCAAGCACTTGAAAGGATGCTCAACATCATGAATCATTAGGAAAATGCAAACCAAAACTGCAATGAGACACCACCACACACCCATTAGGATGAACAGTATGTTAAACAAACAAACAAACAAAACAAAACAAAACAAAATCAGAAATTGCAAGCGTTGGTGAGGATGTGGAGAAGTCAGAACCCTTCTTCATTGTTGGTGGGGCTGTATGATGGTACAGCGGCTGTGGAAAACAGTACGACGGTTCCTCACAATACTAAAAATGGAATTGCCATATGCTTCAGCAACTCCACTTCTGGGTATATACCTGTGAACCCAAAATATCTCAGACAGGTCTCAATCAGTTTATTAATAGAAAGTTCATTTTGCCAAGTTTAAGGACACACCTGTGACACAGCTTCGGGTGGTCCTTGATGACATGTGCCCAAGGTGGTCGGGGCACAGATTGCTTTTATACATTTTAGGGAGACATAAGACATCAATCAATATGTGTAAGATGTACATTGGTTCAGTCTGGAAAGGTGGGACAACTCAAAGAGGCAGGGTCATCCAGGTCATAGGTAGATAAGAGACAAACTGGTGTATTCTTCTGAGTCTTTTATCAACCTTTTACTGAATACATAATTTGGTCCGGCTCAGTGAATTTGCATTTTTACATAAACAACAGGCAGAGGAGGGAATCCAATATGCATCTGTCTCAAGCGAGCAGAGGGATGACTTTCTGTCCTACATATTTGAAGATCAGTTATCAGTTTATATTGCCAGGGTGAAATTCAACAGAACTGTTTTAGGGTGAAGATCTTGAGGCCCACAGGAATTTCCTTGTAGGTAAATTGTAAGGGAGGTATGTAGCTGTTTTTGTTTTGTTTTGTTTTGTTTTGTTTTGAGATGGAGTTTCACTCTTTTTGCCCAGACCGGAGTGCAATGGTGCAATCTCAGCTCACTGCAATCTCCGCCTCCCGGGTTCAAGTGATTCTCCTGCCTCAGCCTCCTGAGTAGCTGGAATTACAGGTCCATGCCACCATGCCCAGCTACTTTTGTATTTTTAGTAGAGATGGGGTTTCACCATGTTGGCCAGGCTGGTCTTGAACTCCTAACCTCAGGCGATCTGTCCACCTCAGCCTCCCAAAGTGCCGGGATGACAGGCAGGAGCCACCACACCCAGCCACTGTCTTTAATCTTTGTAGCTATCTTATAGGAATAAAATGGGAGGCAGGTTTGCCTGACATAGTTCCCAGCTTGACTTTTCCCTTGGCTTAGTGATTTTTGGGTCCTTAGATTTATTTTCCTTTCATATACCCAAAAAGAATTGAAAGCAGGTTCTCAAAGAGGTATCTGTACATCCATCTTCATAGCAGTATTACTCACAATAGCTAAAATACGGAAACAAGCCAAGTGTTCATCCACAGATGAACAGATACACAAAATGTGGTCTGTGTATACAATGGACTATTATTCAGCCTTAGAAAGGCAGGAAATTCTAACACACGCTACTACATGGATGAACCTTAAGGACATTATGCAGAGTGAAAGCCACAGTATGATTCCACTCACATGAGATATGTTGAATAGTCTAAATCATTGACAGAAAGTAGAATGGTGGTTGCCAGGGCCTGGCGTGAGATGGGAATGGGGAATACTGTTTAGTAGGCACAGAGTTTCTATTTTACAAGATGAAAAGGATTCCAGAGCTAGGCAGTGGTTATGGCTGCATAACATTAGGCTTGTACTTAATATCACTGAACTGTACACTCAAAAATGGTTAACGTGGTAAATTTTATGTTATGAGTAATTTACCACAATAGAAAAAACTGGGGGAAAAGGTGAAGGAGAAATACTTTCTCACATACATAACAGTTGAGGGAAGTTGTCTCCAGGATGCTTACCTCTACCTCACAAGAAATGTTAAAAGAATTTCTTCAGCGAAAAGGAGAATGATGTAAGTCAGAAACTCAGATCTACAGAAACGAAAGAAGAGCAATAGAGAAGGAAGAAATAAGCTAAAATAAAAACTTTTATGTTTATTCTTAATATAGTTAACAGATAACAATTTGTTCAAAATAGTAGTAGCAACAATGTATTTGATGACTACAGCTTACATTTAAGTGACATGCATGACACAAGGAACCGGAGAGAGGAGTTAGGAATATTTTGTTGTTGTGAGATACCTGCATTACCTGTGAGGTAGTAGAGTGTTATTTGAAGGTGGACTTGGATTGGTTGTAAATGTGTATTGTAAACTCTGGGGCAACCACTGAAAAAAGTAAAAAAAGAAATGTAATTGACATGCTAAGAAAGGAGAGAGGCCGGGCGCAGTGGCTCACACCTGTAATCCCAGCACATTGAGAGGCTGAGGCAGGAAGATCAGTTGAGGTCAGGAGTTTGAGACCAGCCTGGCCATCATCATGAAACCCCACCTCTACCAAAAAATACAAAAATTAGCCAGGCATGATGGCACATGTCCATAGTCCCAGCTACTCGGGAGGCTGAGGCACAAAAATCCAGTAGGCGGAGGTTGCAGTGAGCCAAGATTGTGTCACTGCATTCTCCAGCCTGGGTGACTTGTGGTCCCAGCTACTCAGGAGGCTGAGGTAGAAGGATCGCTTGAGTCTGGGAAGTTGAGGCTGCAGTGAGCTATGATCAAGCTAGAGCACTCCAGCCTGGGTGACCAGCAAGATGCTGCCTCAAAAAAAAAAAAAAAAAAAAAAAAAAAAAAATCCTTAACATCACATGGCCAACCTTATTCAAGAGCCCAGGTTGTCTGGGCCCCTTCAGAGCTAAATTTCGGTGAAGTCAACACACAGCACCTTTCACTGTGGTCACTGGAGGTTCCCTCTTCATTTCTCCTACACTCTTCGCTCTCCCACCAGATCGCCCCAGAACTCCTCTCTCTTGCCACTGATGAACTGCTGTGGGAAAAACCTAATAGCGACTTTGTACCGCCCATCCTCCTGGACATCCTGGCAGCAGTCCGGGGGAGGGGCTCACCTGCGATTCCGAAGATCCTCTCCTCTCCGGATCCTGACATCAGAACCTGCTCCTCCCTCTCTGGATGCTCCTCCCGAGCAGCGTTTGCCAGCAGAGACTCCTCTGCCTGGGTTTACAATCTACAGTGCATCACAGTTCAGGTATGGCCTTATTATTCTATCTCTACACTTAAAAACATAACCTCTGGGTGATGTAATCCTTTTCCAAGGCGTTAATTCTTATCTCCATGCGTATAAGCCCAAGGTTTTATCTTCATTCAGAATTACATAGATATAGAATTGCCTTGTTGATTTTCTGGCTTGGTTGTTTCATAGACATTACATATTAAAAACAATCCAACCCCCATATCTTGGTCTTCTTCTTCCTCTATATGGCTGTGACCCAGACTTGCTGTCAATAAATTGTACCAGTGTTTTTTCTTTTTTTAATTCCTTTAGAGACAGGGTCTCCCTCTGTCACCCAGGCTGGAGTACAGTGGCACAACCATAGCTCACTGCAGCTTCAACCTCCTGGGCTCAAGCAATCCTCCCACCTTGGCCTCCCCAAGTGCTGGGATTACAGGCATGAGCCATTGCCCTGGCATGTGCCCATGTATGTTAATTTGTGTATTAGTCTAGGACTCTGGGAGAGTTTCCTCATCCTGTATGTCCCTATGTCCTAAACAACCTGTGACCCAGTCCTGTTCATTCCTCCTCTAATATGGATCTCCAAATGTTCCTCTTTATTTCCACACCCACCCCAAGCCCTTAACCTCTTGGCCCTTGAAAGGCCTCTGAGGAGTTGTTTTTAGGTTTTGGCTTTGAGGAACGAGCCTGCTGAGGTCATTCAGGTCCAGGATTTTGTGTGAACATAAGTGTTGTCGGGTAAGGTCCTCCAGGCATCCTTGAGCTGGACGACTCCCTAGAAAAATTCAAAGAACTTCATGAAGCCCATCTCCCTGAAGGACACCACCTGGTCCAGGGCCCCACCATAGATCAGGTCATCAGCATAAACTGCCCACAGCCCCAGCTACGAAAACACACTCTTATCAGGCAAGTATTTCAATGGTTTCTGGGCTTCCTCCCCAGAGCCAGGCAAGGCCAGATATTCTCTTGGGAATGAGCAGGTTCGGAGCATCCCAGACCGACTGCATTAATTCTCTGCCACACTCTACATGTTCATTTCTCTGGGGCAAATGCCCAGGAATCGAGTTGCCAGGTTGTTCCGTAGTTGCATGTTTTGTTGGTGGTGGTGGGGTTTGCTTTATTGGGAGGGGGAATTGCCACACTCTTCTCCAGGGTGGCTGTACCATGTTACATTTACCCAGTGATGTGTGAGTCGCCCACTTTCTCCCCATCCTCACCAGCTTTTGGTGCTGTTTCTACATTGTGCTTAAGGCATGCTGATGGGTGTGTCACGCTGCCTCACCATGATCTTAATGTGTATTAGTCCGCTTGGGCTGCTGTAACAAAATACCACAGGCTGGGCGACTTCAACACCTTAAACTGTTTTCTCACCATTCTACAGGTTAAGGGCCCTTACTGGCTTATAGATGGCCCCTGTCACTATGTCCTCATGTGGGCTTTCCTTGGTGGGTGTAGGTGGAGAGAATGGGAGCCAACTCCCTGGGGTCTCCTCTAACAAAGACACAAATCCTGTCTTATCAGGACCCCAACTTATGACCTCATTCAACCTTAATTATTATTTCTTACTCCAAATTCAGCCACACAGGGGGTTAGGGCTTCTATGTATGAATATGGGGGATATATACATTCGGTCCATAACGACACCTTCCCATGAGACGGTGGCCATCTTTTCATGTGCTTACTTGACATCTGTACATACTCTTGGTGAAACGCCTATTAGTGTCTTTTGGCTATTTTGTATTTCAATTTTCAAAAACTGCTGTTGCATTTTGAGAGTTCTTGGCACATTCTGGATACTAGCACTTGGTTGGACCTGAAATTTGCAAATCCAAGCAGACCTCATCTTATTATGCTTTGCTTTATTGAACTTTGCTGTATTGTACAATCTGTTTTTCACAAATTGAAGGCTGTGGCAATCCTGCATCAAGGAAACCTCCTGGTGCCATCGTCCCGCCAGCAAGTGATCGCTCTGGGTCTCTGTCACATTTTGGTAATTCTTACAACATTCCAAACTTCTTCATTATTATGACATGAATTATGATCATCTGTGATCAGTGATCTTTGATGTCACTATTGTCATTGTTCTGGGGCACCATGAACTGTACTCCTATAAGACCGTGAACTAATGGATAAATACTGTGTGTGCTCTGAATGCTCCACCAACCAGCTGTTCCCTCAGGTCTCTCTCTTTCCTTGGGCCTCCCCATTCTCTGACACACAATATTGAAACCAGGGCAATCAATAACCCTACAGTGGCCTCTGAGTGTTCAAGTGAAAGGAAGAGATGTGCATCCCTCATTTCAAATCCAAAACTAGAAATAATTAAGCTTAGCCAGGAAGGTATGTTGAAAGCTGAGAGAGGCCAAAATCTAGGTCTTTTGCACTAAACAGCTAGTCAAGTCATGAATGCAAAGGAAAAGTTCTTGAAGGAAATTAAGTCCTACTCCAGTGAACACACAAATGGTAACAAAGTGAAACAGCTTATTTTTCATATGGAAAAAGGTTTTTTTTAGTTGTCTGGTTAGGAGATCAAACCAGCCACAATATTCCCTTAAGACGAAGCCTAATCCAGAGCAAAGCATTAACTGTCTTCAATTCTATGAAGGCTGAGAGAGGCGAGGAAGCTGCAGAAGTATTTGAAGCTAGCAGAGGACGCTGGCTCATGAGATGAAGGAAGGAAGTTATCTCCGTAACATAAAAATGCAAGATGAAACAGCAAGTGCTGATGTAGAAACTGTAGTAAATTACCCAAAAGATCTAGCTGAGTTCACTGATGAAGTGGTGACACTGAACAACAGATTTTCAATGCAGACAAAACAGCCTTCTGTTGGAAGAAAATGCAATCTAGGACTTTCCTAGCTAGCGAAGGAAAGTCAATGCCTGGCTTCAAAGCTTCAAAGGACAGGCTGATTCTCTTGTTAAGGGTCAATGCAGCTGGTGAGTTTAAATGGAAGCCAATTCTTATCCACCATCCCCAAAATTCTAGGGCCCTTAAGAATTGTGCCAGATCCACTCTGCCCATGCTCTATAAATAATCAACAAAGCCTGGATGACAGCACATCTGTTTACAGCACGGTTTACTGTAAGCCCACTCTGAGACCCACTGCTGCTCAGAAAAAAGGATACCTTTCAAACGATTACTGCTCACTGACAATGCACCTGGTCACCCAAGAGCTCTGCTGGAGATGTACAAGGAGATGAGTGTTGTTTTCATGCCTGTTAACACAACATCCATTCTGCAGCCTGTGGATCAAGGACTTTCAAAGTCTTGTTATTTAAAAAATACATTTCATAAGGCTGTAGCTGCAATACATGGTGATTCTTCTGATGGATCTGGGCAAAGTAAATTGAAAACCTTCTCAAAAGGATTCACCATTCTAGATGCCATTAAGAACATCTGTGATCAAATAGGATGAGGTCAAACTAGCCATATCAACAGGAATTGGAAGAAGTGGATTCCAACCCTCATGGATGACTTTGGGGGTTCAGGACTTAGTGGAGAAAGTCACTGCAGATGTGGGGAAATAGCAGGAGAACTAGAATTAGAAGTGGAGCCTGGAGATGGGATTGAATTGCTGTGATTTCATGATTGAACTTGAACAGATGAGGAGTCCCTTCTTAGGGATGAGCAAAGAAAGTGGTTTCCTGAGATAGAATCTACTCCTGGGGAAGATGCTGTGAACATTGTTGAAATGACAACAAAGGATTTAGAATAGTGCATAAACTTAGTTAATAAAGCTGCGCCAGGATCTGAGAGTACTGACTTCAATTTTGAAAGTAGTTCTACTGTGGGTAAAATGCTATCAAACAGCACTACAAAGCAACAGATCAATCCTATGTGAAAGAGAGTCAACCAATGTGGCAAACTTCATTGTTGTCTTATTTTAAGAAATTGTCACAGCACCACCCCCACAACCCTTCAGCAACCACCATCCTCATCAGTCAGCAGCCAATTAGCTTCATGGCATGACTCCAACAGCTTAAAGATCAAAAAGATTATGTAGGGGTCTCTAAAGGCTCAAATAATGCTTAGCATTTTTTAGCAAAGTTTTTTCTGTACCACAAGTCATTAAACAAACCAACATTCTTTTTTTTTTTTTTTTTTTTTTTTTTTTGACACAGGGTCTTGTGCTGTCACTCAAGCTGGAGTGCAGTGGCACAAACATGGTTCACTGCAGCATCAACCTCTCAGGCTCAAGCGATCTTCCCATCTCATCTTCCCTAGCAGCTGGGATTACAGACATGTACCATCACACGTGGCTAGTTTTATTTTATTTTTTTGTGGAGACAAGGTTTTGCTACATTGCCAAGGCGGGTGTCGAACTCCTGATCTCAAGAGATCCGCCTGCCCTGGCCTCCCTAAGTGCTGGGATTACAGGGTTGAGCCACCACACCCAGCCCAAGAAAGTATGTTTAAATTAAGAAATGTACATGGTTTTTAGACATAATGCTATTGCATACTTAATAGATTACACCATAGTGTAAACCTAACATGTATATGCACTGGGAAACGAAAACATTGGGTACCGGAGTTTATTTCCCTATTTGCTTTGATTGTGGGAGCCTGGAACTGAACCCGCAATATCTCCCAGGAATGCCTGTCTTTTCTCCTGGTCTGTACTTTTTCATTTCATCCTCTTAAGCCAGTGTTTCCCGGAGCCTGGGTTTTAAATGTTGGTGATTTCCAATGTATCCATATTTGGAGGGGTCATGCTTTTGGTGTCAAGTCTCAAATCTCTACCTAGTTCTAGGGCTCCATTTTTTCTCTTAGAATTTCTCCCCTAAAGTTTTATAGTTTTATGTTTAACATGTGAGTGACCCATTTTCAGTTACTGTTTGTATGAGCGAGGTGAAGTGTATTTCATTAAACAGTTTATCCTCAACATTTACCTTATTTTTAAAAACCCACAAATCCATGGTATTTCATTGTTTGGATGTACGGGGACTTATTTAACTAGGCCCCTCTCAATGCCTCTGGTTTCTTTGTCATTTTTTGTGATTATAGTAAGTAATGCAAAATCGATTTTGTTGCTGTTTTTTGTGTGTGTTTTTGTGGAGATGGGGTCTCCGTATATTGCCTAGGCTGGTCTAAAACTCCTGGCCTCAAGCGATCCTTCTGCCTCCTCCTAAGTGGGGTCAGGCCAGGATAGGAGGTGGATGGAAGAGCGCTTGGAAACACTGGGCCCTGTAGGCTTCTTCCTGCCCTTGATAGCTAGACCCTCTCTCTCCTCTTGCAGTAGGACCCGGCCCAGTGCTCTCCAAATGCAGCCAGCCCCTCTGCCCCAGCCCAGCACTGTCCCTCCCACTCCCCCGGACTGTGTGCAAGCACACTGGCACACAGCAGCTTCAGCCTCTTCAGCCAGCCGACCCAGGGCAGACCCGTGCACAGCACTGACCCACACCTCACTGCTCCCTGACACCGTCCCAGACCACACCCTCCCCCGACCCAGTCACTCACTCGGTGAGCACAGATGGCCAGCTTTGCCCCAGGTCCTGCTCAAAATGCTTAGGGATCCATCAGAGAACAAAACAAATAGGATTTCTGACTTCATGAATCTTCCATTTTTGTGGAAGGAGACGGACAATAAAAGGTGTATTTATTAAACACTTACATAATACAGCTCTGACTCCATGGCAGGTGTTATGCTATGAATTTTATAAATATAAATTCACTTGATCCTCACAAAACTTCTGAGTTAGGTATTGTTCATACTAGTGAGGAAACCAAGGCCAAAGGGGTTAAATAATCCGCCCAAAGCCATATGAGTAGCAAGTGGTGAAGCCACAAATCAACCCCAGGCAGCCTGTCTCCAGAGCCCGGGCCCTGCCACCTCTCAGTAAGCATGAGCGAGCAACACAGCATGCTAGAGGGGTCAGTGCTCCGGAAAAACGGAGAGTAAAGCAGAGTACAGGGAATCCGGAGCACTGAAGGAAGGAGACACACTGACATTTTACACTGGGAGGCATGAGGATTCCCAGAGGAGGTAACATCTGAGCGAAGGCATGAAGGGTTGAGGGAGTTCGCATGCAATATTGCAGGAAAGAGTGTTTCAGGGAGGGGGAGTCTGTCCCACAGCCCTGACGCAGGGTGTGCCTGGAGCATGGGAGGAAGGTCCAGGAGGGAGGGAACAGCCCCTGCCTTTTGCGCAGCAGAATGCCCACGCGTGCTGCGTGCCTGATTCCCTGCTCCCTGGTGCCCATGTTGCTCTTTTAGTATTCACCTTGACTTCCAAAGTGAACTGTGAACTCTGAGAACAGAGCCCGTGACCTCTACTCCCTCTGCTTGTCCCTGGTACTTTCAAGCTAACGTTTGCTGGATCTGTCTGCCTTGCCTTGTGGATTCCACAAAACTACAAGGCATACTACCGCCCACGAGCCAGACCCGGGGGTGGGCACACTACTGCCCACGAGCCAGACCCGGGGGTGGCCACACCACCAGCCACGTGCCAGATCCAGCCTGCAGGCCAATAATGGTATTTACGTTTCTGTTTTGTTTGTTTGTTTCTTGAGATGGAGTCTCACTCTGTTGCCCAGGCTGGAGTGCAGTAGCGCGATCTCGGCTCACTGCAACCTCCACCCTCCGAGTTCAAGCAGTTCTCCTGCCTCAGCCTCCCAAGTAGCTGGGACTACAGGTGCCCACCACCACACCCAGCTAATTTTTTATATTTTTAGTAGAAATGGGGGCTTCACCATCTTGGCCACGCTGGTCTTGAACTCCTGACCTCGTGATCCACCTACCTCGGCCTCCCAAAATGCTGGGATTATAGGTGTGAGCCATTGTGCCTGGCCTGGTGTTTACATTTCTGAAGGGCTGGGGAAAAAATTAAAAGGAAGCTATTTTGTGACATGTAAAAATGACATAAAATTTAAATTTCAGAGGCCACAAATAAAAGCATTACTGGAATCCAGCCACAGCCATCCACTTCTGTGCTCTCTGTGGCTGCCTTCACACAACAGCAGACGGAGGCAGCCACGGAGTCCAACCAGCTTATGGAACCTAAAACATTTACCTTCTGGCCTTTTACAGAAAAAAGTTTGCTGACTCCTCCCCGGCTGATCTTGCTTGACTCAGTTCTCCCGCCTCCACAAGATTGACCTAAAACTCAACTTCCATGCCGTCGCTGTGTGTTCAAACCCCCGACAGATTCCCCGATGTCCATAAAGCCCACACTGTACCCTGACATCCATTCGACCATGAGAATAAACAAGAAAAGCCCTCAAGGCCATGCCTTTGCTCCTGCTGTTCTCTGTCTTTCGAATCCCTTCCTGCCTTCCACCGCTAAGCCTGCCGCTACCTCACCTCGCCCTCGCAGTCAGGGCAAGGCTCTGGGAACGCTCCCGGCTCCCCCTGCTCTGCTCCCACAGCTCCCCATACTTACCCTCATCACAGCTCTTACCATACAGCACTGAAATCATCTATTTGTGTGTCTGTCTCACCAGCTGCAGCAAGATCCCAGAGGGCAAGGAACACATCTTACTTACCTCCCCTCACACAGACAGAACCAACGCTGAACGCAACCGAGCCTGGCCAGGCTGGCCTCCTCGCTGCCCCTGAACGCAAGCTGCTCACTCTCAGCCCTGAGCCTGTGCTCACCCCAGCACCCCCACATCTCACTTAGACAATCCTACCATGGCCTGGGCACAGTTCAAATTGCATCTCCTCTATAGGCCCACAGAAGTCAACACGGTCGCAGGTTCAAACCCCCAGCTCCTCTCACCCATGTGCTGGGTGTCCCTGCACGATGCTTCTGTCTCTGGGTCCTCATCTGTAAAGAGGGAATGACTCAGTATCCCCAACTTGCAGGGCTGATGATGCATATAAAGCTTCTGAACCGGTGCTTGGCATATAATAGATTTTCAAGAAGTAATAGCACGCTTGTTTTCCCGAACCACACTGTCTATGCCATCTGGGTATTTCGTCCCTTTTCTTCCCCATAACTGTTGTGTATATTACTCCTGGCTCTCCTGAAGCAGGCGGGTTTGTCATGAGCAGAGACAAGGTCGTGGTACACTTCCATGAAGCCGCCCTGCCCTAAAACCCAGGACAACACAACACGTGGAGGAAGGGACCAACGGACACAACTTTAATAAATAAGTTATTTCAGGAGGTTTAAAGAATGGCTAATTTAAAAAATGCAAAGCCCCAGGGGATCGGGAGTGAGCTAGAGAACAGGCTTCTGCAGATGCTTTCACACTGATGAGAAAGGCAGTTAGAGAGCGGGAGCAAGTGGGATGAAGAGAGGACCAGTAAGACAGGAAAGAACTCCCCCTTGGAGGTGGTACTGTTCATTCTCACCCATCCAAACACTGCAGAGAAACCTGTGCTCATCACTGGATAGTCTGGACCCAGCACGCTCCCCTGAAGACTGTCTCTGGAGGAGAGGAAGCCCCAAGCCTCAGAATTCCGTTCCAAGTTTCAGGAGCACCAGTCAGTGACAGTACCAGCTGAGCTTGGGGTGCTCGCTGCGTGCTTACCACGTGCCTGGGAGGATTCTAAGTGCTTACGACCACACGAGGTGAGTAGGACTGTTACGCCCTTCGTTGCACAGATGAGGAAACTGAGTCTCGGGAGGATAAGGAACACACTCCCGGTCACACACTCTAGTAACTGGTATAGTACAGCACAATCTGCTTCCAGAGTCCAAGCTCTTAACCACACGCATTTTCACTGTCTTACTCTGATTTAGCTCCACCATTTACCAGGTGACAGATCTCAGGCAAGTCATCTAACCTCAATGTGCCTCATCTTTCAAGTGGGCCTCACATGGGTAACTTTGTGAGACTGTCATGAGGATTGAAGGCAAACATGCCATGACATATATTATGAAGCGGATTCCTGAGAAATCAGTTCCCTCTCACTTTTCCCATATCCCAATATAAGCGAGATTTTTAGCCAAACCCCTTGACCTCTTTTACTACTGGGAATGATCTATATGCCCTGCTGGATTTTCCTGCCTACTGCCTGTGCCTAAGCATCCGGACCTCATAAAAGCTTAGAAAAATGGCCTGGAGACAAGCAAGAAAGGAAAGCACCTGCACACGGAGCTGAGTGGGGCAGCGCAGCAGAGATGGTCCAGACGGCCCCTGGCGTGCAGATGAATACTGCATGAGCAGAGACTAGGCCAGCCAGGCCCTGCCAGGACACTCCACAACTGACAGCCTGTGACAGCACCTAGATCCATGTGCCGCACCAACAGGCCCAGATGACAGGCCTGGGAGGCTGCAGGCAGAGTCAGGAGCACCTGTGTCTCTGAGCCTGCATGTGTGTAAGTGCTGTCGGGGGACAAAGAGGGGCAGGCAGGTGAAAGTGACAGTCATTCCCACCAGTGGTGGGATATCAGACTGCCTAAAATACTGTCTACAGCAAGGTAAATTTTTTTTTGTTTTTGTTTTTGTTTTTGAGACGGAGTCTCGCTCTGTTGCCTAGGCTGGAGTGCAGTGGTGCGATCTCGGCTCACTGTAAGCTCCGCCTCCTGGGTTCACGCCATTCTCCTGCTTCAGCCTCCCAAGTAGCTGGGACTACAGGTGCCCGCCACCATGCCGGGCTAACTTTTTTGTATTTTTAGTAGAGATGGAATTTCACTGTGTTAGCCAGGATGGTCTCGATCTCCTGACCTCGTGATCCGCCCGCCTCGGCCTCCCAAAGTGCTGGGATTACAGGCGTGAGCCACGGCGCCCGGCTAGCAAGGTAAATTTTTAAATTTCTACCAAAGGAATTCTGTTGCCAAATTCCTTTACTGTGAAAAATTTAATTTCAAGCCAAGAAGTACAGATACTAGTTTATTTTGAAGATAAATCCACGTTTCCATACATCAACTTTGCCTGAAGGGTAAGAGATACCTTTAAGCCATGAACCCTTCCCCCGGGCTGGTGGTCATGCACAGAGGGAACTTGTCATTAGCAGCATGTAAAGTGTCCTTCATGTTAGCCAGTCAGCTATATTAATATAGCAGGAAGCAGAGATTAGGTGTTTAACTCATTTCTAGAAGATATACGCAATTTCTATTTGAATGAACCTGATCAAATGGAACCAAAGGTCTAAGAAAACAGAAGTTAAGACCCAAGCAAAACGGTATCTCACTCATCATATCCAGTAGTAAGAAGTCCTATTAGGCCTTTTCCCACAATACATCAGCTTCCAAATACAGCACATGACAAAGAAATACTTCAGGAAGATGGAGGAATGGGGGGCTTGCTACCATGCTGGCTGATGACATTATTACAAGGCTCCAACCAGCTCCGAGGCCGTGGTAGACACAGCACCGTGGTCCTAGGGTTAGAAAGGAGCCCTAGAAGCAGCATGGACAATCTAATGCCCAAAGCATCGATGAAGCGCCTCCATGCCCAGGACTGCTCCCATCCACCACTGCTACAGCACCCAGGAAAGGGCACAGCCCGCAAAACGCTCCTCTAGGAAGGGCTGCCCGGTCCACTTGGGGCACCTACACCTCTCGATGAGTAGCTGGGCAAGGACAAGCACATTGAGAGCACCAGGTCCAAAATGGTGACGGGCCCAAGGGCAGCCTGCAGGCAAGGGAAATGGTCCCAGCCTTTCCTGAGCCAAGTGCAGGGCTGGTCCTCAGGAAGGAGTTGCAAAATGATCCTGTTTGCAAAACACAAACACTCCACAAACAGCAGCCACAGGGGATAGGTAAATTCTAGAAATTCTCAATCTTATGTGCAAGAAATAAACAAAACCAAATCAAGAATATTTTACTAGTTAGCATAAATTTGCTTAGCACTCTACGTCCAGGGCTTCCTGGCCAGTTAAATCCAGGTTACTGCACTTGCATGGCTGACAATGCATCTAACCTCTTAGAAATATCAACCTCTTGCAGACACAGGCTGTCTTACCATGTGGCACTTACATACAACAGGTGCTCAATAAATGTGCCGAAAAAAGTCAGTGTGTAAAGCATTTCTAAAGTAGGAATCCTCTCTGCTCCTTGGCTCCCTGAGGGTGGTTGAGGCCCAGAGGCTTGTTTGTGTCCCCACCCTCCGCTAGGGCCTAGCACGGTGCTCCTACACCCTGAGGGCCAATTCAAGCTGCCACCTGTGAATTTTTTCCCTGCCTCATATTGTCTTTTTCTGCCCCATTCCTCTTCCTTTTGCTCCCTCAACATTTATCTCACGGAATTTGGAGTTATTAGCTATGCACATTATTGGGTTTATGGCCCTTTACCTCACTGGAACAGTTTCCCTGCATAAAACGGGGTGAAAGGACCCTACCTGAAGACCAGAAATGAAGTGCGCGCAGTCTGGCCACGGGAAGGTGAAGTGGTCACTGTTACGACTCTCTTATATAATTGTCCACACACCCCACTGTCTAAAGGTGCTTAGAATACCAAAAGCAGAAAGTTTGTTTTTCCTACCCTTGCAAGGGTGGTTTTGAGAAAGCCTATCTGTTTTGGAAAGAAACTCACCCAAGCCCATGTCACTAGTTAAAATATTTCCTTTTTCCTTTTTCTCAGGGAAATGGATGACTCTGACGAGTCATGGCCAAACTGGGTAAAAGGTTCTGTTCCATAAGTTCACGTGCCAATTATACACAGTGTTGAGGATTCCCAGGTGGCTCTTTCTCTTTTTTTTAATTTTTTTTTTTAATTTTACTTTAAGTTCCGGGATACATGTGCAGAACGTGCAGGTTTGTTACACAGGTATACACGTGCCACGGTGGTTTGCTGCACCTATCAACCTGTCATCTAGGTTTGAAGCCCCACATGCATTAGGTATTTGTCCTAATGCGCTCCCTCCTCTTGCCTTACTCCACCCCTGGCCCAGCTCATTCTCTTAAAAGAACCATCCATAACGGAGTTTAGCTGGGGCAATAATGGATCTGCTTGGGTTCCACAACTTGGGAATCAGAAGGAAGGGAAGGGCTTCCTCACCTTTTCCAGAAGCAAGGCTGCCCTCAGCACTCTCTGGATCCCAAGGCACAGCCCCAGGTCCCTGAATACACAGTGTCCTAAGTGCCCCCCTGGGAAGACCCACTGCACCCAGGCTCTCCTCCCAGTGCTTCAGAATTACCTCCTGACTCCACCCCCTGAGAAACAGGCCAGGAATACTTCAAGGACTACGCCAATTCACCTCAATGCACCTCTCCTGGCATTTCAGAGATAACTCCAGAGTGAAGAGACGGAAATATGGAGGAGGGGTCTGAGGACAGACAGCAAGGGGTGACCCCCAGGATGGAGGTAACCCTGTGGAATACGCCCAAGTCAATTGCCCTCAACTGGTCTGCGAGAGCACGAGTCCAAAACCCAATGCCTTCATCTAAATCCTGACGCCACCACTTGTTTTAGCTTTCTGTGCCCCACTTCCTACTGTGAAAAGCAGGGATCATAAGAGCACCCAGTCTGTCCGCTGTGGTGAGGACTGAGCGCATTAAGACACGTGGGCACTCAGGACAGAGCGTGGCACGGCCAAT
The DNA here is from genome assembly GCF_049350105.2 of Macaca mulatta. NCBI lineage: Eukaryota > Metazoa > Chordata > Mammalia > Primates > Cercopithecidae > Macaca > Macaca mulatta. Next base: position 32,340,662 of record NC_133415.1, on the reverse strand, counting down.
GGTCTCTAAGCATCTCTGCTGCTGCCATCACTGCGGTGCTCATCAAGCGCCAGGTGCTGCTCTCCCACCCCGTCCCTGTCCCATCACAGGCCGACAATTCTCAGCCACAGCAAGGAGCTCTGTTGGTGGAGGAGGGAGGAATATGCTAGAACCTTTGAAAGCTGACTTTCTGTGGGCTGGGGACAGTCCATGCTAAAGGGTAGCTGCCATTCCCCCAAGGGCTGCAGGTGCCAGGAGTGAGCACTCTGCATCTTCCCCCCGACGACCCCCGCCCACACAAATGGAAAGGCGCGCCAGGGTTCTCCCGGCCACCTACCTGCCAAGTTCGCAGGAGCCCACCCTTGGCGCACGCCAGTGCCAGGCCGGGGCAGCGGGACGGGGAGGCCCCGGGGGCCAGGCCGCGGAGGAAGGACCCGACGGACCCTGGTAAAGACAGAGACCTTCGCAGCTCCAAAAAAGCCCCCCGGCCCAGCGCCGGGCTAAGCCCCCTTCCTCCACCTCCCGCCTGAAGCAGGCAGCCTCCCCGCCCTTCCCCGCGCCCGCCGCCCCGGAACTAGTGACTCGCCGGCGCACCTGGCCGCGCATCCTCCGGCGGCAGGTGACCACAGGGAGACACGGGGCGGGGGCTTCCTGGCGGCCCGCCGGCGGGGCGCAGAGCTATAAGCGCCGCGGGAAGGAGGCGCTCGCGCCGCGGCGGGTCACGGCCTCAGCACTGTCCCGGCGGGAGGCTCGGCGCGCGCGTCCGCTCGCGGGGCCACCCGCTCCAGAGTCGCCCGCCAGGGCCAGCCTGAGGCCCGAGACCCCGAGCTCGGGCGCGAGCAGGATGCGGCTCCCAGGGGGCGGTTGGCGCGGGTCGGAGTCCCAAAGCCTCGTCCTTACCTCTGCCTCATGCTGCGGTGTCCCTAGGCGCCGGCGTCCCAGTAGCCGGCCAGTGCCGCCCTGTCCCGCAGCCCCGGCGTCCGGCGCGGTAAGCAGCAGCAGCAGCAGGAGCATCGGCGCCGCCGGGGGCGAGGCGGGCACATGAAAGGGCGGGGGTTGCGGCCCTCGGGCGGACCACAGGACCCTAGCCTCGGAGGCGAGAGATCTCAGTGCACTGGCTCCCATCCTCAGGGATCCCACTGCTACCTGCACGCTCAGCCTTGCCAGAATCTCATGGGATACGTGCAAAAGCCAAAGAAATAAGCGGTCGCCACGCCTTTCGTCCTCTCCGTCTGCCCGCAGAGTCCATATGGTACATTCCCCAAAGCCCAACGGGAAACAGGAAGGAGGGGATTGGTTGGAAATCTTGGAAGGGGCGAAAAGTCACATGGTGGGCATATCAAAGCCTGCCAGCAGAGAGAAGGAAGGATGTATTTAAAGGGCACTTGTTGGTTGGGCGTGGTGGCTCGCTCCTGTAATCCCAACACTTTGGGGAACCGAGGCTGGCGGATCACTTGAGGTCAAGAATTCAAGACCAGCTTGTCCAACATGGTGAAACCCCGTCTCTACTGAAAATACGAAAATTAGCCGGACTTGGTTGCACGGGCCTGTAGTCCCAGCTACTCAGGAGGCTGAGGCAGGAGAATCACTTGAACCTGGGAGGCGGAGGTTACAGTGAGCCAAGACTCTGTCTCAAGAAATAAAATATAATAATAAAGGGGACTTGTTTGCTGCTCTTAGCTGCCGCAAAATTAAACTAGGATTTTCATTCTGACACTATCCAGATGGGAAGCAAAGAGATTAGGGGGAATTTCACATTTTTGGAGAAGGGAGCTAAAAGAAAATATAGAGCAGAGGCCAGAGGTGGTGGCTCACGCCTGTAATCCTACCACTTTGGGAGGCGGAGGCGGGCGGATCACAAGTCCAGGAGTTCGAGGCCAGCCTGACCAAAATGGTGAAACCCCATCTCTACTAAAAATACAAAAATTAGCCTGGCATGGTGCTGTGCGCCTGTAATCTCAGCTACTCAGGAGGCTGAGGCAGGAGAATCGCTTGAACCTGGAGGCAGAGGTTGCAGTGAGCCAGGATCACGCCATTGCACTTCAGCCTGGGCAACAGCAAGACTCCATCTCAAAAAAAGAAAGACAAAGAAAATACATAGCGAATTGAACCAAATATATCTGTATGACCTTGAGCAGGTAAGTCCAACCCTCGGCCTCAGTTTCATCATCTGGTCCAATGAGGATACTGGACTGCAGTGGGTGTCTAACAGCCTTCACTCACTTCGTGTGGGATCCTATCACCCCTTGCGCGGGAATAGCAATACCTGCAACTATTCTTCAATTTTGGGCAAGATCCACCATCTTAGAGAACTTTAGTTGAAAGTGGATAGAGGCCGGGCGCGGTGGCTCAAGCCTGTAATCCCAGCACTTTGGGAGGCCGAGGCGGGCGGATCACAAGGTCAGGAGATCGAGACCACAGTGAAACCCCGTCTCTACTAAAAATACAAAAAATTAGCCGGGCGCGGTGGCGGGCGCCTGTAGTCCTAGCTACTCAGGAGGCTGAGGCAGGAGAATGGCGTGAACCCGGGAGGCGGAGCTTGCAGTGAGCCGAGATCGCGCCACTGCACTCCAGCCTGGGCAACAGCGTGAGACTCCATCTCAAAAAAAAAAAAAAAAAAAAAAAAAGAAAGTGGATAGACTCTCTGACACCTACTTTCAGCAATAGTATCGACCCCACCTTTGGTAAAGGCAAATTCAGTCTGCTTTCTGGGTCCCTCATCTCTTAAGAAGAATCTTCTTATATGTGGAGCGCCCCACCTCCAAGTACTTAATAATTTCTACTCCAAGAGGCCCCCCTTTCTCTTCTCCCTTCCTTCTCATAATCAAAGCTTTGATTATAATTCATCCACCCAATGAGCTGTCCACAATTCCTGCCTTCAGCAACAAACCCCACTGCTCACCCCTCCCGAGAGCTGCCAAAGTGCTTGTCCCTAACTCAGTCTGTGACACGCCATTCAACCACACATGGCCAATTGTGCTTTCATCCTCACTACAAACCAAATTTCAGACTTTCTAACCATTCCTTGGGGTCTGCTCTCTTTTAGGGAAACAGACCAGCCTGATAGGCTTACAGTTTTACACCAGCCTGATAGGCTTACAGTTTGGCTACCAAGCTTCAGCTCTACCTTCTTTATTTCAGAATTTTTCAAACTCCCAACAGCTGATCACCCCACCCCCACCCAATCAGCTTCCAAATCGTGTAGGGTATCTGGGATACCCTTTCTAATAGCTCCAGACAACTTATCTTCCAACTGTAATCCAAAGAGCTGCAGAAAGTGCATCCCTCCATGAAACCTTCCAGACTGATTGCCAGAAGCTGCTAGCTTACAGAGCTCCCATTTCTACTCTGTGCCCTGCCATAACCCAACTGCCCATGCTCTCTGCCCCAATATACATCATACATTTCTTTCTTTCTTTTTTATTTTTGAAACGGAGTTTCACTCTTGTTGCCAAGGCTGGAGTGCAATGGTGAAATCTTGGCTCACTGCAACCTCTGCCTCCCAGGTTTAAGTGATTCTCCTGCCTCAGCCTCCTGAGTAGCTGGGATTACAGGCATGCGCCACCACGTGTGGCTAATTTTGTATTTTTAGTAGAGACAGGGTTTCTCCATGTTGATCAGGCTGGTCTCAAACTGCCGACCTCAGGTGATCTGCCCACCTCGGCTTCCCAAAGTGCTGGGATTATAGGCGGGAGCCACCACGCCCGGCCAATGTACATTTCTTATTGACATATTTTCCTGTCTCCCTGCTGGCCGCAGCAGCAGCAGCCACAGCTTACATTTATTAAGTGCTCACTATGTGCTAGGTACTGTTGGGAAGTGTTTGCCTGCATTATTTCATTTCACCCTCATATCAACTCTGTGATGTTCCATTATTATTCCCATTAGTACCGTTTTGCCCTCCTGAGGAAAACACGAGAGCTTAGTGAAACTGATCTGCCCAAGTGCACACAGAGGTCTGACATCTAGTGCCCCCCGCCATAACTCCACAACGCAATACTGTCTTGAGTTTCTTGAGAATCTACTGTATGCCAGATGAAAGATAGTCTCATACATTTATTTATTTTATTTTATTTTTTTGAGACAGTCACACTCTGTCACCTAGGCTGGAGTACAGTGGCTCTATCTTGGCTCACTGCAACCTCTACCTCCTGAGTTCAAGCAATTCTCATGCCTCAGCCTCCCAAGTTGCTGAGATTACAGGCTCGTGCCACCATGCCTGGCTAATTTTTGTATTTTTAGTAGAGATGAGGTTTCACTATCTGGGCCAGGCTGCTCTCGAACTCCTGACCTCAGGTGATCCACCTGCCTCGGCCTCCTAAAGTGCTGGGATTACAGGCGGGAGCCACCGTGTCAGGCCTTATACATTTATATTATGTTTACATTTATTTCTATACCTATAATATCATTTCAGTCTCGAAACAGTCATGTGAGGAGAGTTGGTAGAAGTCTATTCACAGATGAGGAAGGAAACTACAGCTCAGAGAGCATGACCGTTTGGCTAAGGTAGCAAGGCTGGTAAGTAACTGAGCCTGGCTTTCCACACTGCATTATTTCCACTACAATTCCTGCTCCCTGCATGAACACAACCTTTTTGCATGTAACAACCAGAGAAGGAGGAAACAAATATAAAATAGCAAAACTGAAGCTGCGGGGTTAGGGAGTGTGGTACAAGGAGCGCTTACAGGGGGCCAGAAAAGAAGCAAAGAAGACTTCAGTGAAGGGGGAGAATCACTGTGGACTTCTTTATGTTGGTTTGTTGTTTATATTCTGCCTGTGAGACTGTGTCTTGGACACATCTGGCAAATTCAATAGTAAAAGGCCACAAAACTGCCCCTTAGCAGTGGCGTGCTGGTGGCTAGAATTAGCCACATGTCAATGTCAATGAAGAAGGGACTTCTGTGTGAAATGCTGCTGCTGACCAGTTTGGGAAAGTTCTCAACTGGCTGTTTAGCAAACTACCCTGCTTTGCTGGCAGTTATTGTTGTTGTTGTTGTTGTTGTTGTTTTTCTGAGATGGAGTCTGGCTCTGTCGCTCTGCGCAGTGGCATAGTCTGGGCTCACTGCAAGCTCTGCCTCCCAGGTTCACGCCATTCTCCTGCCTCAGCCTCCTGAGTAGCTGGGACTACAGGCGCCTGCCACCAGGCCTGGCTAATTTTTTTGCATTTTTAGTAGAGACGGGGTTTCACCGTGTTAGCCGGGATGGTCTTGATCTCCTGATCTTGTGATCTGCCCACCTCAGCCTCCCAAAGTGCTGGGATTACAGGCGTGAGCCACCTTTTCTTTTTTTTTTTTTTTTTTTTGAGAGGGAGTCTTGCTCTATTGCCCAGGCTGGAGTGCAGTGGCGGGATCTCGGCTCACTGCAAGCTCCGCCTCCCGGGTTCATGCCATTCTACTGCCTCAGCCTCTGGAGTAGCTGGGACTACAGGCGCCTGCAACCCGCCCGGCTAATTTTTTGTATTTTTAGTAGAGATGGAGTTTCACCATGTTAGCCAGGATGGTCTTGATGTCCTGACCTCCTGATCCACTCACCTTGGCCTCCCAAAGTGCTGGGATTACAGGCGTAAGCCACCGCGCCCAACATCTGCTGGCAGTTTTAACACTCCCCTGCAAATACAGGCTGGGCTCATTATTTCTTCTTTTTCAACTGTTGACATCCTCACAGGGTTGGAGAGCCTAGCAAAATTGTGTGGGAGCAGCAAACTTTTAATATGGATTAAGCAGCCTGAACAAGGTAATTCTGAGGCCAATACTTCTGAGTTATTCTTTGCCAGGTCCAGCCATAGTCAGTCAAGTTAATTCTCACTCCCATAGTGCTCTCTTTTCTCATCCCCAGAGAGCTCTAAAATGTCTGCTTATCTGAGTGCTTTCTTTATGCATTCAAACATTTATTGGGCACCCACTACAAGCAAAGAACTGGCAGGTTGTGTGGGTTATCCTGAAGTGTGTACTTAGTGCATGGGGTGATTAAATGTCAGATCCCCTTCCATAAGGAAGGAATCTGCCTGAGCCCCTCAGAGAGTGCAAGTGGATCCCATCCACGGCTAAATGTAGGTGGTCATGTTGGAAAATCCACGCCCCTAGTAGGAAAAGGAGCACTGGGTTGAGAAATGGCCCTGGGTTGGGGAGATGGGCAGTGTCCTGGGGAGGTGGAGGGTGCCCAGAAATAACTGGACACATCACAAACAACAGGGAGAATCATTTAATTCAGTCCACAGTGTAGCTGGTAGAAGATTTGTGGAGTATGCTGTCTTATTTTCAATTTAAAAAATACTTTCTGGGCTGGGCACAGTGGCTCACACCTGTAATCCCAGCATGTTGGGGGTCCGAGGCAGGCGGATCACCTGAAGTCAGGAATTCAAGACCAGCCTGACCAACATGGAGAAAACCCATCTCTACTAACAATATAAAATTAGCCGGGCGTGGTGGCACATGCCTGTAATCCCAGCTACTTAGGAGGCTGAGGCAGGAGAATCGCTTGAACCTAGGAGACGGAGGTTGTGGTGAGCTGTGCTCGTGCCATTTTGCTCCAGCCTGGGCAACAAGAGCGAAAGTCTGTCTCAAAAAAAGAAAAAATTTTCTGATTTCTTTTTTTTTTGAGATGGAGTCTCGCTCAGCAACCCAAGCTGGAGTGCAGTGACGCAATCTTGGCTCACCACAACCACCATTTTATGGGTTCAAGTGATCTCCCATCTCAGCCTCCCGAGTAGCTGGGATTACAGGCACCTGCCATCATGCCTGGCTAATTCTTGTATTTTGGTAGAGACAGGTTTCACCATGTTGGCCATGTTGGTCTTGAACTCTTGACCTCAGGTGATCCGCTTGCCTCGGCCTCCCAAAGTGCTAGGATTACAAGCATAAGCCACCACGCCTGGCCAATTTTCTGATTTCAAAATAAATCAGAAAGCACAAAAAATAAAAATACCCATTACCTTCACCAGCATATCGTTGTTACCATTTTGATGTATGTGTTTTCTTGTATTTTTCTGTGTACATGTGTCATATATCTTCTTTTTCTGTATTATCTTTTTAACAAAATTTGATCAAACTGCTTTACAATCTACTTTTCTACTTAATAGGCTAGGAATTTTCCTATGCCATTATATATTACTTAAACCATGATTTTTTTTTTTTTCTTTTTTAGAGTCAATGTCTTGCTCTGTTGCCCAGGCTGGAGTGCAGTGGCACAAACGTAGTTCACTGCAGCCTTGCACTCCTGGGCTCAAGTGATCCTCCCACTTAGGCCTCCCAAAGTGCTAGGATTCCAGGCCTGAGCCACTATGCTGAGTTTTGTTTTTATTTTTGTTTTTAACTTAAACCAGTTTTGATCAGCTATCTGCCTCTAGCTAGCAAAGTAAAAAGTGCATGGTTGGGGCCGGACACGGTGGCTCATGCCTGTAATCCCAGCACTTTGGGAGGCTGAGGTGGGCGGATCACCTGAGGTCAGGAGTTCAAGACCAGCCTGACCAATGTGGTAAAACCCTGTCTCTACAAAACAAAATATAAAAGTTAACCGGGTATGGTAGTCTGCACCTGTAATACCAGCTAGTCAGGAGGCTGAGGCAGGAGAATCACTTGAGGCAGAGGTTGCAGTGAGCAGAGATTGCACCATTACACTCCAACCTGGGTGACAGAGTGAGACTCTGTCTCAAAATAAAATTAAAAAAAAAAGCATGGTCGGCCAGGTGTGGTGGCTCACACCTGTAATCCCAGCAGTTTGGGAGGCCATGGCAGGCAGGTCACTTGAGGTCAGGAGTTCAAGACCAGCCTGGCCAACATGGTGAAACCCTGTCTCTACCAAAAAATACAAAAGTTAAGTCCAGGTGCAGTGGCTCATGTCTGTAATCCCAGCACTTTGGGAGGCCAAGGCAGGCAGATCACCTGAGGTCAGGAGTTCGAGACCAGCCTGACCAACATGGCAAAACCCTGTCTCTACTAAAACTACAAAAATTGGGCATGGTGGTGGGTTTCTGTAATCCCAACTACTCAGGAGGCTGAGGCAGGAGAATGGCTTGAACCCAGGAGGCAGAGGTTGCAGTGAGCTGAGATTGTGCCATTGCACTCCAGCCTGGATGACAGAGCGAGACTCTACCTAAAAAAAAGAAAAATACAAAAGTTAGCCTGGTGTGGTGGCACACACCTATAATCCCAGCCACTTGGGAGGCTGAGGCAGGAGAATTGCTTGAACCTGGGAGGCAGAGGTTGTAGGGAGCGGATATCACACCACTGCACTCCAGCCTGCATAACAGAGTGAGACCCCGTCTCAAAAAAAATGCGGCTGTGTGCGGTAACTCACACCTGTAATCCCAGCACTTTGGTAGGCTGAGGCAGGTGGATCACTCGAGGTCAGGAGTTTGAGACCAGCCTGGCCAATATGGTGAAACCCTGTCTCAACTAAAGATACAAAATTAGCCTGACATGGTGGCAGGCACCTGTAATCCCAGCTACTCAGGGGGCTGAGGCAGGAGAATTCACTTTAACCCAGGAGGCAGAGGTTGCAGCGAGCAGAGGTCTCGTCATTGCACTCCAGCCTGAGCAAAAAGAGCAGAAATCCATCTCAAACAAACAAACAAACAAAAAAAGCATGGTGCAATAGGAGCTCAGTCCATCCCTTCCAAGCATTCCAAATAACACACCAGTGACTGCCACCAGTTCAGTTTATCATGACCCCCAAGGATATTCAGCTTTAAGCAATCTCCAGGGAAATCCCAAGCCATGTGTAGCCTAACGACTCCCAGGATGCCTGGACTGGCTCAAAAGCCCATCCCATCTATCTGTTGGATAAGAGAGTCAAGAAGGAAGAACAGAGTGGTTTAGAACAAATGTGATTCCTGGGCTGCATTCATAGTCATGTGGACCTACTGAGGACATGAAAGGTTCAATGTTCCTGCCTCTCTTCTATCCTAAGGGACTGGTTTGGAACCAACCCAGTGTTCTGGAGAATAGCTAAGGAGATCCATGGATTGGTATGTCCTAGAGCTGGAAGATATCATCCTAGGTTCTGGGGTTTATTTCTAGGCTAATATCTCATAGTGAGGTTTAAGAAAATTATGTATCTTTTACTTTTTAACTAATTCCAGACTGATTTGCATGTTTTCACCCTGTCAGGAAGAAGGAAATTAAGATTGGGTGTGGTGGCTCCACCCGTAGTCCCAGCACTTTGGGAGGCCAAGGTGGGAGGATCACTTGAGCTGAGGAGTTTGAGGCTGCAGTGAGCACCACTACACTCCAGCCTGGGCGACACAGCGAGAGGCTGTCTCTACAAAAAAAGGAAATTGAAATGCAACTTGACACAGTTGCAAATCACTTCTGCATCAGTTTCTCACAATACAATGGCTAAAAATCGGGTGGTTTTTCCCCTAACTGATTGGCATGTGTATGTTCAGCTGTAGCCAGAAATTCTATGTAGTGAAAACAGACAAAACCAAGATGGGAATATGCAGAAGAAATCTCTAGTTACCAAGGCACTGCAAAATAAAGTCTGCAATTGCACATCACAATCATCACCAAAACAGGGATTTCTAGAGTCCTTCTGTAACTCGCAGGAAGACTCCTTCCCTAAGCCAATTCGGGCTGGATTCTTGAAAGTCTCTGGGAAACACAGCAAATTTTATAAACAGGGTTTTTTTCTGAACTTACATTCTCATATGCACTACATCTAAGAAAAATTTATAAAATATATATATAATATATATAAATATATATTAAAATACACACACACATTCTGTGGGACTTGATTCTTTGAACACTGACCTTAGGGCTCTGTGCTCTGCACTAGACAGGAGTAAATGCTATACCTCTGCAGAACTAAAACAAGTAAACTTGCCCTTGTCATTGGTTCCTTCCTCCACTGCTCAGACACGTTGCTGTTAAAGATAAAAACAGCAGGCTAGACATAGTGGCTCACGCCTGTAATCCCATAATTTTGGGAGACTGCAGCACAAGGATCAGTTGAAGCCAGGAGTTCGAGACCAGCCTGGGCAACAAAGCAAGACCCTGTCTCTATAAAAAACACAAAATTTAGCTGGGCCTGGTGGTGCACACCTGTAGTCCCAGATACTCAGGAGGCTGAGGCAGGAGGATCACCTGAGCCCAGGAGGTGGAGGCTACAGTGAGCTATGATGATGCCGCTGCTGCACTCTAGTCTGGGTAACAGAGTGGGACCCTGTCTTTAAAAATAAAAATAAAAAATAAAAACTTTGGCTTCAAAATTGCCTGTAGTCAAATTGGGTTCTATCTGATTATGACGTATTTTACACAGCTCTGTTTTCAACTGTGAAAGAGAAAACGACAGAAGGAAAGGACTGAGGGAAAGGAAGGGAGGGGAGGGAGGGAAGCGGGGAGAAAGCATACGATACTTCCCATTTAGGAAGTGGAATAGTGGTAGAAGATGCCCTGATAAAGCCTCAGAATGGAACTGATGAGCTTGAAACCGCCAGTATACACATCGGCATTTTCAGATTTCAGAGAAGACGCACCTGAGGGGAGGAGCCTCTCGTAGGGAAGGGAAAGATGTCAAGCCTTCCTTTGTCCTGTGCACAGGACAGACTCCAAATCCTTCTCTTCACTCGCATTTGAGATCATGTGAACTCCTGTTTGATTTAAGCGTCTGATTCTTTTTCTTTCATTCATCCCTTGGTGTCTGTGATGGGCAAGGCACTTGTCTGGTTGCTGGGAGCTGTACCAAGGACAATTAGACATAGGGTCTGACCTTAAGGAGCTAACAATAGTGCAGGGAAAGTGAGACTTGGGTAGAGAGAGTCTTTGTCAGGTGGAAAGTGCCGTCTCAGACTGAGAAGGCTTCTCTCTAAGAGAGCAGGGAACGTTCCATGGACGAGCGGGTATTTGAGAGGTCACTCAAAAGCATGGTAGGATTTCATGGGGAGATGAAAAAGGTATTCTGAGAGGTGAGCTTCCTTTTTTCTTATCTCAGCTCCCACTGGCAGAAAAGGAGCAGAGTTCCTTCCACCTTGAGCCAGGGTTTTTCAGGCAAAGCAGCTCACTGCCGGGAGGTGGAGGCTTGGAGGGTTAGAAAGAAGGAGAACTTAGAAGGATAAATACTAACATGTTCACAACCAGGTGAATAGAGGGATGGGTGGGTAGCTGGGTGTTTTGAAATTATCTTCTTTTTGCTTATTTGTGCTTTTTCATTTGGGAAGAGAATGGAGCACGGAACATACTCTAATACGAGGAAAAAATAAACACAAGTTTGAAACAGCAGCGCCCCTCCCCCAGCAACCAAAAGAAAAAACAAACAGTAAGAAAAGAAAAGCGATTGAGAAGAACATGCATATCTCTTTGAGACTGAATGTCTCCTCTGTGCTCTGGCAGCCTCAGCGATCACAGGCCTGCACTGCTGCTTTTGGCCCTGCTTGGAAACCCCCATGTGAGCACCTGCAATTGCAGCTCGGCCTCCAGGGAGTGTATCACAGCACAGGCATTAATTTTCATAATCAATGCCGTCACTGACAAGTAGGCAGAGAGATAAATGCTCCAAAATCGTCTAGGCCCCTTGGGCCAGATGTTCCTAGACTTATCAAGAAGAGAAGTTAACTAGGCACAGTGACTCATGCCTGTAATCCCAGCACTTTGGGAGGCCAAGGCAGGCAGATCACCTGAGGTCAGGAGTTCGAGACCAGCCTGACCAACATACAAAACTAGCTGGGCATGGTGGTGCATGCCTGTAATATCAGCTACTCAGGAGGCTGAGGTGAGAGAATCGCTTGAACCCAGGAGATGGAGGTTGCAGGGAGCTGAGAAGATCACGCCATTGCACTCCAGCCTGGGCGACAAGAGTGAAACTCCGTGAAAAAGAAGAAGAGCAAGAGAAAGAGGAAGAAGAAAAAGAAGAAAAGGAGGAGGAGTAGGAGGAGAAGAGGAAGAAGAGGAAGAAAGAAGAAGAAGAAGAAGAAAGAAGAAAAGAAGAAGAAGAAGAAGAAAAGGAGGAAGAGGAGGAGGAGGAAGAAGAAGAAAACTTACAGCAGGATGTGGTGGCTCACACCTGTAATCCTAGCACTTTGAAAGGCCAAGGTGGGCAGATCTCCTGAGGTCAGCAGTTCAAGACCAGCCTGGGCAACAGGGTGAAACCCTGTCTCTACTAAAAATACAAAAATTAGCCAGGTATGGTGGCAGGTGCCTATAATCCCAGCTTCTCGGGAGGCTAAGGCAGGAGAATCATTTGGAACTAATTTATTGATTTTTTTTTTTGAGCTTGGAATATGGGGTCATGACAAGATCATGCCACTGCACTCAATCCTGGATGACAGAGCAAGACTCTGTCTCAAAAAAAAAAAAAAGAAAGAAAAAGGTTACTCTTTGTTTCCTAGAAAGCTTAACTTCCTGACAATGAAAGCCCTAAGGAGCAAGTGGCAGAAGATAGCTGGCAGTCATCGGTGGGGCAAAGACAGAGGTACCACTGCTGACTCTACTGGGCCTCAGCCCTCCTCCCTCATGGGGAGGGACCCTTTTCAAACTTTTGGAGGGGTAAGGGAGGGCCAGGCAGAGCTGAGACCAAGGCGATGGCGGTGGGCGGGGGGCCTGAAGTTCTATCATCTAATTGGGCTTCTTCACCAGTGCATCGCCCATAAGTGCCGTATTGATTCCCTCAGCTCCCAGCACTGCCAGATAGGGCCGGGGTGGCCAGAGCCTCCCAGCCAGTCTCCTCCTGCAGGAGCACCTTGTCAGTTTACCTCAGATATTCGCTGCTCAAATACCATCTTCTGTGTGTATCACAACATGACACGCCTACAAAGAACGCTGAGCCAGGATTTCTAGATGCACTGTTACATGGTGATTTACTGGTCTGGAACTGCTGCCTCGCAGGAGGTCATGTGAAAACACCACCAGCAAAACCAAGCATTTATGGAGCCACTCCCTTATGCCAGGTCCTGGGCTGGGACGTCTGACTGCGTCAGCTCCACGGTGGATAACTGTGGCTTTTGCCTGCCTGGCATTCAGACCCCCCTGCTTGGTAACAGTGCCTACATCTTAGCTTCTATTGTGGAAACTACCTTTCCCCCACTGCATGCAGGCCCGATGGGCATGGGGATGGAGGCACCTTGCTCTCCATCCATGAGGAAGGCAGCACATGGCTCAGCCTCGTCCAGTCTGACCTCTCTTCCTGCAAGTTGAGTGTCAAGCAGAGAACCACAGAACTGAAAACCGGAGCTGCTTCATGCAGTCAAGAATCCCCTGAAGAAGGAAGGCAGTTACCTCCCTGTTCTCGACATCTTTTCAGCTGGCCTGGCTCTCATCCTTTCCAAGACCTGGCTGTTTGCTTTGCATTCAGTTATATTAGCTAATTCATAGCCTTCTAATAAATTTCTTCCATCCTTCTCCAAAGTTAGCCCTAGAGTATATTGCTGTTGTTTACAATCAAAAAGCCCTAGAGGTGTACTCTCTAATTCTCTTAATAACCTCATTTTCCGTCATTACCCCTGTTTTAGTACAGGCAGCTGAGCTTCAGAGAAGTTAAAAGATGTGCCCAAGGTCACACAGCTAATGAGTGCCACAGTCAGAATCTGAACCCAAGTCTGTCTGATGCGGAGTCATGACAAGAGCATGGGTTTTCTTGGGAGAGCAAAATGACTTCAAATCCCCACTTCCCACATACAAATGCACAACGGGTGTAGTAATGCCAAAGCCACAGAGCTGTTGAGGATGGATAGGTGATGCGTAGGAAAGCACATGACCTAGGGTGTGTAATCCCAGCACTTTGGGAGGCTGAGGTGGGCAGATCACCTGAAATTGGGAGTTCAAGACCAACCTGACCAACATGGAGAAACCCCATCTCTACTAAAAATACAAAATTAGCTGGGTGTGGTGGCGCACGCCTGTAATCTCAGCTACTTGGGAGGCTGAGGCAGGAGAATTGCTTGAACCCAGGAGGCAGAGGTTGCAGTGAGCTGAGATAGTGCCATTGCACTCCAGCCTGGGTGAAAAGAATGAAATTCTATCAAAAAAAAAAAAAAGAATTAAGAAAAAATATTTGAACACTTCTTTTTATCCCTAATTTATTAATTTTTTTGAACTTGGAATAGGAACACTATTACCAACAAAAGTAATTAGAGAATATAGATGTTAAATCTATTCTCTAAATGAATTATTGCTTATTTTAAAATTACATATTAATTAATCACAGGAAATTTGGAAAGTAAGAGACATATTAAAAAAAGGTAAAAATGATTTGTAATCCCTCTGAGAGTTACCCATTAATGGCATTTTTGGTATATTTCCTCTCGGTTCTTTCCCCCGCCACCACCAATATGTGTGAGTAGTTTATGTTTTATAAAGTTGGGTTCATGCAATATGATTTCCTGGCTGGTGTGGTGGCTCATGCCTGTAATTCCAGCACTTTGGGAGGCTGAGGCAGGAGTATTGCTTGAGCCCAGGAGTTCCAGACCATTCTAGGCAACACAGTGAGACCCCATCTCTACAAAAAGTAAAAAATTAGGTGGGTATGGTGGCACTTGCCTGTAGTCCCAGCTACTTGGGAGGCTGAGGCCAGAGGATCACTTGAGCAGGAGGCAGAGGCTGCAGTGAGCCTAGATTGTGCTACTGTACTCCAGCCTGGGTGACAGAGCGAGACCCTGTCTCAAAAAACCCAAAAAAGATTTCTCTATAATTTCTTTTTTTATTCAGTAAGATATTATAGTTTTCCCTATCTTGATTAAACAGTCTAAAATGGTTTTCATATCACTATAGTATTCCATTTTATAAATTTGTCGAAATTTATTTAACCCTCATTGTTACATTTCCATTTTTTAAAATAGTGCTGCAGCTGTTGACTTGAAAGCGTACTTTTTCAGGTAGCTGACAACCAAAATATCCCCTTGACATGTTCTGGCATACCCCACACCTCAGTATCATGCAATATACCTTTGTAACTAACCTGCACAGTACCCCCAATTCTAAAATAAAAGTTGAAACAAAATCTAGTGTTTTAAAAGAAATTATATATTATTTTTGGACCAAGCGTGGTGGCTCACACCTGTAATCCCAGTTCTTTCGGAGGTTGAGGTGGGAGGATCACACAGGAGGATCCACTGAGACCAGGAGTTTGAGACCAGCCTGGACAACATAGTGAGACCCCCCATCTCTACAGTAATTAAAAAAAAAATTAGCTGGGCATGGTGGCATGCACTTTCAGTCCCAGCTACTTAGGAAGCTGAGGTGAGAGGATTGCTTGAGCCCAGGAGTTTGAGGTCACAGTGAGCTATGATGGTGCCACTGCACTCCAGCCTGGGTGAGAGAGTGAGACTCTGTCTCAAAAAAAATATACTATTTTAAGTTTATAAATCACAATTGAATTACATTTATGTAGTACAATGTGATGTGTGATAAATGTATACTGTTAAAGAGAAAAGCCTTAGACTAAATTTGACAGAGTTTAGTTGAACAGAAAAAAGATTTGTGAACCAGGTGGTGCTGAGAACCAAAAGCGGTTCGCAGATCTCTGCTCCACAAGTGGGCTGGGAATGTTTATAGCCAGAAAACGTAAGTTACATGCAGAAATAGCCTGTTGGTTACAGCTCTGCAGTTGCCTTGTTTGAACATGTTTTGGCAGCTGGCCGCCTGTGAAGGGCTGAGAGTTCCGCTGCTGTGATTGGCTGAGACTGGGCTACTTATTACAAGGGCATACTGTCAGGTTAGGTTGCAGCCTGTTTTGTTTACTTATGTGAACCCCAAATCCTGAGACAGGTCTCAGTTAATTTAGAAAGTTTATTTGCCAAGAGTGGGGACGCGCACCCATAACAGCCTCCATAGGTCCTGACTTGTGCCCAAGGTGGTCAGAGCACAGTTTGGTTTTGTACATGTTAAGGAGACATGAGACATCAATGAACGTATGTAAGATGAACATTGGTTCGGTCCGGAAAGGCAGGACAGCTCGAAGCGAAGGTGGGACAACACGAGGTGGGGAGGGGGCTTCCAGGTCTTAGATAGATAAGAGACAAATGGCTGCATTCTTCTGAGTTTCTGACGAGCCTCTCCAAAGGAGGCAATCAGATACACATTTATCTCAGTGAGCAGAGGGGAGACTTTTCAATAGAATGGGAGGCAGGTTTGCTCAAAGCAGTTCCCAGCTTGACTTTTCCCTTTAGCCTCTTGGGGTCCCAAGATTTATTGTCCTTTCACACCTATTAAGTTAGGTTACAGTGTGCTTTATGGAGGCAGCTTTATTTTATTTTAATTAATTTATTTGTTGGTGATGTTGATTTCTCTTGTTTTAAAATCAACTTTATAGGCTGGGCCTGGTGGCTCATACCTGTAATCCCTGCACTTTGGAAGGCCGAGGTGGGTGGATCACTTGAGGTCAGAAGTTCAAGACCAGCATGGCCAACTTGGCAAAACCCTATCTCTACTAAAATACACAAAGATGGCCGGGCGCGGTGGCTCAAGCCTGTAATCCCAGCAGTTTGGGAGGCCAAGACGGGCGGATCACGAGGTCAGGAGATCAAGACCATCCTGGCTAACACGGTGAAACCCCGTCTCTACTAAAAAAATACAAGAAACTAGCCGGGCGAGGTGGCGGGCGCCTGTAGTCCCAGCTACTCGGGAGGCTGAGGCAGGAGAATGGCGTAAACCCAGGAGGCGGAGCTTGCAGTGACCTGAGATCCGGCCACTGCACTCCAGCCTGGGCGACAGAGCGAGACTCCGTCTCAAAACAAAAACAAAAAAAACAAAACGAAATTCCAGCTACTCGGGAAGCTGAGGCAGGAGAATCACTTGAATCCAGGAGGCAGAGTTTGCATTGAGCTGAGATTGCACCACTGCACTCCAGCCTGGGTGACAGAGTGAGACTCTATCTCAAAAATAAATAAATAAATAAAATCAACTTTATGGAGAAAAATTTACGTTCAAGAAAATACGCCCATTTTAAGTGTCCAGCTGGATGAATTTTCAGAAATGTGTGCACCCTCATGACCACCTCCACAATCATGATATGGAACATCCCATAACCTGGAAATCCCTGCGGCCCTTTGCTGGCAGTTCCCCCACTCTGCCCCATGCAACCCCCGATCTGAAGTTTTAGACCAAATTTAACTTAATACAATATGGAGTGATTAAGAGAAGCTAATGAACATCCCTGTTACCTCACTTACTTGGCATTCTTTTATGGTTGATACACTTGAAGTTTCCTCTCTTAGGCCGGACACAGTGGCTCACGCCTGTAATCCCAGCACTTTGGGAGGCCAAGGCGGGCAGACCATGAGGTCAGAAGATTGAGACCATTCTGGCTAACACAGTGAAACCCCGCCTCTCCTAAAAATACAAAAAATTAGCCGGGCGTGGTGGCGGGCGCGTGTAGTCCCAGCTACTTGGGAGGCTGAGGCAGGAGAATGGCATGAACCCAGGAAGTGGAGCTTGCAGTGAGCTGAGATCACGCCACTGCATTCCAGCCTGGGTGACAGAGTGAGACTCCGTCTAAAAAAAAAAAAAAAAAGAAATTTCCTCTCTTAGTTATTTTGAAATATTCATTATTATTGACTATAGTCTCCTGCTTGCAACAGACCTCAAAACTTTTTTCTCCTGCTTGGCTGAAACTTTGTACCTTTTGAAGAGGAGGTCTCCATTCCCTTGTTCTGCCACCTTGCCAGCTTTGGTAACCATCATTCTTCTACTGAATGAATTCAACTTTTTTTTTTTTGAGATGTTGTGTCACTCTGTCACCCAGGCTGGAGTGCAATGGCACAATCTCAGCTCACTGCAACCTCCGTCTCCTGGGTTCAAGCGATTCTCCTGCCTCAGCCTACCAAGTAGCTGGGATTACAGGCACCTGCCTCTATGCCTGGCTAATGTTTGTATTTTTAGTAGAGACAGGGTTTCACCATGTTCACCAGGCTGGTCTCAAACTCCTGACCTCAAATGATCCACCTGCCTCAGTTTCCAAAAGTGCTGGGATTACCAGCACGAGCCAGGGCGCCTGGCCCAAATCAACTTTTAAAAGATTCCACGTGCATGTTGAGATTATGTGATATTTGTCTTTCTGTGGTGTTTGTATTTCACTTGGCAGTATGTCCTCTAGATTTATTTGTGTCTTCCCAATAACAGAGTTTAGTTCTTTTTTTCTTTTTTTCTTTTTGAGATGGAGTTTCACTCTTGTTGCCCAGGCTGGAATGCAATGGCATGATCTCTGCTCATCACAACTTCCACCTCCCAGGTTCAAGTGATTCTCCTGCTTCAGCCTCCCAAGTAGCTGGGATTACAGCCATGCGCCACCATACCAGGCTAATTTTGTGTGTGTGTATATATACAAAAATTTTTTTTAATAGAGATGGGGTTTCACCATGTTGGCCAGGCTGGTCTCAAATTGCCAACCTCAGGTGATCTGCCCACCTCAGCCTCCCAAAGTGCTGGGATTACAGGTGTGAGGCGCCACGCCCAGCTGAGTTTTGTTCTTTTTAAGGCTGAATAGTACGTCATTGTACATGTGCACTGCCTTTTCTGTATGCATTCATCTTAGGCTGATTCACTTAGGCAGATTCCACATCTTACCTACTGTAAATGGGGCCGCAGTGAACAAGGGAGTGCAGATATCCGTGAACACACTGATTTCAATTCTCTTGGATATGTTCTCAGAAGTGGGATTGCTGGCTCACAGGATAGTTCTATGTTTAGTGTTTTGAGGAACGTCCATGCCATTTTCCATCGCAGCTGTACTGTACACTGGCAGTGTACTAGGGTTCCCCTTTCTCCACATCCTGGCCAACACTTACCTTCCGTCTTTTTCATAAAACTCGTTCTGATGAGAGGGAGGTGTTATGTCACTGTGGTTTTAATTTGCATTTTCCTAAAGATTTAGGTTGCCACCAGTCAGTTCTGGGCCCCAGAGCTTCTTCAGTACCTGCTGTCTATAGTAAGCGTCTCAAACTTTAACATGCATATGGATCACCTGGGAATCTTGTCAAATGCGACTTCCAGGTAAGTGGGTCTGCAGTGGGGCCTGATATTTTGTCTTTTGAACAAATTCCCAGATAATATTGATGTTACTGGTCCCAGGACCTGCCTTTGAGGTAGCATTTTTTCATGAACCTGTTGGCTGTTTGCATGTCTACTTTTGAAAAATATGTTTGGTTCCTTTTTTCATTCTTATATTAGCTTATTTGTTATTTTGCTGTTGAGTTGATTGAGTTCCTTATATATTTTGGATATTAGCCCCTTATCTAATGTATGGTTTGCAGATATTTTTTCTCATGATGTGGGTTGTCTCTTTACTTTGTTACTTGTTCCTTTTGCTGTGCAGAAGCTTTTTAGTCTGATGCCATTCTGTTTCTATCTTTGCTTTTATTGCTGTGCTTTTGGGGACATACCCAAAAAATCATTGCCCAGATCAGTGTCATGAAGCTTTTCCTCTGTGCTTTCTTATAGTAGTTTTACAGTTTTCAGCCTAATGTTTAAGTCTTTGATCCATTTTGGGTTGATTTTTAGGCATGGTGCAAGATAAGTGTCTAATTTTATTCTCTGCATATGAATAGTCACTTTTCCCAGCACTATTTATTGAATAGACTGTTCTTTCCCCTTGGTGTATTCTTTGTGCCTTTATCAAAAGTCAATAGACAGTAGGCTGGGCACGGCGGCTCACACTTGTAATTCTGCACTTTGGGAGGCCAAGGCAGGTGGATCACCTGAGGTCAGGAGTTCGAGACCAGCCTGGCCAACATGGTGAAACCCTATCTCTAATAAAAATACAAAAAATTAGCCAGGTGTGGTGGTAGGCACCTGTAATCTCAGCTACTCGGCAGGCTGAGGCAGGAGAATCGCATGAACCCAGGAGGCAGAGGTTGTAGTGAGCCGAGATCACTCCACTGCACTCCAGCCTGGGCAACATTCCTCTTGTTTCTGGAATATATATTCTTGAGGGTATTCCCATCTGTGGATAGTTGCCAGTTAGATTTCTGTGGTGGGGAAGTGGAGCTAGAGTATTCTTTTCCTCTTCCTTTTTTGAGACAGCTCTCACTGTGTCACCCAGACTGCAGTGCAGTGGCATTAACATGGCTTCGCTACAGCCTTGATCTCTTGAGCTCAAGTGATCCTCCCACCTCAGTCTCCTGAGGAGCTAGGGCTACAGGCATGCATCACCATGCTCGGCTAATTTTTAATTTTTTTTTGTAGAGATGGGGTCTTGCTATGTTGCCTAGGTTGGTCTCGAACACCTGGACACAAACAGTCCTCCTGCCTTGGCCTCCCAAAGTGCTGGGATTACAAGAGTGAGCAACTGCACCTAGCCTGTTTCTTCTGTTTAGTATTTTTGTTTGCTTTGTTTCATAAGCTGGTATTTTGACTACAATTTTAATATTTTTAGCAATTTTTTGGATATGCAGAAATTTAATTCTTACTAATCAAATATGTTTTTGTATTTTGTGTGGTTTTTAGATTTCCTTTTTTAGGAGTGTTTCCAACTATAAACTGCCAAATAGAAATACATACACACAGGCTCTGAATAGGCAACTAATTGAAATAGAAAAAAATTGATTAATTAAAGCATCTATGGGATTTTTCACCAGCCAAATTAGCATTTTTATTTACAAAAATCTTTTAGTGTCATTTAGCCTACATAGGACATTAGTGGTGGGAATTTTTAAAAACAACCTTAATATCCATATAATAGGGAATAGTTAAAGAAATCAGAACTTATCTACAATGTGCATTACTACACAGAAATTCAAATGATACATTTGATCTACGTTAGTTGGAATTAGTGATGTCCACATACTGTAATGGGAGAAATTACTAAATAATGTAAGATTTGAGCACACTCTTTAAACAAAACAAATCAATAAAGCCCTAAAAGGACATGCTATTGAAAGCAAGTCACAAAATCCAGAAATGGTAGGGAAAATAATCAACAATTTGATTATCTAAAAATGAAAGTTTCTTTAAAACAAAGATAATATAAACAAAATAAAAGTTATGACACAGATCTTAAGAAACAAACTTGCTAATTATATGGAATAAATGTGCAGAATATATAAAGAATATCATTAAATGAATTAGAAAACTAGTAAAACATATCATTATGAAATTATCAGCGAGAAATATAAATGGCCAGTAAACATATGCAAAAAATGCACAATCTCTCTAATAAGTGGAGAAATTCAAATTAAAAGTGGAAATATTTCTTAATCATAAAATTGGCCAAGATTAGCATTGGTCATTTCCTCTGTAATTAAGGGTGTGTGGAAATAGGAACTCTCATGTACTGATGGTGAGAATATAAGATCATTAAATTTTTTTGAAACACGATTTTTAATTTTTTATCAAAATATGGCCAGGCGCAGTATCTCACACCTGTAATCCCAGCACTTTGGGAGGCCAATGCAGGCAGATCACAAGGTCAGGATATCAAGGCCATCCTGGCTAACATGGTGAAACCCTGTGTTATTTGTAAAAATACAAAAACAAAATTAGCTGGGCATGGTGGCAGGCGCCCGTAGTCCCAGCTACTTGGGAGGCTAAGGCAGGAGAATGGTGTGAACCTGGGAAGCCGAGCTTGCAGTGAGCCAAGATCATGCCACTGCACTCCAGCCTGGGCAACAGAGCGAGACTCCGTCTCAAAAAATAGTAATAATAACTAAAGATTTATACTTTGCCTCAGTATTTTATTTTTAGAAATCAACCATGAAAGAAAAATCCCACTTAATTAAGTTACCAAAAAGATGAATATACAGGTATGCCCAGGATAGTATAGGTAATTGTAATAAATAACTGAATCCAACATAAGAATTCCATAGTGAAAAAGTGACCAAATTATGGTAAAATACCCTGTTGAATAATGATGCAACTATAAATAAGAATGAGAGAGACCTACATGTACTGATAAGCAATGATCACCAAATTCTACTTTATATGGAAAAGCCAGTCAGGGAACAACACACAAAGCAGGATTACATTATGTAAAAACATGGGCATGTCTATCTGTGTGTAAGTGGATGTGGGTGACTGAGTGGGCGGGGTGCTGGCAGTGATACATTTCATTCTACAGATCTGAGCAGTATTTGAATTTTTATAACAATAGCATGTGTGTTTCTTACGTGATTTACTAGAAACAATTTCATTTCTCCAGTCGTAAAAAGGTGTATTTTAAACTGTATAAAGGTACATGGAGATTGTCATTCAGAATAACAAAATGAAACAGCAATATAAAGACACAAATAGATATTATTATAGTACAATATTAAATACTACAATATTCAAGATGATATTAAAATTATATATATCTACATCTATATGCATGTATGGATGTCAATAAGTGATACTGTCTAAAATTCAATTGTGGTAATTTTTGCAGACCTCTGGGAATATATTAGAAACCATTGAATTTTGTGTACCCTGTGTGGGGGTGAAATTTATGGTATTTGAATTATATCTCAAAGTTCTGTTAAAAAATGAATGGCTTGATATTCTAGTGCTAAGGGATGGTTGGTTTTATTTAAAACACAGTTTCCAGTAGATTCCCTTAAAAACATTATAGCAGGGATTTCCAGATCACACCCACTCCCACCTTTTTAGAATTTTTGACTATTTTCCAAGTTTTGAATTCAATGAGGTGCAGGTGGAAGAAAGTGTTTACAAAGTCAGTGGGTTACAGGAGAGCTGGTGTGGGGTGAGGCAGAGTGGGGAGAGAGGCTCCTTTCAAATGGAAGCCTCTGGAACCTGCAGAAAGCAAGTGTAAGGTGGGGCAATCTTCTGGAGAGCTACCAGAGAAAGGCTTTAGACCCAACAGTCCTGTTCACAAACACAGACAGGGGCATCTCAGTGTTTCCTTAAATCCACTCTTTCTATATTGACACAAGGACATAATTAAAAGGGGGTAATTCTGATTTAGTTTATTTCATTAAATTATCAACAAACAACTTTTGAAACAAAAACTACAGAAGTGGAACTCAATGAAATTACTAGGTTTAATCATCTGTATCTGTGACTCAGATACAGATCAGGCAAACAAGCTGTGGATGAACTCCCCAGCCATGGATGATGCCCCCAGACACGGATGATGCCCCCAGACATGGATGAAGCCCCCAGATATGGATTAAGTCCCAGCCACGGATGATGACCCAGTTGTGGATGAAGTCCCAGCCGTGGAGGAAGCCCCCAACTGTAAATGATGCTTCAGTTGTGGATGCAGCCCCTAGCTGTGGATGAGGCTGCCAGCTCTGAATTAAGTCCCCAGCCATGGATGAAGTCCCCAGCTATGGATGAAGTCCCAGCTATGGATGAATTCCCAGCTGTGGATGCAGCTCCCAGCTGTGGATGAAGCTGCCAGCTGTGAATGAAGTCCGCAGTTGTGGATGAAGTCCCCAGTCATGGATGATCTTAAGACCAAACAAAAAAAATATTAAGTATAAAAAGAAAAATTGTCTGCCAATCTTATTCAAGAGCACTGGCATAAACTCCCCAGAGGAGGAGAAGGCAATGACCACGCCTCCAATAGGAAGAATCAATACAAACAAAACAGTGTGCAGCCCGAAACAGCAAATCCTGACGTGCTCAACCTTATAGCCAATATTTTAAAATATCTGGAACACACAGGGCCATGGGAGTGGCTGTTGGAGAAATTTTCATGAAGGAAGAAAGATTACAACTAAGTTTTAAAATGCTAGTGGTGTTTGTTTGTTTTGTCATGGAGAGGAGGTAAAAGTGGGAGTGAAAATAGGGAGTTTGGTGTAAGGTGGGAAAAGCAAAGGAACCCCGCATGGATGGGCTGAAGGGTGTGATGGGAGAACAGTGAGAAGTATGTTTGGGGAAGCAACTGGAACTAGCAGCTAAGCTTAATCACAATCTATCCAAAGGGATTTGTTGAAGAATTAACATGTGACTAGGAAGAGGAAGGTTATGGGATTGTTAGCTCGACAGTGAACACTCAGTTCCACTAACAAATGATGCCCGTGTGGACAGAGAGAAGGAGGGGCAGGCAGATGAATGTGAGGGTTTTATGTGAAACAGGTCCACTTGGTTGTTGACAAGATAGTGTTTTAAAGTTCCATTTTGCCATACTTCAAATAGCTTTTCATTGGCTAAATTTAGCCACATACAAAATCACTAAGGCAGACACCCAGAATTCCCGCATGAAAATCAAATGTAAACCAGCTGTGACCTACTTCAATGTGATCATCGGAAGTCAGAAGTTGAGCTCTTTTTTGATGTTTAAAGCCTGCATAATATTCACTGTATTATTATTCAGTGTATTACTATTTCCTTCATGATAGAAATTTGGTTTGTCCCAACTTTCTATTCTATCAAAACACTGCTTCATAGAAAATCCCCATGCACATATTTCTAATAGTGGAAATCATTTACATAAAAGACTCTAGACATGGGATGAAATTCCCAGGTTACTGGAATTTTAAAATAGATAGGTGCTCCCAAATTGCCCTCTTTCAAATTCTATGAATTCATAAGCTTCCAAGTGTTATGGGTTGCCCATTTTGAGAAATCTGTGCTAAAAGGACCCCAACAATGCTGATGACAATGGTAGGCCGGAAAGACAACGAAATGATTTGGATCTTAGACAAATCACTGTCGGTGTCTCCACTGGCCCAGCTCTTGCATTAATTCCTGTAGTATCTTTTTCCTTTTACCAGATAAAATAGCTCCTTGACATCACATTGTGACAGTCCCCATGGTTTGCCACAGTTACTGTGGGACTGAACAAAGGAGGATGAATGAAGAAATGAAAACCAAGGAAAAAAGAAACTGTTTAAAGAAGGGGCCAGGGAAGAAGAAGAGGGCTCCCAGCTTCCAGTGGGCAAGGGTGGCCGCCCTAAGCTTCTACAGCCCTTTGTATTTATTGAGTAGAAAGAGCAGAGAGCAGGAGGTAATGATTGGTCAGCTTCTCAATTGATCACAGGTTCACATTATTGCTAACAGGCTTCAGATGTGCCTAATCTCAAGAAATGCTGCGCCTGGGGTGTGACTGCCCTCAGCATTCCCTCTGGGTGGCAGACACAGTTTGTCATTTTGCCAACATTCTGCATTCATGAGAACAGTTTGCTGTTTACTCATATAGCCTCCAGTGGCACACTGAGTTGATCACGACCCTCACTCTTTCAGCCTACAACATCACATCAATCCATGCTATGCTTAATGAGTACTGGTTAGTAAAATGCCTATGACTAGTAATCTTCATCTATGCAATTAAATATTAATTCATAAAACACTTCAAATGTAAGCAATTTATTAGTGAATGAAAAGTACATAATACATCAATTAGAAAAAATAACTCTATTAAAAAGACATTATTTGTGTGATAAAAGAGATTGCCATTTTTGCATTTTTCTATAAGGTTAAAGAAAACTAAGTCAGCTTATGCAAGTGAATTTTAAAAGCCTTTAGGCCAGGCATGGTGGCTCATGCCTATAATCCCAGTACTTTGGGAGGCCAAGGCAAGTAGATCACCTGAGGTCAGGAGTTCAAGACCAGCCTGACCAACATGGTGAAGCCTCATTTCTACTAAAAATACAAAAAATTAGCCAGGCATAGTAGCAAGCACCTATAATCCCAGCTACATGGGAGGTTGAAGCAGGAGAATCACTTGAACCCAGGAGGCAAAGGTTGCAGTGAGCCACGATCATGCCGCTGCACTCCAGCTTGGTCAACAAGAGCAAAACTCCGTCTCAAAAATAAACAAATAAATGAATAAATAAATAAATAAATAAATAAAATAAGAGCCTTTAACCCAGAATGCTGAGTAAATTGGCCAAAAATGCTAACCTATGCATTTCAATATTATAGGATTCACATAGGTAGAAATAACCAGATGAAATCCTTCTGGTATTTCACCTTCCCAACCCACACGAGCCAGTGTTTTTTTCTGTGAATAACAAAAACAGCAGAATTTACTTGCCTGTCCATAAGAGGTTACCACTTCTGCGTGCTGCCCTGAAACAGGTGGTGGCTGGGTGAGAAGGGGGACAACACTAGGGCAGGAGATGGGGGCTCCAGTATCATGGGTGAGCTTCCTAAACCTCTGCAACTTTCAGCCCCTAAATGGGATGAGCCATGGGAAGTTTTAGCACAATGCCCAGAACAAAGTAAAGATTTGACACATGGCGCCTCTCTCCACATTGTTCTGTCATCAGTCACTGCATCCTGCACCTCCCAGCCCACTGGGGTCTGGCTGTTTCCATCACATGGAGAATGACCCAGAGACTGGCCTCCAGCCACCCTCCTGGCCTTGCTGCTTCTCACTCTGCCACTGGCTCCTCACAGACCAGCCCGGGTGTCCTTAGACATACCACACACTTGACTGTGGGCGTCATGCAGCCCTCACTGCTCCTTCCCCAGGCAGCCACAGGGCTTTCCTCCTCAGGAGGGCTCTGCGAGCACCTGGATGAAGGACCTCTCATCCCTCATATCCCCTTAATTTTTGTCACAGTTCTCCTTCCTTCCACTCAGTGCAGCACCCACTGATTGATCCTCCATCTTCCGCAAAAGACAAGAACAGCATGAGCAGTAGAGAGTAGATATCCAATGGCAGAAAAAATAATCAACAATTTCTCATTTCCATTTATCATCAATTAAGAAAATGTATCCTGAAGGTCATGTACCTCCTATGGGACTGCTGCATCCTCAGCCTCCTGAATTTCAGCCCAGCACCTTCCTCCCCAGCACAGGAACAGGTCAGCCCTTACCAGCATCCCTCTCTTATTGCCTTTGTGCAGAGCCAGGACCAGGGCCAGGTGAGGCCTTGGGATTGTCCCTCCCCAGCAATCTGTGAAACAATCCTTTATGTCACCAACAAAGCACAGCCTTATAAATTGGTGGTCAGGCTAGCAAGACAAACAAAGAAGAAAAGAGAGAAGAATCAAATAGATGCAATAAAAAATGATAAACGGGATATCACCACCGACCCCACAGAAATACAAACTACCATCAGAGAATACTATAAACACCTCTATGCAAATAAACTAGAAAACCTAGAAGAAATGGATAAATTCCTGGACACATACACTCTCCCAAGACTAAACCAGGAAGAAGTTGAATCCCTGAATAGACCAATAGCAGGCTCTGAAATTGAGGCAATAATTAATAGTCTACCAACAAAAAAAAGGCCAGGACCAGATGGATTCATAGCTGAATTCTACCAGAGGTACAAGGAGGAGCTGGTACCATTTCTTCTGAAACTATTCCAATCAATAGAAAAAGAGGGAATCCTTCCTAACTCATTTTATGAGGCCAACATCATCCTGAAACCAAAGCCTGGCAAAGACACAATAAAAAAAGAGAATTTTAGACCAGTATCCCTGATGAACATCGATGCAAAAATCCTCAATAAAATACTGGCAAACCGAATCCAGCAGCACATCAAAAACTTATCCACTGTGATCAAGTGGGCTTCATCCCTGGGATGCAAGACTGGTTCAACATACACAAATCAATAAACGTAATCCAGCATATAAACAGAACCAAAGACAAAAACCACATGATTATCTCAATGGATGCAGAAAAGGCCTTTGACAAAATTCAACAGCCCTTCATGCTAAAAACTCTCAATAAATTCAGTATTGATGGAACGTATCTCAAAATAAGAGCTATTTATGACAAACCCACAGCTAATATCATACTGAATGGGCAAAAACTGGAAGCATTCCCTTTGAAAACTGGCACAAGACAGGGATGCCCTCTCTCACCAGTCCTATTCAACATAGTGTTGGAAGCTCTGGCCAGGGCAATCAGGTAAGAGAAAGAAATAAAGGGCATTCAGCTAGGAAAATAAGAAGTCAAACTGTCCCTGTTTCTATATAACATGATTGTATATTTAGAAAACTTCATCATCTCAGCCCAAAATCTCCTTAAGCTGATAAGCAACTTTGGCAAAGTCTCAGGATACAAAATCAATGTGCAAAAATCACAAGCATTCTTATACACCAGTAACAGACAAACAGAGAGCCAAATCATGAATGAACTCCCATTCACAATTGCTTCAAAGAGAATAAAATACCTAGGAATCCAACTTACAAGGGATGTGAAGGACCTCTTCAAGGAGAACTACAAACCATTGCTCAATGAAACAAAAGATGACACAAACAAATGGAAGAACATTCCATGCTCATGGATAGGAAGAATCAATATCATGAAAATGGCCATACTGCCCAAGGTAATTTATAGATTCAATGCCATCCCCATTAAGCTACCAATGACTTTCTTCACAGAATTGGAAAAAACTACTTTAAAGTTCATATGGAACCAAAAAAGAGCCCACGTTGCCAAGACAATCCTAAGTCAAAAGAACAAAGCTGGAGGCATCACGCTACCTGACTTCAAACTATACTATAAGGCTACAGTAACCAAAACAGCATGGTACTGGTAACAAAACAGAGATATAGACCAATGGAACAGAACAGAGCCCTCAGAAATAATACCTCACATCTACAACCATCTGACCTTTGACAAACCTGACAAAAACAAGAAATGGGGAAAGGATTCCCTATTTAATAAACGGTGCTGGGAAAACTGGCTAGCCATAAGTAGGAAGCTGAAACTTGATCCCTTCCTTACTCCTTATACAAAAACTAATTCAATATGGATTAGAGACTTAAATGTTAGACCTAAAACCATAAAAACCCTAGAAGAAAACCTAGGCAGTACCATTCAGGACATAGGCATGGGCAAGGACTTCATGTCTAAAACACCAAAAGCAATGGCAACAAAAGCCAAAATTGACAAACGGGATCTAATTAAACTAAAGAGCTTCTGCACAGCAAAAGAAACTACCATCAGAGTGAATCGGCAACCTACAGAATGGGAGAAAATTTTTGCAATCTACTCATCTGACAAAGCGCTATTTTCCAGCACCTACAAAGAACACAAACAAATTTACAAGAAAAAAACAAACAACCCCATCAAAAAGTGGGCAAAGGATATGAACAGACACTTCTCAAAAGAAGATATTTATGCAGACAACAGACACATGAAAAAATGCTCATCATCACTCGCCATCAGAGAAATGCAAATCAAAACCACAATGAGATACCATCTCACACCAGTTAGAATGGCAATCATTAAAAAGTCAAGAAACAACAGGTGCTGGAGAGGATGTGGAGAAATAGGAATACTTTTACACTATTGGTGGAACTGTAAACTAGTTCAACCATTGTGGAAAACTGTGGCAATTCCTCAAGGATCTAGAACTAGAAATACCAGTTGACCCAGTCATCCCATTACTGGGTATATATCCAAAGGATTATAAATCATGCTGCTATAAAGACACATGCACACGTATGTTTATTGCAGCACTATTCACAATAGCAAAGACTTGGAATCAACCCAAATGTCCATCAATGACAGACTGGATTAGGAAAATGTGGCACATATACACCATGGAATCCTATGCAGCCATAAAAAAAGGATGAGATCGTGTCCTTTGTAGGGACATGGATGCAGCTGGAAACCATCATTCTCAGCAAAGTATTGCAAGAACAGAAAACCAAATATCGCATGTTCTCACTCATAGGTGGGAATTGAACAATGAGATCACTTGGACACAGGAAGGGGAACATCACACACCGGGGCCTATTGTGGGGTGGGGGGAGGGAGGAGGGATAGCATTAGGAGATATACCTAATGTAAATGACAAGTTAATGGGTGCAGCACACCAACATGGCACGTGTATACATATGTAACAAACCTGCACATTGTGCACATGTACCCTAGATCATAAAGTATAATAATAAAAAAAAATGGGTGGTCAGTCCCTCCCAACACCTCCGTCACTGTAAAGCTGGCAGCACCCCTCCAAGGTTGGCCTTCCCAGGCACTGCACCTCTAGGTGATGGAGCATATCCTTACCCTGAGGTCTGGGTGCCCAGTCTATCCTGTCCAATGAGAGAGCTGTGGAGAAGGGGGGATTCCAGGTTAAGGGGAGAATAGTGGGGCTCCTTCTTTTATGTTGCCCTGTTGCAAAGGCTGTTAAAGAAACACAAAGTGCTAAGCAGTGAAGATAGAACATGTTTTCATTATTTAAACCAATATATTCCACAGAAGGAATAATAAGAAATGCTATATCCAAGCTAACTGGATCCATCAGCATATCAAAAAGATAATCCACCACGATGAAGTGGGTTTCATACCAGGGATGCAAGGATGGTTTAACATATGCAAGTCAATAAATGTGACGTATCACATAAATAAAATTAAAAACAAAAATCATATGATAATCTGAATAGATGCAGAAAAAGCATTGACAAAATCCAGCATTTCTTTATGATTAAAACCCTTCAGCAAAATCAGCATAGAAGGGACATACCTTAAGGTAATAAAAGCCATCTATGACAAACCCACAGCCAACATTATCCTGAATGGGGAAAAGTTGAAACCATCCCCCCTGAGGACTGGAACAAGACAAAGATGCCACGTTCACCACTTCTACTCAACACAGTGCTGTTCACTACAGCATTGGTTATAAGAGCAAGACTGGAAACAGAACAAATGGATACCCAGAGGGGGGTGCTTAAGTAATTTTGGGAATACTTAAGCAGTACTTTATAGCTCTGAAAGTACTGCTTAAGGTACTTAGGGTGCAGTACTTTATAGCTCTGAAACAATACAATGGATTTACATTTGAAAAGTGGAATTATAACTAAGGTGCATTGCCCAGTGATATATGCAGAGGTGCAGAGGACTTTGTATAAGCACAATCACGCATCAGCATGCATGCCAGGTGCATGTTTCTATTTGCACATAGGTTGTAGGGATGACATGCAAACAAAAATGTTGACTTGGTGTTTGGAAGCTCAGAGTGGAAGGGAAACTTCCTTGCTAACCTTTTATGATATTTAGAGTTATTTGTAACCTTGAATATGTAATATATTTAGAAATCTTGGTTAATAAGAAAAGCCTCTGTTCCTGGCCTCCTGCTGGCACATGTCAGGTGGACATGGGGTGGTCATGCTAATGTGTGCAAACTGAGAAAAATCTAAGAATGGGACTCTGCTTTTTTCATCATGCAAATAATTATTAATAGAAAGAGTATGAGGGTTATCGCTCATTGATATACCATGCATAGTCTACTAGATAATAATAAATTTCTGACATTTGAACTATATTTACACATGGACATTGAAATATATGGATGAAATATCGTGGCTTATATAGGCAATGGCTTTATTGGCATTTTACAAACTGATCATCATTCCTCATGGCATGGGTCCATGTGATATTAAGTAGCTTGTTATGCTTGGGAAAGGCAGTGATGACCACAAGAATGACTTCAACTACTAAAGTACAATGGAGATTTCAATACTGTTTTGTTTGATATTCAAATATTTCATTGTGCTCCCAGGTTTTTTCTCACCCTAGCTCTGACCCATATCATGTGGCTCCCATTAATACAGACACCTCCAAATGCACCACTCTTCCATTATATGCAGTCAATTGCTGGTTACCTTGGGCCTACAACGGGGGGAGGGCAGGGGCTGCTTGCCACCTCCTGATCTACAATAAGAGTCAATGAGCAGTTAAGTGGATACTGAAAACCATTTATCCTGCTGGATTGAGAAAAATATGGTTTCTTTCAATAGGGTAGTAAAATGCACCTTTTCCAACCTAATTATATGACTCAAGGCCCATCTCAATTCCAGATGCAGATTCTCACAAAGGTGTGTAATTCCTGATTCTCACCAAGGTGTGTAACGTCATCCATGGCCCAGCGCAGAGGAACACAGGTGTTGCCATCAGACTGCCAGGGTCCGATCCCGCCTCCTCACTCACCCTGGGAGATCCTTTTAAGCCAGGAGTCAACAGCGAGGATGGAAACATGACTGCTTTTTAAAGTCCTAAAAGTTCAGAGGACGACCATCAATTTCTCCTGCACCCCTGGGCACACACCAAGAGAACTTTGTCTCCAGGTTCAAGTAAGTGCCTGTGAGGGAGTTGTGTCCTCAGATTCTGTTAGCCACAGGTGCCGCTGGATGCAACCCCAAACCTCTTCTGCACAATCCCAAGCAGTGCTGACTAGTCCAACCCAAAGGCTGTGATGTTTGGCAGAGGCAGAAGAGAAAAGGCCAGGTGTTTTGGGAAAGATCACCTTTAAATCACACAGCACCCTCCCAGCCCACAGAGACAGTTCTTACATTATGGCAAGAAACTTGGAAAAGACCAAATCCAATTTGACACATATTTCCTTTTTCTTTTTTATTTCATGCCCCCTCCCTCAACCTCCCAAGCAGATGGATACACTGAAGGCCCCTGGGAACTCTCTCCCATTGGATCTTACATGGAAAGTAGTTACCTACCTACAAATCCTCATCATTGGATATGCTCTCCAAAAACAGATCTTTAAAACACAAACATCAGGATAAGTCATTAGAGAGAGGCCCACCCACTCCTCTGACCCCAGCTGAAGCTCTGGTGCTTCACACAGGATCCCCTGGTGTTTCCTCTGGGCTCACAGATATCCCTCCAGCCTCTCTGAACATTGTTTTATACTTGCAAAATCATTTGCTCTCATCAGAGCAATGATTTGGGAATCCTCCTTCCCAAAAGGAGTCCAGAATCAGGTTTCTGTACCCTAGAGACAGGATTTTTCCCTCAGGAAATGAGTTATTTCAGGGTACGTACCATTCTCCAGTACAAATGGATCCTGCAATTATAGAAAAGAAAACATTAGGAGGGTGAAATGATGCCATGCATGTCACACAGATCTGATATTCTCTCAACAACTGGAGAAAATAAGAAGGGGTATAGTGACTGAGTCAGAGGTCGGAGTCCCCCAAAACTAACATGGAGGACACCTATGGAAAAGAAAAGAGCTTTTCCCACAGAATTTACCTTTAAAGTATATTTAGATTGGCAGTTTCACAACCTTAATCCACGGGGGAAAACTGCTGTGGAGGGAAACACCTCTGCATTGCAGTGGATCGTGGACGCTGCCATCTACCACGCCCCAGTGTGCCCGGCATGGGTTGGTGAGAGGCTGCCAATCAATAGCACCACACCAAGGGAATTGCAGATGTCATAAATAATGCACATTGACAGATGTTCATGTCTACCTTTGATTAAATTGCAGATGACATCGATAATGCACATTGGCAGATGTTCATGTCTACATCTGACTCAAAAGAAGCCAGGAAAGTAACATTTCTGTTCAAGACAAAGAAAAGTATCTTACAGTGGCAGCATCTTCTTTTTTAGAGATGTCTTGTAGAGCATCCTCTTTAGCGATGTCGTATACAGCATCCTCATTAGCGATGTCGTATACAGCGTTCTCATTAGAGATGTCTTCTACAGCATCCTCATTAGCAATGTCTTCTACAGCATCCTCATTAGAGATGTCTTATACAGTGTCCTCATTAGCGATGTCGTATACAGCATCCTCATTAGCAATGTCTTCTACAGCATCCTCATTAGCGATGTCGTATACAGCATCCTCGTTAGCGATGTCATATACAGCATTCTCATTAGCGATGTCGTATACAGCGTTCTCATTAGAGATGACTTCTACAGCATCCTCATTAGAGATGTCTTATACAGTGTCCTCATTAGCAATGTCGTATACAGCGTCCTCATTAGCAATATCTTCTACAGCATCCTCATTAGCGATGTCATATACAGCATCCTCGTTAGCGATGTCATATACAGCATCCTCGTTAGCGATGTCATATACAGCATCCTCGTTAGAGATGTCATATTACAGCATCCTCGTTAGCGATGTCATATACAGCGTTCTCATTAGCGATGTCGTATACAGTGTCCTCATTAGCGATCTCGTATACAGTGTCCTCATTAGCAATCTCGTATACAGCATCCTCATTGGAGATGTCTTCTACAGCATCCTCATTAGAGATGTCTTGTACAGTGTCCTCATTACAGATGTCATATTTAGCATCCTCAATAGAGATGTCTTGCACAGCATCCCCACAGGGAGCTAGGAGAACACAGAGTAAAGGTCGGTGCCCTGGTGGTGGAGACTGAATCACCCAGGGAGCTTGCTTGGTGTGGTGCATGGAGGTGGCTGATCACAGCATGGGCTGAGCTGATGCTGGGCCATCCTCCCGGGTGGTCCTGCACTAGTGAAGCTAAAGGATGTGGCTCAGAACACTTTCTGCAGTGGGAATCAGTTTCCAGGTTCAGATATGCATTATCCAGTGAAGCGGGGAAATATAAAAAAAAAAAAGAAATTGACAAATTCATGAAAAGCCTTCCATGAGTGCAAGTGTGATTTTTTGTTAACCACTTTACATTCAGTATGCATTCACACGTACAAAATATTTTTACAAGAAATCAGAAATTTTAATTTTTGTCAGTTATATTAAATCTAACTTAGCTGTTAACATAAAGATTCTATCTTATTTACTCTGTGGTCTCCAGAAAATTTAGCACATAGTAAGTAGACCAAAATATTTATTAAATGAAAACACAGAGCAGGGATGGGGGGCTGGTAGGCAGACCGGGTTGCACCTGATTACCTGGATGATAATAAACTGCACAAAACTTTGGTCAGATTAATATTGAAACTGCCTTTTGCTTGGGCTCTTTTACCTTGAGGAAGAAGGATGATCAAGAAGATGAACAGGAAAGAAATGAGAAACAGAGGCCTTTGCTTAGTAGCTAAAGGCCACCTTCTGTAACATGAAATAGTCTACAAGTGGCTTTGAACTCTGCCGTGATTCAGTGACAGAGTTCCCTCATGTCTTCTACCCACGTTGAAGTCCAGCGACATTGCGACTGTCTTCTTTACAACTTGCAAGACATGCTGCTTCTGCATTTGCCTGTTGTATGAGATTTACACTTGTTTTAAAGCCACATTTTGTTTCAGTTGGGCTGGTGGCCATACACCGCACTAGCCAGTCAATAGTGAGATGTCTCCTCATAGAGGCGGCTTGACTTGAGGCTGAGGGTCTTTTACCCACATGCATAAGAGAGTTGCCACGAGGGGACGGAAGCCAGGCTAATAACCAAGTGCTGCACAGAGTTCCCATCTGTCCCTCCTCACCATTTTCAGCTGGCAGGATTTGAGCATTTTAGGGCTTGGGAAGATAGTATTACTAAATCTACTAAAATACATCACCCTTCCTTATGGGCTTTGTCCAGTTGCTGAGCAAATTAACTTCAATACTGAAGTGGGCCGCACTGGCCTGCGTGGTCCCCCACTCCTCTTAGAATTTGTGAGCTTGGGGCCTACTGGAGGATGGGAGGTGGGAGGAGGGGGAGGATCAGGAAAAATAACTGATATTAGACTCGATATATGGATGATGAAATAATCTGTACAATAAACTCTCATGATACACATTTACATATGTAGCAAACCTGCACATCCTGCACATGTACCCCTGACCTTAAAATAAAAGCTAAAAAAAAAAAAAAAAAGGATCTGTGAGCTGACCCAAACCCCCGGGGATCTTTGTGCTTTTGGCCGGCCTGTGGGGAGATGTGCCTAGAACCGCCCTGGGTTGTGTGACCATGGAGGCCACTTTATGATGATGGGCAGTGTCTGGGGCCTTTTGGGCTCTGTGCTTTAGGGCTTATACATGAATGCTGGACTCCCTGCATGGTGGCAAACACCCCATGACTAACTGCATGTCAGCATCAGCACAGGCCCACACTCCTGGGTTCATGTTTTCAATTTTTCATTCAGGAACTCGGGAGCTGGGGCCACCCCCTTGGCCCTTCAGGTTCTCCACCTGAGCAGTGGAGATAATAAGCCAGACCCAGGGATGGCTCTGGTGAGGGTGGAGGAGCCACTGCACAGAAAGAGTGGGCAGGGGATGGATTTTATTTTTAGAAGTGGACACCTGCGATTGGGTTGTATAAATGGGAAATCTTTCCTGAGGAAACACACAGCCTCATCTGTACAGAAACGCACACACTCACACCACGTGATGCAGCCTCACATGAGACACCACGAATCCTCAAGCACCCAAGTCAGCACCACCCAAAAGGGAGCACAGCTGCTTCCTCAAAAATTGGCCATAATATTTCCCCGGGGAATTCAGGTTTTTAAAAAACATTTCCACTGTGCTTATTCCTATCCCAATCCCAGGATCAGGGTGGCTCTTCACATTGAAACCTGCAAGGATGCCACACCTTTCTTGCCATCCAGATTGTTTTCTCAGTAAATAATTCCAGAATACTTACTAGAGTCACACCCCAGAGGGGCCGCCTGCACCACCTGCAATACAGAAACAAAGCTTTATGAAGGGTACGTCGTGTTGTGGATTGTTTGCACAAGGCTGTTTCTCTCAGTGAATATTGAAAACTTGATCAGAAAGTGTAGTCAACCTCAAGGCCCCCCAAACAAGGGTAGGATACACACTGGAAAAGACATCAGCTTCTGGGTGGTGGATCTCTCAGGTCCACGTAGGTTGGCAAGTGCAAAATACTGAATCCAAGGAGAAGACATTGCTTCCAAGGACAAGGGCCCCAAGGATACAGTCTACAACCTGAAGCTGTCATAGGTATATGCCATTTTGGATTACGTATCAGTTGCTAAGAGTCACTTCTTCCACCCCCTCAGAAAACTGCATTTAATACCTGTAATGTACACTGTCATTTTTTCACATGTAAAGTCAGTTGAAAAAGAAAGATGCCAAGAAAGGAACATTTCTATTTCAGGGAATGCAAAGCAACCTTACCCTTGTGTTGACCGGCCTCTCTCCATCTCCTCTGTCCTTGTGAATTAGAGACTCCTCAGAGGCTAGGAGGACACAGAGCAACAGTTAGTCATAGATGCTTTTGTTCATGAGTTATTCAGGGAGCTCTGCTTAATGTGGACAACAGGACAGTGTGTGTGGATGTGTTTCATTAAAAGCACAGCTTGAGCTCCTGCTAAAAATCTTCCCTTGTGGAAAGACAGGCAAGAATGAGGAGTTGAGGAGCAAGAAATGGAGTCCCTGGCATTTTGCTGATGGCAACTTAAGGCAACAGGAATGAGTCAGTCTACAAATGGTACTGAAGCACACGCTATAGTTTAATGAGAGTCCCACTGCTCACACTGTGAGGTTTGAAACCCAGTTAAATGGTTTTCTAAACCCCTTAAAACAATATTAACTTGTAGGATTTATGTCCCAAGACCATTTTTGTGGAATCCTCTGAGGATCCACAGTGGCTGTCACTGCAGTTATTATGTGTTTTAGCATTTTGCACTTGAATAAAAGCAAAGCTTAATAGACAGACAGGATTCAATTCTAGGCAAAACAGTCTACTGTATTTATTCACTAATCCTTTGTTATAACTGCCGACGGGAGAATTACAAACACTGAAATTATATCCTTTAAGATTAATTAAAGCATAATTATTAATCATACAATATTTTTTCATCCAGACCTCCTTTTCTTTGTCATGCATGCATATTAATTGAGGCTGGAGACTATCTATGCTTGTTCAGGCCAGCCAACGTAGGACAGTTTACTTCAAGAGAGGAGACATGGGTTGAATGCTGGTATGTTTTAACTGCAGCACAAACAGTTGCAACAAGTGTGGTGAACGAATCACCAGATGGCCCTTTGCTGCTTTATTTGTCATTGTGCCTTACTTGGAGCTTGCAGGATTTGATTATGCCTTTGTTTTGTTGTGATAATACTTTCAACTATTTCCAAAATATTGCTTCAGTCTTATCTGTTTGAGGTCAACTGCTGAGAATTTCATACAAATTAATGAAGTTTATGAATCTAAAGTTCTACACAAAGGGGGAAATATTTGCAAATCATTTATCTGGTAAGAGACTAAAATTTAGAATATATTTTAAACCTTCCAAAAATCTACAACAGCAAGCTAACACAATAAAAATCAGACAACTCTTCAAAAATGGGTAAAAGACTTGAATATATATTTCCCTAAAGAAGATACACCCATGGATAGTAGCACAGGAAAAGCTGCTTAGGACCATTAGTCATTAGAGAAATGCAAATGAAAAACACAAGTAGACACCAATATACACCTACTAGAATGATTTAAAGGAAAATAAGTGTGAACAAGGATGTAAAGAAATTGCAACCCTGATACATTGCTGGTAGAAATGGATAAAATTGCAGCCACTGTGAAAAACAGTGGTTAAATACAGAACTCTTGTTGGACCCAGGAACTCTACTCTTAAGTATATACCCCAAAGAATAGAAAACAGAAATCAAAGAGATATTTGTATATAATGTTTGTAGTATCACTTTTCACAGGAGCCAAAAGGTGGAAAAGTCCAACCATCAATGAACAAATGAATGTAATAAAAGCAAGATGGTCTACATGCAGTGGTACATCATCCATCTGTAAAAAAGGAACACAATTTTGATAGATGATACAATGTGGGTGGACATTGAGAACATTATACTTAGTGAAATAAGCCAGACACAAAAGGAATATAGTGTATAACTGTACTTGTATGAAGTGCCTAGAATAATCAAATTCATACAAGAGAAAGCAGGATAGGAATCACCGTGGGCTGGAAATAGGGGGAAGGTGCTATATTGCTTACTGTGGACAAGGTTTTGTAAGAAATTATCGAAATTGTGGGTGTAGATAGTGGTGTTGGTTATGCAACACTGTGAATATTTTGAATGCCACTGCGTGCATACTTTGGTTAAAAGGTTAAAATGATAAATATTGTGTTATATATATTTCCCCACAATAGAAAACACGCACAGCCAAGCCCAGATGCTAGTCTTGCTAGCAGCCTTCCTTTACCTTCAAAAGCAGGCTGAGGCTTGTCTATAATCTCATGATCCATTGGACATTCAAAGTCATCTGCATTGGAAGAGAAATTAATGGAGAGAGGAGAAAACTTGAGAATCCACACTACTCACTCCACAGGGCCAAGAACTCTGTCTCCCGTGCATTGCTGATCCATCTCAGTATTTCCTGTGACCACCTCCTTTTTCAACTGAAGGCTCTGCACCTGAAGGACTTCCCAGGTTTTTCACCTTGGCCTTGTCAGGACTGCTCCTGTCAGCTACTGTCCATTTCACCTCCATTCATGTCCATGCCACATCAGGCTGTGTTGTTCAAATGGAATGAATCTACCCCAAATGTCCCTTTCTGGAGGAAGCACCATTATGCTCTACCTCCAACACGTCCACACACACTGAGGCACCTCACTCACACAAGGTGTGTGTCCTCCAACAGTTTCATGCTGTAACCCCAGATAACTTTTGAAACCCAAGTCTTGTTGATTCCCCCTACCTCGGGTGCTCCATAGATGTTCATTTGTCTACAAAACACTGCCCCAGGCAATTAAATATTCCAAAGTGACCAGCAGAATTTGTATGTTAATTCTGACATTGTGTTGTTAGTACAAGTGTTTTTCCCCTTCAAATGTATGTCTTTGTTACTGATAATGCTTTTTTCAGCTATGTTGCCAAGCACATTTATATAAAAATATACTTAGATTGTTTTGAGAATTTGACAAAGATGATAGCAACAATGATAATCTCATTTGTTTTATACTAATTTTTATGTGTTACTTTCATCATTTCTTACATATTGGGGCCTACCACACATTGTGCAGTGAAATTAGTGCTATGCATCATAGTAGGAATATAAATTGGCAAAGCTAATTTAGAAAATAGCTCTCTTGTTTCTTAAAAAAATTAGGCCAGGCACAGTGGCTCATACCTAAAATCTCAGCACTTTGGGAGGCAGAGGTGGGTGGATCACCAGAGGGTAGGAGTTTGAGACTAGCCTGACCAACACAGCAAAACCCTGTCTCTACTGAAAACACAAAAATTATCCGGATGTGGTGGCATGTGCTGGTTGTCCCAGCTATTCGGGAGGTTGAGGCATGAGAATTGCTTAAACCGGGGAGGCAGAGGTTCCAGTGAGCCGAGATTGTGCCTCTGCACTCCAGCCTGGATCTCAAAAAATATACATATATATTGACCAAAATGTCATTATGCATTACATGACTGTATATGAATGCTCAAAGCTACATTACTCATCATAGAAAAAAACAAAAATAATTAAATGTCCATTAACTGAAAAATGAATAAACACTATCTGTATGAATAAACACATCAGACTATGAAGGAAAACAGATGACCAGCATGTGCTAAAGCATCAATTAACTTCAAACATAGTATGCTAAATCAAAGAAGTCAGATTCCAAATATATATATGTCCATTTATATTAAACAAGCAGAAAATTTATGGAGATGGAATATCATAGCAGTATTGCTTAGGGCTGGAGATGGGAGTGGGGATTGACTGCTAGTGGGCAAGAGAGAATTTGGGTGAGGGAAACATTTTTAAATTAGATCATGGTGATGGGTGCACACAGTATCATTTTAATAAAGCATCAAATTGTATACCTTTACAGTGGGCAAACTTTATGATGGGTTCACACCCAATATAGGTGCTAAAAATAAATTAATGTTATGGAAATTCTTGTCTGGTTTTTATCAAGTCAAGAGATATGCTGTTAAAGCAGTATTAATTCAAATGGTTGTCACAGGTCACTTAAAGTTTATGAGATAGTTGTCCTATAAATACATGGTAAATGTTATCCATGAATTTCCTGAATCTATTGCAATAATCACATTTTTTCTCCATTAACCTCTTGAGGTAGCTAAGTTTATTTATTGCATTTTCAACATTAATCCACCATTTCACATTTTGAGATTAACTCACATTAGTCAGAATTTACAGTATTTTAAAATATCACAGAATTTAATTTACCTTATCTGGTTTTGGTTTCAAGACTATACCAGCCATTTCATTTAATTGTATGTGTAGGGTATTCTAATTTATGGAAAACTATTACATCTTCCTTGATTTTTTTTTTTAGAAAGTACTTCTGGGGATTTATATGGTAGAGTCCATGGAGAATTGTTTTAATTCTTCATTCATATCTTCAGTGGGCATAAGATTGGTCATATTGGTCATATTTTTCTGCTCAGATTTCAATAAGAAACTTGTGGAAGAACCTGAAGGGTGGGATCTTTAGAGGGAGCCTGAGACAGAGCAAGACAAGCTAAGAAAGAGGGCAGTGCCACAGCAGAGCTGCTATTGATGCCCCTCACCTAGATTCCAGAAAAGACATCCAGCTGTAGTCACTAAGGTGTAGGTAAACAGTGGAGCACCCATCAGAGAAAGCAGTGCCCAGGAACAAGGAGGCACTGATGGTGGCAAGGGGAAAAGACAGCTGCCATGAGGCTGTTCACATGAGGGTCTCGGGCTGCACAGATACCTACACTGGCTGAGGGATCCCGGTTTTCATAAAGGGTGTGGCCCAGCCAGGCCACCAACAAGCAGTTAACAAACAGTAGTAATACGACACTTTCCAAAGACCTTACTTGAGTAACACAGTGATCCTCACAAATTTCCACAGGATGGTTGCACAGTTCCTCCTGCTGTAGGACACAGAGTCTGCCTGAGGTCACAGGGGGTAGGTGCAGACTCTGAAGATGCACTTCGGTCAGAGACTCTGCTGAACTCTGCCTACTGAGGGCCTCTGTCCTGTCTGCTGACCACAGGTCAGAGGTGCAGGCTGCACTGAGGAGTGAGAATGTCACCTCTAAATGTTAGGAAAACTCCCTGCCAGAACTGAGAATGGCCCTTTCTAAGCAGAAAGCAAACTCAGACTAAAGAGGGAGGCAGACCACATCAGGTTGGCAGATTGCCAAAGATTCACTCAGGGAAAGCCCACATCCTGGGCCATCTTGGGAGGTGGCAAGATGAGATAGACCACCGCTTTTGCAACACATACCCGACAACAAAAAATCAACAACTGTAAAAGAGCCAGAAAATCCCCAAATATTTACAAATTAGCAATGCACCTTTAAATAACTCATGGGTTAAAGAAGTCTCAATAGAAAATTAAAAATACCTTTAACTACATTAAATGAAAATGTGACTTGACAAGATTTCTGGATGTAGCAAAAGCAGTCCTTAGAGGGAAATTTATAGCATTGGATGCAATATATTAAAAATCACAAGATCTAAAATCAGTAATATCATGTTTCAATTAGGAAACTGTAGAAAATAAAGGAATGCAACGTAAAGCAAGTAGAAGAAGTAAGAGACAACATCACAGAAGTCAATAAAATTAAAACACTGAAGTCATCAGAAAATCAATAAAAACAAAAGCTGGTTCTTTG
Organism: Macaca mulatta; assembly: GCF_049350105.2. Taxonomy (NCBI): domain Eukaryota; kingdom Metazoa; phylum Chordata; class Mammalia; order Primates; family Cercopithecidae; genus Macaca; species Macaca mulatta. The sequence goes on along the minus strand of NC_133415.1, from coordinate 32,298,667 downwards.
AGATGCTCATTACAATGAATGAACTTCTATGCAGGCTAACCAAGAAAAAGAAGATAACACAAAGGACCAATTTCAGAAATGAAACAGGAGCCATCTCCACTGAACTGTTGGGCATTAAAAGGATAATCAAGGAATATTATAAACAATTCTATGACCGCAGTTTGATAACCTCAGTGCAATGTCTCAAGTCCTTGAAAGACAATCTTCCCAAGGTCACACTAGAATCCTAGATAATTTGAATAAACTTATGTCTATTAAATAAGTTGAATTCACATTAAGAGCATTCTGAAAAAGAAAACACCAGACCCAGATGGTTTCTAATGAAATCTACCAAATTCTTCAACAGGTGAATACAAAGACAAAAATCCATTTAATGCAATATTATTTGGTGATTTAATGTGCCAATTTATACCATTAAGACATAAAAAAGACATGAAGGAAACAAATATACATCAATTTAGTGAAATAAATTCATCTGAAAAAGCTACATAATATATGATTCCAACTATATGACATTCTGGAAAAGGCAAAACTGAAGAAACAGTAAAAATATTAATAGTTGCCAAGGTTTATGGAGAAAGAGGACAGAGATTAATGAGAAGAGGGGATTTTTAGGGAGGTGAACATATTCTTTATGAAACCATAATAGTGGACACATGTTATACATATTTCCAACTTCATATAAATGTGTAACAGAAAGAACATTATGCAAATGATAGATTTCAGATAATAATGTGTCAATATTTTATCATGATTTTAGCAAATGTACCACAATAATGTAAGATGTTAGTAATAGGTAAAATCAGGAAGTGAGGGCGAGAAGACAGAATAATATGGGAACTTTATTATGTGCCCTTTTTTTTTTGAGATGGAGTTTCACTCTTGTTGCCCAGGCTGGAGTGCAATGGCGTGATCTTGGCTCGCTGCAACCTCCACTTCCCAGGTTCAAGTGATTCTCCTGCCTCAGCCTCCTGAGTAGCTGAGATTACAGGCACCGCCATCACACAGGGCCAATTTTTTGTATTTTTAGTAGAGACGGGGTTTCACCATGTTGGCCAGGCTGGTCTCCAACTCCCAACCTCAGGTGATCCACCCACCTTGGCCTCCTAAAATGCTGGAATTATAATCATGAGCCACCACACCTGGCCATATGCTCAATTTTTATGTCAATTAATTTATATGTATTTAATTTATATTAATTTAAAAATAATAATATAGCACCACTCTTTCAGGGAGATCTATGCTAATGTTTAACAACCAGGTAAGTTCTAGACACTAGCTTGAAACATTGTCTGTCATTAAACATGAACAAAAATTGACTTTTAAGTGGATATTTACTTTTGCGGTTGTAGTAATACTTACTGATTACGTAAATTAGAATTCTGACACATTAAAAAATGTGGCTTAATCTCTTCATAGTTTCCTTTTTACATATGGGACACTGAATACTCCCCACAATTGCGATTCTTGAATCAACTTAATGAACTTCCACAGTACCTTCTACAGGGTATACCTCCTTCTTTACCCAGAAGCCATGAGGTCTCTGAAGCTGAGTGGTGGACACGGCGTATCTTCTTATAATCTCTATCAGAGAAGATGCTGGTTAAGGCATTTACAATAGAGAGGGCTGTTGACATCTTGCTGACAGAAGACCAGAGGGAAAATAGTTATAATCTGTTTTAAGTTTAAACTTATGATCCTGTTCTTTACAGGCTTCCAAGCAGAGCCTGCTGAATCAAAGTGATTCAGTGAGCACTCAACACCTCTATCAGACAGACTGTAGGCAGTGCCTTCACGGAGAGGAGAACACAGCAGGATGACTGCAAGTGCAGGGCTGGTGCAGAGTGGGGACCCGGATTCAAATTCCACTAAGCCATGTGGACCTGGCAAGCTCATGTCGTCCCTCTGCCGTCAGTCCTCTGCACTCTCATAATGAAATTTTAGCTATAGTTTTTAGGCCCTACTTCTTAGTATCCCAGTACAGGGTTAAAAAAATCACTAAATACAGGAAAACCTTAAGAGAGGACTGGTACTTCAGTAGTGTTCTCTAAGTGTCTACTACATGCCAGGAGGAATAAGTTGGACACTTAGTGGCTGAATATGGAGAGGATGCTTGGATGGCTCCGGGGCAGTGGCGCATGGTTTCCTATTCGGCTTTTCCGTGGGCATGATGCCTTATGGCTTATGGAGAACATCAGCCCTGCAGGGAGGGCAGAGGAGGGGCTGTGGCTGAGATTTTACACTTGAGGGTGCTGACATTCAGAGATGAAAAGTGACGAGTAGAATCCCAACCCCAATGAGTGAAGGATCTGAGATGGGAAATGTATTTGGTTCCCTAGAGACAGAGATTCCTGAACAACTGACACCTCTACATCACGCCCTCTGCCAGACACCCAAGAGACCCCCTCACTGTCTTTCTCCAGTCCTCCTAGCCCGAGGTGTGTGGGTGGACAAAGGTGATGCTCTGGAGGAGATGCCTGAGACAAGGACCGGTCCTTAATGATAAAGAATTCTCCTTCCTCTTTCAGATCCTTGACCTCCCCAAGATGACAGTTTATTTTAAAGGCTGTCATCTTTGTGGCCTTCCTCCCCTCTCCCTTCACCCTGTCAGCTGCCTCTCAGTGACTGTCTCCTCCAGTGACTACACTGAGGGACCAGGGTCTGCTTGCCTCCCAAGGCTGTTCAGACCTTCTGACATTGCAAAATGATTGTCAAAAGATGGGTCTGCAAAGAGTAACTTCCCTTCCACGGATCAAACCTGAATATGCAAGCTACTTTGAATTAACTGGAAAAGTGGCCATGTGGCTGATGCTTTGGTGGTTTAATGAATTAAGTCTGCCACCCCCACTGCCTCCTTCACTATTGATCAGAGCTGCCTGCAATAAGGTCGGGCTGAGAATGGGCAGTGGCTGCGCCAGCTCTGGGTGTGCCTTCTCCACTCATTCTTTCCACATCCAAATTCAGTTTCTGATTTATACACTCCACATCCATCCCTAGACCTTGCTGTGGCAGGGGACAGAGTCCTGTCTCTTCTTAGGGAGACCTCTCCATAGCCACAGGACCTTCTCTGATGTTCACCCCAAGTTCTGTTTTCCTCTGTCACCAAATGTCCCTTGCATTAACCCAATGGCCCTCTCTTCTCCCAACCCTTCAACAATGATCTCAGAAAGCCACTGATTCTCTCCCCATGAACCCCGGTGAAATCCCCCCAAAAAATCCTGTTTTTCTTCCTTTCTGAGAAAAAGTCTGATGCTAGATTGCTAATGTTTGTTTTCAGGGTTTGACTTCTACCTTCAGAAAAATGTTTCTGTCCTTCCCCTTTTCTGTAATGTCTGTTATTGCAGGCGTGCAATCAAGATTCTCTGGAAATAATCAGGCAGCAAGGCTGCATTTACTCTGTGTGTTCTCTGGAAGTGTGTTCGCAAGATTGGTGCTATGTTTATTTTACTGTTCAGTAGAAATAAAAGGAAGCCACGTGGTCCTGATTTGCATTGTGAGTTTTAAAGATTCTTATATTTTAGTTGTCTTTTTCAAAACTCTAGGTATTTTTTAATGTACAGCTTGATGTTTTCTTCTAGATACTATAAACATATGTATTACCCACATTATCTATTTCTCTGTATACTTCTGTGACCCCCTGCTTGCTCTCAGAGACATCCTAAACCCAGAAAATGGAGACCTCATTTTCCTTTCTCAGAGCCTTCTATGTGACTTAGAGACTACCATGTCCCTGGCTTTAAGACCAACTCCATATCACAGAGAGGCAACTTAGATCTTTCTTCCCAGAAGTCCAGTAGTCTTCAGAGGAACCCCCGATTCTTACACAACTAGTTTATCCAGGTCTCAGGCAAAAGCCCCCAGTATTTTGTAAAATTTGAGCTATCACAAATTTACAAGCTTTTATGTTATTACAAAGCTTTGTCCTCTTTTAGTGAGGATTTTAGCAACCGTGACCGAGTTAATAAAAAAGAGAAGGAACTACTGGAAGAAAGCATGGAAAGAATGCATGAGGTAAAATTCAACCTAGAATGAGCAGTCTCATTCACTAACCTCAACATTGTCTTATGGGTTCAATGGACCTGTGCAATCCTTTGCTCTGTTCCCTCCATCACCTTCCTGTGTAATTGTCCTCCACAACACACATAATAGGAACACAGCACAGGGGAGTTAATCATCTCTTTTATCCTCCCCTTCAGGCTCACAAGTAAGTTTATAGTAAAAGCCTTTTCAAATGACTGCTTTAACTGCTGCTACCGCCTGTCCCATGTATCATCAGTTGAATCTCTCATGTGACTTTAAGCAACCCTTTATTGAGAGACAAGATTCAATACTAGGGACAATATTCTAATGTAGTAAATCATTGATTTTATGTTACGAAGATCGTCAGTTATTGAAAATGTGTAAATAATGAAGCCCAGCCTTATTCTTCAATGCTGTGTGTGTAAATCCACTGAGCATGCTGACCCCCGTGCCTGCACCCACCTGCTAACACAGGGAGGGCCCATCCAGAAGGGAGGCTCAGCTCCAGCACTGACGCTCTCCCCGCCAGCTTCATAAGAGAGTTGCCACAAGGATGACGGATACCTGGATAATAGCCAAGTGGTAATTTGAGTACTTAATAGTCATGATCCCTAAATTATGTAGCTCAGAGGGCTTGTGGTGATAACTCTGTCCAAGACTCTAAAGCATTTCCCCAATTCTTATCGGACTTGAGCCATGTCTTGAGGAGAGACCAGCTATGACACACAGGCACCATATTGTCCTACTTAGTGCCTCCCTTAGTGTTGCAGAACCTGTGACTTGATCAGAAACATGGGCTTTCTATGTCTGTTTCACACTAAGGACTATGTGACACCTGCATGGAGATGCCTACATAGCTACCTGGATTCTGAGATCACTGAGGCTCTCTTATGTGAGGGATGGTGTTTGGGATCTCTGCAGGCTTGCGTAATTCCAGGCATAGAGGGTGCTGGAGCTCCCTTGCATGATGAATAGTGATCCTTTCAACATTAGCACCGTATGAGTAAACATCTTGGCTCCTCACTTCATAGCAAGTGAGCCAGGGCACATTTATTTATGTGGCTTAATTTCTCCATCTGGTATGTGGATTCAATAAACAAGCTCACAGCATATGGGCATGGGGAGGTTTGAACTAATGAACTAATGTAAGTAAAATGTGTGGTCTGATTTGTTAAATTAAGAAAAATGGCACTGAGAGTTGTGTTGGGTAAACACAACATTTTTTTCCTAGGGGAAACACACATAGACACACATTCACAAGCAAATCATGCAGACTTGCACATAGACCACCCCACCCCCCCACACTAATACACACACTCCCACACGACCTAATGTGAACGTCACCTAATGTGAATACCACCTAATGTGAACATGTTCCCAGGAACTATACATAGATAAAAAGTGTTTGTCACCTGGGAAACCAGTTTCTTTTACTATACCCCCCCCCCATCCTCATTCCCACCAAGCGTCTTAGATCACGGAGGCTCTCCAGACAAAAGCCAGCAGTTAGGCTCCACATTTCCTACAGAATCTTTTTCTCACAGCCAGTGAGCGATTCCAGAATATGTACCATTGAATGTGCTCCCTGAAGTCACCTGTAATTAGAGAAGGAAAACACTCTGAGAATCAGGCCATGCTATGGATGGCTCGCACAGGTCTTTTGCTCACTTGGAAACTCTGGGTAACCAAGATTGGAAAGAACATTCAAATCAAAAGCCCCAACTCTAGAGTAGAGTTCCCGTAGGAAAGCACAGGAGTTTTCTTGAAGAATGTTTCTGTCTAGATAATTTTTGGGTGGCAATTGCAGAATTCTTATCTAAAGTGGAAAGCTTGTTCCTGAAGAAAATATCCCTTAACATGCAGTGTAGTTTCTGACACTGCCAATGTTGTACATCCTCTGGAATCAGGTGTCAGTTGGTAAGATACACCTCCTCCATTCCCAAGGAAATATTATCTAACATCTATAATGTACTGGATAATTTTCCCATAGCTGATATCAACTGAAAAATAAGGGAACCAAGAAAACAACATTTACATCTTAGGCAAAGACAGGCTACTTTACTGTGGTGGTAGAGTAGGGCTTCCTTCTCGCCCACTTTCTGGAAGGCTCGAAGGAGTCACCTAGGGGATGTGGAAGGACACAGCATGGCTGTCAGTTCATGGTGGTGCTACTCATAAATGACTCAGGGACTAGAACTTAGGGATGTGCCTGGTTAACAAGCATGGAATAAGCTTCTCCTGGACCATCCTCTTCATGGACCAAGGAAGGCAAAGAAAGAGCAGAAAGGAAATGAGAGTAGAGCCCTTGGCTTTCCAGGTAGTGGCAAATGAAAACAACAAGAAATAATCAAGCTCAAAATGAAAAAATACTAAAATACATGCTAGGATTCAACCACAGCATCCTGTCACTTCTTCAGACCCTTTAAAAGCCCAGCAGGACAGCCACTACCTTCTTGACTTCTACCAAGTCCCTTTCAACCTCCACAGACCCATATACACTGCTACTGAATTTATCTTGGAGGGTATAGTGTTCTGCCCTTGTTTATGTGTGAAGTTTTTTAAAACTAGATTTAATACCATGCACCAGCATTAATTTTATTTATTTATTTATTGTCTCAGTTATAAAAATAATTGGACAGGCATGGTGGCTCACACCTGTAATCCCAGCACTTTGGGAGGCCGAGGTGAGCAGATCATTTGAGGTCAGGAGTTTGAGTCCAGCCTGACAAACATGGTGAAAACCCATCTCTACTTTAAAAAAAAAAATTAGCCAGGCATGGTGGCATGTGCCTGTAGTCCCAGCTACTTGGGAGGCTGAGGCAGGAGAATCCCTTGAACTGGGAGGCAGGGGTTGCAGTGAGCCAAGATCATGCCACTGCACTCCAGCCTGGGTGACAGAGTGAGACTCCTCAAAAACAAAAACAAAAACAAAACAGGCTGGGCACGGTGGCTCACGCATGTAATCCCAGCACTTTGGGAGGCTGAGGCAGGCAGATCATGAGGTCAGAAGATGGAGACCATCTTGGCTAACACAGTGAAATCCCATCTCTACTAAAAACACAAAAAATTAGCTGGGTGTGGTGGCACACAGTTGTAATCCCAGCTACTCAGGAGGCTGAGGGAGGAGAATTGCTTGAACCCAGGAGGCAGATGTTGCAGTGAGCTGAGATTGTGCCACTGCAATCCAGCCTGGGCAACAGAGCAAGACTCCGTCTCAAAAAAAAAAGTCCCCTAAAAATAATCAATTATTAAAGATTAGAAAATACTGAAATACTTATATTTTAAAATAATCACTATAAACATACATTTTCCATTTAGTCTTCCTTTGCCTTGTGTCAGCAGTCATCATGTGAGGGGCTGCCTATGTTCAGCCCAGGCAACCCACAGCGAGAGAGGGCATAGTAGGGAGATGGCCCTGGTGAGCGCTGAGGCTCTTCAAACCAGCTGCCAAGGGAGTTGCAATCAGGGTGATACAGGAGGCTAATTATTTAGTGGTAGTTTGTGTTCTTACTTGTCTTGTCCCCAGGTTGTGTAGCTCACAGACTTTTTTTTTTTTTTTAACATTTCTATAGGGGTCATTTGAAGTTCATAATGCCATCAAATATCAATCAAGGGTCTTTCCATTATTTACCAGCTTTAGGATATGTGCTGAGCAGTGGCCGAGCACTGAAAGAATGTGACTGGTTGTCCCAAGTGTTGTCCTCCAACTCAAAATCCTCAACCAGTTCAAAAGCATTTGGGCTTTTACATGCCTTTCACATAAAGACTATGACACAGCTAAACTATTCATGTACTAATACCTGCCCTGAGCTATGTGACCACGGACACCACCCCATAATGTGGCTAGCGTGTAGGAACTCTGCAGGCTCAGATCATTCCACACATACACGCAGATGTTGGAACTCCCTTGCACAGTGACTCACGATCCCACGGCTGAGTGCTGAAGGCAGGTCAGTAGTTCAGAGCCGCAGCACTGGGGCCATATGCTTGGGTTCCCATCTCGGCTCTTTTGCTGAGGGGCTCATAAGCTTCGGCACATTCATCTCTGTCTTTTTCTGCCCAGCGAAAGGTGATAGTAAATCAATCATGCCATATGTCTGTGGTGATGGCCAAATGATTTGATGTAGGTAAAGTGTACAGTGTAAGTGCTCATGAGGCTTAATTATCAGTGAAATGACTTGCTTTAGATTTCACAGCTTAATAATGCTCAGAGGCTCATTCAAACCCAGGATTCTGAACTCCCAAGCCATTGTTCTATGACATACACCTGCTTGGCCAAAACCAACCACTTTATCACAATTCAGACTCAGTTTTGAAAGAAGCAGATAAAGTTGTCAAAAGTGCTGTGTCCGCCTCAGCTCACACTCAGTGCCCTCCACACAAAGGGCACCACTGTCTGCCACAATGGCCCAGTGGCCTGGCTGGCACAGACAGTGGCACTTAGGACTGAGGGCAAGAGATCTCCAATCCCACCACTGTGGTGAGAGGGCATCACAGACATTCCAGGGTGAAGGCACAATCCACAGTGTGGGGTCCAGCTGCTGCCATGCAGACAGCTGTGCTTTTACATGTACAGGAAGGTCATTGAAGGCTCAGTGTTTTATTTCAAAAACTGAATCCCAAGCCCACATGTTATTATTCTGTGCTTCTTAAAATAAGTTATGAGAAGGGAAATAGGGTATCCCCAAATATAGCCAATAGTGAGAGTTTCAAATTGAAGAGGGGCACGACTGATATGTTGAGAACAGACAGAGATTCCATTCTGTTTTTTTCTTTTTCAACCTTTAGGTTAGATTCAGGGTGTGCACGTGCAGGTTTTTTCCCTGGGTATATTGTGTGCTGCTGAGGATTGGGGTATTAATGATTCCAACATCTAGGTACTGAACACAGTACTCAGCGGTTTTTCAGCCTTTTCCTTCCTCCCTCCCGCTCCTAGCAGTCCCTAGTGTCTATTGTTACCGCCTTCATGTCCATGGGTACTGAGAGTTTAGCTCCTACTTATAAGAATATAAGGCATTTGTTTTCTGTTACTATGTTAGTTCACTTAGTGGCTTCCAGCTCTAGCCATTTTCCCTCAAAGAACATAATTTCATTCTATTGTGGCTGCATAGTATTCCATGGTCTATATGTACCACATTTTTATCCAGTCCACTGTTGATGGGCACCTAGGTTGATCCCATGTCTTTGCTATTGTGAATAGTGTTGCAATAAACATACGAGTGCATATATCTTTGGTAGAATGACTTGTTTTCTTTTGGATACATGTTCAGTAATGGGATTGCTGGGTTGAATGTTAGTTCTGTTTTATGTTCTTTGAGAAATCTCCAAACTGCTTTCCACAGCAGCTGAACTAACTTACATTCCCACCAACAGTGTATAAGCATTCCCTTTTGGCCTTAAAGTTGCCAGTATCTGCTATTTTTTTGACTTTCTTTTTTTCTTTTTTCTTTTTTCTTTTTTGAGACAGAGTCTCGCTCTGTTGCCCAGGCTGGAGTGCTGTGGCATGATCTCAGCTCACTGCAAGCTCTGCCTCCCGGGTTCACGCCATTCTCCTACCTCACCCTCCCAAGTAGCTGGGACTACAGGCACCCACCACCACGCCCGGCTAATTTTTTGTATTTTTAGTAGAGATGGAGTTTCACTGTGTTAGCCAGGATGGTCTTGATCTCCTGACCTCGTGACCCGCTCACCTCGGCCTCCCAAAGTGCTGGGATTACAGGCATGAGCCACCGCACCCAGCCTGACTTTTTAAAAATAGTCATTCTGGCCGGGCGCGGTGGCTCAAGCCTGTAATCCCAGCACTTTGGGAGGCCGAGACGGGCGGATCACGAGGTCAGGAGATCGAGACCATCCTGGCTAACACGGTGAAACCCCGTCTCTACTAAAAAATACAGAAAACTAGCCGGGCGAGGTGGCGGGCGCCTGTAGTCCCAGCTACTCGGGAGGCTGAGGCAGGAGAATGGTCTAAACCCGGGAGGCGGAGCTTGCAGTGAGCTGAGATCCGGCCACTGCACCCCAGCCTGGGCGACAGAGCAAGACTCTGTCTCAAAAAAAAAAAAAAAAAAAAAAAAATAGTCATTCTGACTGGTGTGAGATAATATCTCATTGTCATTTTGATTTGCATATCTCTCGTGATTAGTGATGATGAGCATTTTTCATATGTTTGTTGACTGCATCTATGTCTTCTTTTTTTTTTTTTTTTTTTTTTTCTGAGACGGAGTCTCGCTCTGTCACCCAGGCTGGAGTGCAGTGGCTGGATCTCAGCTTACTGCAAGCTCCGCCTCCCAGGTTCACACCATTCTTCTGCCTCAGCCTCCCGAGCAGCTGGGACTACAGGCACCTGCCACCTCGCCCGGCTAGTTTTTTTTATTTATTTTTATTTTTTAGTAGAGACAGGGTTTCACCATGTTAGCCAGGATGGTCTCGATCTCCTGACCTCGTGATCCACCCATCTCGGCCTCCCAAAGTGCTGGGATTACAGGCTTGAGCCACCGCACCCGGCCCTATGTCTTCTTTTGAGAAGTGTCTATTTATGGCTTTTGCCCATTTTTAAATGGGGTTATTCATTTTTTGCTTGTGGAATTAAGTTCCTTATAGATTCTGGATATTAGCCCTTTGTTGTATGATGCTTTGTGAGTAATTCCCCCCATTCTGTAGGTTGTCTGTTTACTCTGTTGGTTTCTTTTGCTGTGTGGCAGCTCTTTAGTTTAATTAGGTCTCACTTGTCAACTTTTGCTTTGTTGCAATTTCTTTTGAAGACTTAGCCATGAATTATTTCCCATAGCCCATATCCAGAATGGTACTTTTCAAGTTTTTCTTCTAGGATTATTGTAGTTTGAGATCTTAAATTTAAATCTTTAATCCAATCTGAGTTAATTTTTGTATACAGTGAAAAATATGTGTCCAGTTTGTTGTTGTTGTTGTTGTTGTTGTTGTTGTTGTTTTGAGAGGGAGTCTTGCCCTGTCACCAGGCTGGAGTGTGGTGCACCATCTCGGCTCATGGCAACCCTCTGCCTCCCAGGTTCAAGCAATTCTCCTGCCTCAGCTTCCTGAGTAGCTGGGATTACAGGCACCTGCCACCATGCCCAGCAAATTTTTAGTGGAGACAGAATTTCATCATGTTGGTCAGGCTGGTCTCCATCTCCTGACCTCATGATCTGCCCATTTTGGCCTCCCAAAGTGCTGGAATTATAGGAGTGAGCCACCGTGCCCGGCCAACAAGGTGCATTATTAACATCTATAAAGCTCAGGGAAGAGAGCTCTCATCATATTTTTATTTAATTTACAGTTTTTCCCAGAGTCTTTGGAATAGATTCCTCCTTCCATGAGCCAGAGAACTTACAATGTTCACGGCAGCGTCTTTAAATGTAGCAGTAGCAGCTGTGGGTTGAGAATACAAGTCTTCCACTCTTCCTTTTAGAGCCAGCAATTCACGGTGCTCTGTGTTCCTATTCAGCATTGGGTAGGGGCATTTTGGTGCTGGGCATGGCACCAGTGCCCCATGGAGGAGGAAGCCAGGAAGCCCCTTTCTTCCTTCCCTAAAATCTTTTCTTTACGTAGATCCAAGTGTCTAGCCTAGATCATTTTCTTCTCTCTGGATAACTTCTTTTAACATTTTGACAGATCTACTGACAGCAAATTTGTGTTTGTATGAGACGGTTTTTATTTCTCTTCACTTTGGAAAGATAATTTTGCTGGATACAGAATTTTAGGTTGGTTAGTTTTCTTGCTTGCTTGCATGGGTTCTGAAGAAAAGTTTGATGTGATTTTTATTCTTTTACTAACATGTGTTAGGCCCTACTAAAGCCCAAGGTGGTTAGACTCTGGTGAAACAGTTTCCCTGGGGCAGGCTTTTGCTAAGGAGAACAGAACGCCCTGGGCATATTTCAAAGTAGTTACTTTCCCCTTCTCTGTGGGGAGCGGGAGGGAATTTTTCTCTGATGTTCACAAGAGCCTCTGGCAGAGCTCTTGGAAGTTCATGAAAGCATAGGGCCCCCTAAGGCTGGGCTCCCTTAAATCTTAATTCTCAAGTTTCTGTACACGGAGCCTCCAGCAATTTGTCACTTACATTTCAGTCTTCCCACTGTGGTTCTGGCCCCGCGGCCAGTCTCCGATCCTGTTAGGCTGGGACTCACTGCCTCTCCAATGGGGGGATAACGGTTTGCCCTATTAGCCTCAAGTCTCTGGTGGATCTAAGAAAAGTTGTTAATTTTCAGCTTCTTCAAGGTGTTTTTTGTTGTTGTTGTGAGGACAGGAGTGACAGCATCCAAGCTGGAAAACAGAAGCCACATCTGGGTTTTGTTTCAAGATATTTTTCCAATTAGAAAGAATGATGCCACACACATTTCCATACATGTCTTTTGATGCAGCTGTGCATGTGTTTCTGTTATCCTAAGAGTGAAATGCCTAAGTCCTAAATGTGCTACTTTCTAGAACTAGTATTCAATGCCAAACACAGTATTCCCTCCAGCAGATGAGAGTTCTTGTTGCTCCAGATTCTCTCCAACACTTGGTGTTCTGTCTTTTAAATTTCAGGCGTTTTGGAGGATGTGTTATCTTGTTGTGATGTTAATTTGCATTTACATGAATATTAAGAAAGTTGAACACATTCAAGTATTTGCTTTTATAAATTACAGGCTTATATCTTTTACCCATTTTTCTTTCTCTTAGTGATTTTTAAGAGCTCTTTACATATTCTGAATGTGAGCCCTCTTTGTCATTATATGTGTTCATAGATCTGTTCCCACTCTGCAACTTGCCTTGTCACTTTCTTAGTGGTGTCTCTTAATAAACAGAAATTCTTAATTTGAATATAGTCTAATTTATCAATTTCTTCCCTTAAAACTATGGCTGTTTGTGAATTGCTTAAGAAATCTGTCCCCACTCACAGTCATAAAAATTGGCTGGGCACAGTGGCCCAGGAGAGCAGCTCAGAGGGGGGGCCCTGTGTATCCCTAAAATAAACGAATAACCCCCCTAAGTCATGCCTTGTCAGGACCCCATCCCACCCCCGCCTCACTGTAAGGGGTTCATGACACCAGCAGGGGTCCCCAGCACCTGAGCTGGACTTGAGGGCTTGGGCCCCAAAGACCTCCCCACCAGCAGCCGTGAGCCCCCCTCTAAGCCACTCTCTTCTTCCCCACTCTGATGGGCAGGTCCAGGTGCTGCTGTACTTCCTGCAGCTGGAGGCCATCCCTGCCCCGGACAGCAAGAGACAGAGCATCCTGTTCTCCACCGAAGTCTAAAGGCCCCAGTCCATCTCCAGGAGGCAGACAGAGGGCCTGGAGACCTCTGACTAATCGGGCCATCGGTAGAGTAGGAACTAAACCCTCCTGAGATGTCCTTGGGCCACCCCCAAGTGTCGGGTCATCTGCCAAGAGACAGCAACCCAAAGCGGAAGGACAGGTAGCCTGGGCAGATCCCAGCCAGGGCTGGGAGCCCCAGGCTGGCCTCAGACTGTGGTTTTTCCATGCAGCCACCCAAGGGCTCCCCAAGCCAGTACATCTTAGAGTCCAGGTCAGGCCCTGGGAGACAGGGTGAAGGGAATGGTTTTTTTTAACTTATCGGAGTTTAAACATTTCTACTGGATCACTTGTCAAGATGTGCCCTCTTCGGGGAGAAGGGAATGTGACTGGATTCCCTCGCTGTTGTACCTTGAATAAACACTGCTGCTTCATCCTATGAGGCAATGGCCCTGTCCCTGTGTGGGTGGGGCCTCTTCCATTTCTCTGACTTAGAAACCACACTCTATTTAGAACAGGGTTTGAGACGCTAAGTCAACACGGGGTAGCGTTTTTACTCCATTCATGGCTTTCTTCTTTTTCTTTCCAGAAGGATTTTTATGCAGAAACGGGTCTTTTGTTGCCGTGTTTGTCCTCTTTGGAAGGCAGCTCCAGTAGGGGCAACAGAGCCCTGGGGAAGGAGTCCCAGGCTACGCACTTTAGGGTTTGTCCTCCCGGGAGAGCAGCCTCGTCTTCTGATCCTGACCACCCTCCTGGTGCACAATCTCCTGTTTGACTTCCACAGGCCTGGACTTCTCTGGCTTCTCTCTGCCCACACTCTCCCTGCCCCAAGTGTCCCCAGCACAGGTGGCTTCACTTCTGTTCTCTCAGCTCAGCAGACTCACTCAACTTTTTTTTTTTGCTCTGTCCTCCAGGCTGGAGTACAGTGGCTCCATCATGGATCACTGCATCCTCTAACTCCTGGGCTCAAGTGATCCTCCAGTGTCAGTCTCCCAGGTAGCTAGGACTACAGGTGTGTGCCACAATGCCTGGCTAATTTTTATTTTTATTTTTTCTAGAGATGGGGCTTGCTACATTGCCCAGGCTGGTCTCAAACACCTGGGTTTGGTTATCCTGCCTCAGCCTCCCAAAGTGCTGGGATTACAGGCATGAGCCACCACACTCAAACACTTGGGGTGGTTTTAAGCCCTCAGCGAGGTGCACCAACAGGACCCACAAGTGGCGTGGGCCCTCCCTAACCCTCCCATCCATGCAGGCCTAGGCAAGTCCCTCTCTCTGAATCTCAGCTACCACCATATACCATGCAAGTAGGAAGATGGGAGGACTGGGGGTGGGGCAGGCAGAGGCCACCTCTGTCAGCTCAGGGCTGCATGGGCTGAAGCCTGTCTTCCCATACCTGGGACATGACCTCCAAGGACCAGCTTGGTCAGTCAGTCATGGTGATGGGCTGGCTGGGGTTGGCAGGGAGCTTGCTCTCCTTCTCTGAGGGCCGGAGCAGTGTGGGGCCAAAGATCATGGCAAGGTTGTGCAGGGACTTCTTATTGACTGCTTCCTTCTCTGCCACCCTGTAGAGGACCAAAGCAGAGGTGCTGTTTCAATGCCACCACCAGGAGAGAAGTAGAGGGGCTGGGCCATGTTGGAGTCCTCAGGGAGGAAGAGACCTTGACCTTGATCTTGACCCTGCAAACTGACTCCAGCCCTGGTACTTCTGGGTCTCAGTGGCCCAGGACAAGGGGCCAGCTCTGGGCTGATGGGGAGGTCTCCTCTATGATCTGGGTGGGAGGAAAGAGAGGGGTACAAGTACACTACTGGCCATGGCCAAAGCTCTGAACTCTTTGTTAAGGCCACAGTGCAGAGAAAAGAGGGTAGCAAAGAGGAGAGGCTGGGGCAGGGATGGCAGTGGCGCTAGTCTCTAGAAGCAGTGAGGGACTGCAGACAGGGGTCAGGGGGAAAGGTCCTCAGTGCTGGGGGTCTGCTGGGAGCAGAAGGGCACCCCACGGCCTGGGGATGTGGAGCCCTGGGCAGCCACAGGAGAGGTGGGCTACCTTTTCAGGTGGTCCAGAAGGAAAAGGAAGGTGAGCAGGTTGGCCTCCGGCAGGGACAGCAGCAGGTTGAGCAGGCAGCTCTCCTCTGCAATGGGGTCTGAAAGAGCTGCAGAAGGCGGTGGGTTACTCCTCAGGGTCACAAGCCAGAGACCTCTCCCAGGGTGGTCTATGGAGCACCCAGGGCTCATGTCACTAGAAAGGCCAGGCCCGTCATCATCCTCACTCCCACAGCGCTCGCCCCCAGTGAAGACCCTGTGAGGGGCGCCTGTGTGGGGTGTGAGCCACCCGAACACCTTTTCTCTACCTCACAGGGGTCAGTAGCACCCAGCAAACAGCAGCAGGAGGTGCCACGAAAGCAGCTGCTCCTGGTCAGAGCTTCCCTCGCTGCCGCTTCCTCCCCAGGGGAGCCCACGGCAGGGGAGGCTTAGTGTGGAATGAAACAGGAGACTGAGGGACACAAGGAGGGGAAAGGGCCCCAGCCCCACCAAATACGCAGAGACCCCCTTTGACACCCTGGACACCACTGGGGCACCTTCTGGCTGGGAGAGCAGGTCCTCTGTGCATGGGACCGGGAGGCAGACCTGCCCTAAGGGTGATGTGGAGGCTACAGGTGCCACATGCACCAGTGCCCACTTTAGACATCAGCCTCCAGGTTGACTAAGGGTCAGGGCAGGTTTGAACCCATGCTTGACGGGGCCAGGACCCATGGCTAGAGCACCTGGGTGCCCTTGTTTAGCCCTGGTCTGAAGGAAGGAGGACAGCAGACTTCAGGACCCCACAGCACGGCAGTGCTGACCATTTCACCCTCTTGGTCTCCTCGAGGAATAGGGATAGGGAGCCCTCTGGGGATGGGCAAGGCCTTCCAGGACAGGTTCAGTTCTGGTCCCCTGCTTTCCAAGGTTGTGTTAAAACACTGATCATGGCAGAGAGGGCATAGCTCAGGTTCCCACACCTCACTTTTCACAGCCTCCAAGGGCAGCAGTGCATGTGGAGGAGACGTTTCCCACAAGGACAAGGCCTCCAGTGCTCACCGATGCCCTCAGTGAAGTTGGGGTAGAACTCATCAGTGAAGAGGGGCTCGGGCAGCTCATGGAAGTACAGCTTCAGCGTGCCTGCGATGGCGTTCACGTCCATCTCGCTCATCATCACTGACACGTCCTTGTTATCTGGAAAGAGCACGGAAATGCAGCGGCCTCCTTCAGGACCCTGAGTGGGTCTCCCACCACACCTGCCTTGGCTAAAGCACCATCCCTGCCACACTGACCACTATGTGGGTCCCTCCCAGGCTTTGAGCAGCTCATCTGACTCCTCCCAAGAGCTGTGTGTGGTTCTGTGTCTGCAGAGTTGATGGGGGTGCGTGGGCATTCCCATTCCTCTCCCCTGCTTGTTCCGATGTGATGTCCAGGAGGAGGCCAGCATGGCAGGACACAGTGCCTGGGTGGGAATCAGGTGGCTCTGCCCTGTACATAGCAACGACCCCTGCACCGGTGTCTTCTGATAGCAGGAAGGCTGTGGAAGAATCTGATTGGTTTCAGTGTTTGAACTGGTGTCTTCCTTTGGACCAAATTGGCCACTGGGACTTACCTCCCCACCACAGGCCAGGTCCATTGTGGACTCCCAGAGGGAGCTAAAACTACCACAGGGCCCACCTAGGGGTGCTGGGCATTCTAGGGATCCTGGTCAGGGTGGGTGGTGCGTGCCCCCAAAAAGGGTCTGCAGGCACAAAGTCCTGTTGCTTTGAAGATGCTGGGCAAGGACCCTCTGGGGTCTCGGTGCCCTCCCCTGGCATTTGGGGCAGCTCCAGGTCCTTCATAGCTTCTGAGGGTTGGTGAGATGGAGGTGGAGATGTTGAAGCCCCGGTCTGAGCTGGGTCCCATCAGTGCCTTCTGCCCCTCCACATCCTCAAGCAGGGCAGTGGACAGACTGCACTGAGTCCTGGGCTTCCATACCTCCTGTCCACCCCCAAGGCAGGAAGGCCAAGACCCTGAGGAAGCCCCTGGTGCACCCCAGCAAGCAGCATCTGTAGCTAGGATGGTTTAAAAACTGGTTTCTACAGAAGTTCCTTCTACAACTCTTGTCTTCTCTTTCTTAAAAATAATAAAACAGTAAATGAAGAAAAGACACAGAGAAGGATGTGACATGCCCGGGTCATGGAGTGCTCTAAGATCTCATCACGGACACCGGCACCCACACCTCTATCCATCCTGCACAGGCTGACACTCACTGATGTCGAAGGCTGCCTTCAGTGCCTGGATGTCCGTGGCCACTCCGGACACACAGTAGATGCCCACCTCCTCCATGCCTCGGCGCTTGATCTCCTCCACGCACTGGCACACGATGTAGAGCACCTTGGACCTCTCTCTCCTGCAGGAGGAGGAAATGTTCTCAGTGTCCTGACAGCCCTGCTATTGGTCCACAGCACAGGAGACCTGCCCCCTCTCTGCACACCCGGAGGTGGGGTGAGGATGGTGATGAAGGCACCCAGGTCTGGGGCTGCACACGAGCCTTCTGCATGCCTGCCCTCCCTCTGCAAGCTCGGTCCTCATTGCATGTACTTTCTCAAGACCTTTCTAAGAGGCTGAAGCAGACAGACCCTCTGCAAGTCACACATGATCTCTGTGGGAAAGTCAGAGCCCTGCTTAGTAAAGTCAGCACAGGAAGGGCATCTGAAAGATTCCAGATCTGGGGTTAGCAGCCTGTGCCCCCAGCTGGGAGATCAGGCCCGGTGTTGGTCCTGCCATCCATGTGCTGTGCGGGAGGACAATCCCCTGACCCCTGCCCCGGGCCTCAGGCCTAAATAAACATCCGACGAATGAATGAAGCGGTGCCTCAGCACCAATGCTCCAAGTCCCACGATGCTAAGTGCTTTTCTCCTCTGAGTCTTAACAATGAACAATTTCAATACTGCCACACAGGACACTAGAGTAAGAATCCTTCAAAGTTACAACACTGTGCTCTGCTGAGGTCTTAACTTTAGTTCTGTTTTGCAACTGGATTTGGGAGCACATCAAAGCTGCTTCTCAAGCCACCCTCATTAGCAGTGGTTATTTGGGGGAGCTGCTGCTGGAGTCCTCGCTGCTCATGCCCAGAGCCCTCCCAGAGTGCTACGCAAGTGGTTCCTGTGTAGTTGGGGGTGGGGAGTGGTGTTTAGACACAGATAGGAGTCCAGGGTACAACTGATAGAGGCCCCGGCCCACATGACCAGCAAGTTCAGGGGCCCAGCCAGATTCCATCCTGGAGAAGCAAATGAATTCTCTAAGGAAGTGGTCTGTGTCTGCAAGAACTGCTCTCAAACCAACAAACAGGCTTCTCTTGGCAACTGACTCGTGACAAAAGGGCAGGAGTTAGTTACAACCATTCAACAGGAACCTGGGACCATGACAAATTCCAAGCGAGGACAGAAAACCCTGCACTTGGGCAGTTCCTGGAGCCAGCCTACTGCTTCCAAGCAAGGCAGCAAGGACACTCCTGAGCTGGTTTGCAGGAAACACAGGAGGTAGCTGAACACACCAAGTGTTCTCTGGGGCCTGATCTCACTGTGCAGCAACCACGCACAGAGAGGAGACCCACACATGCTTTTTTCTGCAGAAACAGCTGAAGGGACAGGCGCCCTCAGTGCATGAGCCCAAGCCCCTCCACACTCACTTGGTGACCACAGCAATCTTGACTCCGAAGACCCGTCTGTTTTGGGGACAGCATCTTCTTCAAGCTGAACTCCCTGCTGGTGAACTTGACTGAGAACTTTACTTCAATCTATAGTGGGGAGAAGGGGCACAGTCCGCTAATGCTCCTGGTCCTCGTAACCCAAGGTCCTAAGGGCCCCTGGGAGCCTCATCAAATATTTCTATGCAAAAGGCATGCAGAGGTCTCAGCGTGAGGTGAGACCACCCCTCAGGGAAGCCCCTAGTCTACTTCAGAAAGAGCAAGGATTTTGAAGGCCCACCTCAGCCTCCCAAAGTGCTGGGATTACAGGTGTGAGCCCCAGTGCCCACCCTTTCTTGGAGTCTTATACAATTAGGAGGCATCCAAGGATTTGAAATAAATTTTTATGCAAAATCTGAGGCTTACCCCGATTTGACTGTCTCTGTTCCTGGATTTTGCCTCTCAACTTAGAAAAACTCTGGAGGCCCCAAACTCTAACCTCTGTATCATCAGCCTATTAAGACTACTATTTTCTTCCTGAGATCTATTTCTCTGTGCAAGGTTTGAATTGTTATTGGCAAGAGAGTTTGTCTGATACAAACTAATTGGTGATTACTGGAACAGGTTTTTGTTTGTTTGTTTGTTTGTTTGAGACAGGGTCTTGCTCTGTTCCCCAGGCTGGAATGCAGTGGCACAATCATGGTTCACCGCAGCCTCAACTCCCAGGTTCAAGCCATCCTCCCACTTCAGTCTCCTCAGTAGCTGAGATTACAGGTACACAACACCATGCCTGGCTAATTTTGTATTTTTAGTAGAGACGGGGTTTCTCCATGTTGCCCAGGCTGGTCTCAAGCTCCTGCGCTCAGGCAATCCATCTGCCTCAGGCTCCCAAAGTGTTGGGATTACAGGCGTAAGCCACCATGTCAGGGCTGGAACAGTTATTTAAAATATTTTTTTCAGGCGGGATGCTGTGGCTCACGCCTGTAATCCCAGTACTTTGGAAAGCCAAGGCAGACAGATCCCTTGAACTCATCAGGAGTTTGACGCCAGCCTGGCTAACATGGGGAAACCCCGTCTCTACAAAAAATAACAAAAGTAGCTGGGCATGGTGGCACGCCCCTGTGGTCCCAGCTACTCTGAAGGCTGGGGTGGGAAGATCGTTTGAGCCAAGGAGGCCAAGGTTGCAGTGAGCAAAGATCGCACCACTGTACTCCAGCCTGGGCCACAGAGCCAAACACTATCTCTAAGTAAGTAAGTAAGTAAGTAAATAAATAAATAAATAAATAAAATATTTTTTCAGTTGTGACACCAAGTATTTAATGTAGTAAGACATTGCTGTGTTTTGGTCTTTAACATCTTCCACTTTAGGATGGGCACATACTAAAAATACAAAAGCAAACAAACAAACAAAACTATCTGGGCATGGTGGCGTATACCTGTAGTCCCAGCTACTCGGGAGGCTGAGGCAGGAGAATCGCTTGAACCCAGGAGGCAGAGGTTGCAGTGAGCCAAGATCGCACCACTGCACTCCAGCGTGGGTGACAGAGTGAGACTCCATCTCAAAAAAAAAACCCCACACGCTGGGTGCGGTGGCTCACACCTGTAATTCCAGCACTTTGGGAGGCCAAGGCGGGTGGGTGATGAGGTCAGGAGTTTGAGACCAGCCTGGCCAACATGGGGAAACCCCATCTTTACTAAAAATACAAAAATTAGCTGGGTGTGGTGGCGTGTGCCTGTAATCCCAGCTACTCAGGAGGCTGAGGCAGGAGAACTGCTTGAACTGGGACCTGGGAGGCAGATGTTGCGGTGAGCCGAGATCATGCCATTGCACTCCAGCCTGGGCAACAAGAGTGAAAATTTGTCTCAAAAACAAACAAACAAACAAACAAACAAACCCCACACAAAGATAAAATCTTCCACTTTAAAAATGCTTTTTGCTTTTAAAATGGCATATATAGGCTGGGCATGGTGGCTCATGCCTGTAATCCCAGCACTTTGGGAGGCCAAGGTGGGCAGATCACCTGAGGTCAGGAGTTCGAGACCAGCCTGGCCAACATAGTGAAACCCCATCTCTACCAAAAACACAAAAATTAGCCAGCTGTGGTGACAGGTGCCTGCAGTCCCAGCTACTAGGGAGGATGAGGCAGGAGAATCTCTTGGACCTAGGAGACGGAGGTTGCAGTGAGCCGAGATGGCACCACTGCACTCCAGCCTGGGCAACAGAGTGAGACTCCATCTCAGGAAAAAAAAAAAAAAAAAAAGGCATATATATCCATATTTCACTGGGCCTTCACAAAGCCCTGCTGGTCAACCCTCGAGAACTGAGGAATCAGAGAACTTAGGAATCGACCTGGAACTGCTTATGTAAGTGAGAATCTTAAGCTAAACGGCCTAGCGGTAAATGCCTTCCCCAGCCTCAGAAGTCTATAGTCAGCAGAAAGCAATAACAGCATCCTCCCTTCCACTCTTCCCTTCAGGCTGGACACATCCCTGTCCCTATAGCCTTTGTACTCGGGCACAGACACAGGAGACAGAGCACTCAATTTAGAATCCCTGGGCTCACACTGGCTTTCCTACAGACACAGGGGGTCCATGAGGCCCACAGTGACATACACATGTACACAAGGATGCACACGCTGACGCTGATGAGCCCTGGAAGTCAACACAGAAGAACACACGCAGGCACACACACAGCCACAACTCGACCTGCGAGGTCTACAACCCCACAAATGAAGAGAGGTGGATACCATCTCACACAAACTACAACTCTGAGAGAAACACACACACACAGGTCTACAGATTCACCTGAACAAGACGCCATCCATAATCACCGGCACAAAGCATCTATGCACTATCACACAGAACACAGGCAAGCAGACATAGATGATACTCCCAACCATCCAGTCTATAGCGATGAACTGCAGAGCTACATGCACAGATACACCAGTCATACATTCAGATCTGTGTAGACACAGTGAGGCACACATGTACACATGCGCACTTACACAGAAAGATGCAGACCCAGTTGGGCGTGGTGGCTCAGGCCTGTAATCCCAGCACTTTGGGAGGCCAAGGCGGGTGGATCACGAGGTCAGGAGATCGAGACCATCCTGGCTAACACGGTGAAACCCCGTCTCTACTAAAAATACAAAAATTAGCAGGGCATGGTGGCGGGCACCTGTAGTCCCAGCTACTCGGGAGGCTGAGGCAGGAGAATGGTGTGGCGGAGCTTGCAGTGAGCCGAGATCACGCCAATGCACTCCAGCCTGGGTGACACAGCGAGACACTGTCTCAAAAAAAAAAAAAAGAAAGAAAGAAAGAAACGTGAGGCAAGAGCAAACACCTACATCTGTAAGATACACAGAGAAACAAACACATACACAAACTTACACACATAGAAAAAGACTCATACACTGTATAATCAACAGTTCAACACCCCACCAAGGCTCTTGTCCTGGGTTGCTATTAAAATTGGGTGCTGAATACAAAAATTAACTGGGCGTGGTGGTACATGTCTGTAGTCCCAGCTACTCGGTAGGCTGAGGTGGGAGAATAGCTTGAGCTGGAGAGGTTGAGGCTACGGTGAGCTGTGATTGTGCAACTGCACTCCAGCCTGGGCCACAGAGTGAGACCCAGTCTCAAAACAAAATCAAACACGGGCGCTGCACTGGGCAAGGGAGGTCTGGGCACAGCTGTGCTGATGTGGGCAGTGGACACAGATGTCAAGCGAGAGCCTGTGGCCAAGCCTAAGCTGCGGTTAAGGTGGGAGGCTGAAGGGTTTGGAATGTGCACCACCCCGCCCCACGCCAGACCACCTCTCAGTAGGAACGTGGCACTGCACTTCGGTGCTGGACTCCTACTTCTGGCTGTGTGACTTGGGACACGTTACCCCACGCACCTGTACCACAACTTCCTCATCTTCCAAATGGAATAATAATGGTTAGCAAACCTCCTTGGGTTGCTGTGAGCATTCTGCCAGAAAAATGTACTCCAAGCTCTTGAAGTAGGCCTGGCATGTGGTTGGTGCTCAGTACGTATTCAGTGTTCCTGACGCCGACATCATCACTGTGTTCATGGCACAGCCCTGTGCCGCCACGACTGGGCCGCCACCCAGACCTTCCTTTCCCACCCCAAGGGTGAACTGTGGACAGAGCCCCCTGGGAGGGGCTAGGCCAGAGCTCTCCCAACTCTGGGTACCTCCGCCCGTGGGCTTCAGATATGTGGCTTGAGAAAGGGGAGTGGGGGCAGGGCCCCTGGAAAACCCCTCGAGGCCAGGCCCACCACTCCCAAGATCCCTAAGACTAGGGGCTTGAGTCTTTCCTGCAGACGGATGTGGGCAGGAACCCACTCGACTCCACTTGGGGACGTGGCCGAACTAACAGGACAAATCCCAGTTCCTGGGCACCGCCCTCCCAATATCCTCGCAATTAGACACCCATTCAGCGACACTGCACTGATCTGCACATCTAGATTCACGGCTACATTCGCCCGCAAGAGCGTGGCGGTTGCCCGAGCTCCCGGCTGTTGGCCCAGGAACTACATTTCCTAGAAGGGTATGCTACATACTCGTTGGCGTCCTGACTCAAGCACTGGCCCGGACTCCCTCTAGGAAATGGAGTCTGACGCCTGCGCGGCGCAAAGGCTCCCGGGAGGTGTAGTTTGCGTCCGTTCTGCGCAGGCGCACTTTCCAGCGGCGGCCGCCTGCTGCTCTTTGTGGCAGTCGCCGTCCTTTTGTGGGAGTTCGGTTTGTCCACTTGCCGGTCCCTCAGACCGTCAGCGGTCTCTGTCCGCCTCGGGACCTATCTGCTGGTCGCTCGGCGTCCGATGGCTCCGGGCCGCGGAACCTTAGGCCTGGCCCTGGTCTCCGAGCGCGGGTTCGCCCGGAGGAGCGTGTGGCGGGGGTGTGCCGGGGCGTGCGTGCGCCGGGCATGGGGCTGAGCCCGGTGTGGGGAGTGGGTATCTGCGGAGCCGGCCTGAGCCCCGCCTCAGCCGGGCGCGGGGAGGGGGCTCCGTGCGTGTGATCGTGCAGCTGTGAGCGCGTGGCCGCCCCGCGAGGCTCCGCTGCAGGCCCCTGAGCCCCAGGAGCAGGAATCGCTCCTCTGGGCCTGCCCTGGGTCCTGGAAGGTACAGAGCTGCCCACTCCTCCCGGGGAGGCTGCCGTGGAGGCCATGGAGATCCCTGCCCCGGAGCCCGAGAAGACAGGTACAGCTTCGCTCTTGTAGTCAGCGTGTCTGTGGATTTGCACTTGAGGATATTGACACTCAGAGAGATCAGGCCAGTTTCCCAGAAGCATCCAGCATCTTTTTTTTTTTTTTTTTTTTTTTTTTTAATGGAGTCTCACCCTCTCACCTAGGCGGGAGTGCAATGGCTTGATCTACGCTCACTGCAACCTCTGCCTCCCGAGTTCAAGCGATTCTCCCGCCTCAGCCTCCCAAGTAGCTGGGATTGCAGGCGCGCGCCACCATGCCCGGCTAATTTTTGTATTTTTAGTAGAGACGGGGTTTCGCCATGTTGCCCAGGCTGGTCTTGAGCTCAAGCGATCCGCCCGACTCGGTCTCCAAAGTGCTGGGATTACAGGAGTGAGCCACCGCGCCTGGCCTCCTGCTTCTTTCTTCCCCGTGCCCAACCATTTGTTCCCACTCAGACGTGCTTGATTGGGGGATAGCAGCTCTTTTCTTCATGAATTGGAGTGTCTGAGACACAGGCAGAATTATCCCTCGATGCTATATCAGTTGGTGCTAGCTGTTGGGGCTTGTTCCCCACCCGGCCTTGCCGGCAGGTTTGGCCTCCTCTCTGATTCTCACTTGTGCCACGACAGGTGGGCTTTAAGCTCAGCTGTGAGCCTGGTAGCCGTGGCCTTGACTCATTTCTCCTTCCCCAGCTCTTTCCTCTCAGGATCCTGCTGTTTCCCTGAAAGAGAATCCCGAGGATATATCGGGTTGGGGTCTTCCCGAAGCCAGGTCCAAGGTGAGTGGCTGAGTGTTCTTCCTTCTTTATGAAGAGGGTTGGCACATTTCCTCCCCAGCCCTGGATCATCAGCCTTCCACAGACCTTCACCTGGGTACCTGCTGGCCAGTCCTGAGGAAGCTCTGGGCAGTGGAAACAGCTCCAGTTGAAGAGTCCACATGTTGCCCGAGGTGTGCCTGGAGATGTACTCTATGGAGTGTCTCCTCCAACCCGATTCAGTGGGTCAGTTCCTGGGGATCTCTCTGCCCAGCGCTGTCCTGGGAGCTCTGAGGAGTGGTTTTAGTGGAACCTGAGAAAGTAGGTGATGGCTCACATGGGGTCTCTCCACATGCTGGCCAGGGATTGGTGCAGGATGTTTGCACCGTTGATTTACTGGGATGGAATCGGACAGGGGCACGTGCAGCAGCTGAGGAAGACCTGGATTGCAGCACTGGGTTAAGAGTAGTGGTAGGGGAGGCATCCCTGTGTGCTTTCCTCTGTGCCTGGTCCCTGGCGTGGGGCCTTCATGGAGAGTCCTGGAGATTTATAGAATCTGATGGATCAGCAAGGAATTGGCCCTGGGCACTTCTGCAGCCACGTGGGACCCAGATCCCTCCTTTTACAGACTGTGGACTCTGTTCCTCATTTTGTTTCTCTACGGCAACCGCCCTACCCCATGGTAGTATTTAGAAGGGTGCAGTTGACAAAGAGCACAGTAGAGTGAAAGATCTGGAGGGACGAGGGGTCTATGGGTTTTTTTGTTTGGTTGGTTGGTTTTTAGCATTTTGTGATTTTGTCAGTCTGCCACTCAAAAGAGGTGACAGCTGATTATTGACAGCTAGAAACAGCTGTAAAACGTGTATTGTGAGATGTGCCTCACTTCTGTAGTGTGTCACGATGCTTTATAGTTCTCAAGAAACTTGACAGTCAAATGCAATGCATGTTCCTTGATTAGGGTATAGATCCAAAAAAATTGAAAAAGGGCAGTTTGGGACAATTGAGGAAATTTGAAAATGGGCTGTATCTTGGGTCATATTATATCAATAGTAAATTTATTGCGTGTGATAATAGTACTGTGACTATGTAAGAGAATATCCACAGGAGATACAAGTTGAAGACTGTAGAGTGAGACGTCATGATGTCTGCAACTTACGTTCAAATGGTTCAGCAAAAAAAAAAAATGTGCGTGCATGTATGTATGTCTGTATGTGTCTGTGCAGCTCCCTCTAGGTGGTAGGGCCCTTGTGCATGTGTTATTCCTATTTGTAAAATATTTGCTTGTTAGATCCTTGAATAACCAGTTGACTGTCCTGAGTACACATCGCCTTTGGCATTTTCTCTTGACAGTCTCATTCACACTCACAGTTCAAGTTGTTCTGTCTCCTGGGACATCTTGTGTGGTCTGTTCTGACTTCTCTGCTAGTGTCATTACCACATCGGCATCTGATTCCAACACATACTCTCTGGGCTTTTTATTCCCTTTCCTGCAGAATGAAGACAGATTAGACATAGGCTTCTCCCAGTGGACCAGAAATACCCACCAAAAAGGCCTGTGCGGGCCTCAGACCCTACCCTACTCTTGCTGGTTGATGCTCCCCACACTGAAGCCATGTAGCCTCTGACAGCCTCACTGGCCAGCACCATATTCTGATACCTTTGGGGCTATTTTTTGTTTTTCTTTCTTTCTTTTTTTTTTTTCTTTGAGACAGAGTCTCGCTCTGTCGCCCAGGCTGGGGTGCAGTGGCATGATCATAGCTCACTGCAGCCTTCAACTCCTGGGCTCAAGCAAATCACCCACCTCAGCCTCCTGAGTAGTTGGGACCAAGGTGTGCACCCCCACACCCAGCTTGGAGCTTTGTTTCAGCCCATTTTCTCCTTCCCTCGACTATCATCGTCCTTCATGCCTGCATGCCTCAGTTAGGGGTGTGTTCTCAGCATTTGTCCTCATCTCTACCTCCTCATCTGAAATCCAGTGTTTTGCGGGGTAAGGTTTTATTTAGGTGTAATTTATATACAGCACAACTGTGCAATTTTAAGTATACAATTTGATGAGGTTGAGCAAACATATACAGTTGTGTAACCAGCACCACAATCATGATATGGGACATTTCCATGACCCAAAAATGTCCTCATGCCCCTGTGCATTCAGTCCTCTCCCCTCTCCCCTTGGTAACCACTATAGTTTTGCTATAGATTTTCCTCTTTAAGGATTTCATATGGAATTTATACTATGTGGTCTTTTGTCTCTGCTTTACTTCGCTTAGCATATGCTTTTCAGTTTATCCATGTTGTTGTGTGAATCGGTAGTTTGTTCCTTTTCATTGGTGAGTAATATTCCATTTGTATTAGTCTGCTAGGGCTGCCATACAAAGTATGGCAGGAGGGCTTAAACAACAGAAATTAATTTTATTACAATTCAGGAGGCAAGAAGTCTGAGATCAAGGACAGGCATGATGGCTCACGCCCGTAATCCCAGCACTTTGGGAGGCTGAGGCGGGCAGACTACGAGGTCCGGAGATCAAGACCATCCTACCTAACATGGTGAAACCCCATCTCTACTAAAAATACAAAAAAATTAGCCAGGCATGGTGGCGGGCGCCTGTAGTCCCAGCTACATGGGCTGCTGAGGCAGGAGAATGGCGTGAACCCAGGAGGTAGAACTTGCGGTGAGCCTAGATCGCGCCACTGCACTCCAGCCTGGGTGATAGAGTGAGACTCTGTCTCAAAGAAGAAAAAAAAAAAAAGAAGTCTGAGATCAAGGTGTCAGCAGGGTTGGTTTCTTCCGAGGCCTCTTTTCTTGGCTTGTAGATGGCCACCTTTTCCCTACATCTTCACATGGTCTTACCTCCTCTATGTCTGTGTCCAAATTTCCTCTTCTTATGAGGACACCAGTTATATTGGATTAGGGCCCACTGTATTGAATTCATTTCAACTTAATTACTTCTTCAAAGAACCTCTCTCCAGGCCAGATGCAGTGGCTCATGACTGTAATCCCAGCATTTTGGGAGGCTAAGTTGGGTGGATCACTTGAGGTCAGGAATTCAAGACCAGCCTGGTCAACATGGTGAAACCCTGTCTCTACTAGAAATACAAAAATTTAGCTGGGTGTAGTGGCGTGTGCCTATAGTCCTAGCTACTCAGGAGGCTGAGGCAGGAGAATCTCTTGAACCCAGGAGGCAGAGGTTGCAGTGAGCTGATATTGCACCACTGCACTCCAGCCTGGGTGACAGAGTGAGACTATGTCTCAAAAAAAAAAGAACCTCTCTCGGAGTTACTGAGGGTTGAGACATAGGAATTTGAGGTGAAGGATATACAATTCAGCCCATTACTCCATTGGATGGATATTCCATAGTCTGCTTATCCATTCACCAGCTGATGGATATTTAGTCGCTCATAGGCTTTTGCTATTACAAATAAATCCGCTATAAATATTTGAGTACACGTATGGCTGTGCATTTTAATTTCTCTTGCATAAATACCTAGGTGTGAAATTGCTGAGCCATGTAGTTTATCAATTTTATTGATCTTTTCAAAAACCCATTTTTTTGTTTTATTGATTTTCTCTATTTTCTGTTTTCCATTTCATAGATTTCTGATCCTTATTATCTCCTTGGTGTCTTAAGATTGAAACTTATTTTACTTACTTTAGTGTCTTTTTTTTTTTTTTTTTTTTTTGAGACGGAGTCTTGCTCTGTCGCCCAGGCTGGAGTGCAGTGGCGCGATCTTGGCTCACTGCAAGCTCTACCTCCCGGGTTCACGCCATTCTCCCGCCTCAGCCTCCGAGTAGCTGGGACTACAGGCGCCCGCCACCACGCCCGGCTAGTTTTTTGTATTTTTAGTAGAGACGGGGTTTCACCATGTTAACCAGGATGGTCTCGATCTCCTGACCTCGTGATCCACCCGCCTCGGCCTCCCAAAGTGCTGGGATTACAGGCTTGAGCCACCGCGCCCGGCCTACTTTAGTGTCTTAAGATTGAAACATAGATATTGATTTGACACTTTTTTTCCTTGCATAGCATTCAGCGCTGTAAATTTCTAAGCACTGCCTCATCTATATCCTACAACTTTTGTTATGTTACATTTTTATTCAGCTGAAAATAGTTTCTAATTTCCCTAGTGATTTCTTCTTCAACCGTATGTTATTTCAGAATGTGTTGTTTCATTTCCTAATATTTAGGGCATTTTCCAGATAACTTTCTATTATGGATTTCTGATTTAATTCTATTGTCGTCAGAGAATGAACTTTGTATGATTTAAAGCCTTTCAAATCTGCCAAGATTTATTTTATTTCCCAGAGTGTGGTTTATCTTGGTAAATGTTCCACATGCCCTTGAAAAATATGTATTCTGCCTTTGTTGGCTAGAGTGTTATGTAAATATCTGTTAAGTCAAGTTGAATGATGGTGTTTTCAATTGTTCTGTCAGTTTTTGCATTATGTATTTTGAAGCTCTTTTAGTAGATACATTTATATTTAGGATTGCCATGAGTTCTTAATGAATTAAGCCTTTTATCATTATGTAATATTCTCTTTATCTCTGATAGTCGTCTCTCTGAAATCTACTTTGCTATTACTATAGGCAGTTCAGCTTTTTTTTTTAATTAGTATTTGCAGGGTTTATCTTTTTCTATCCTTTCAGTTTTAACCTATCTTTGTATGTAAAGTAGGTTTCTGTAGCTTGCTTTTTTAATTCAGTTTGACAGTCTCCACCTTTTAATTGGAGTGTTTAAACTATTCGCATTTAGTGTAATTATTAATATAGTTGGATTTACATGTCTCTTTTTTCCCCCTTTTTTTTTTTTTTTTTTTTTTTTTGACAGAGTTTCGCTCTTGTCACCCAGGCTGGAGTGCAGTGGCGCAATCTTGGCTCACTGCAACCTCCACCTCCTGGGTTCAAGAAATTCTCCTGACCTCAGGTGATCTGCCACCTTGGCCTCCCAACGTGCTGGGATTACATGCATAAGCCACCCCACCCAGCCTTGCTATTAGTTTTCTATGTCATATGTCTTTTTTGTTTCTCTTTTCCTCCCTTAATGACTTCTTTTGAGGTAAACACATACTGTTCTAATGTACTCTTAATTCCTCTGATTTCGTTAATGTTTTTCACCTTTTAGTTATTTGATTGGATGCTGGACATTGTGAATTTTACTTTGTTGAGTAGGTTTTTGGAATTTCTTAAGTGTTTCTGGGATTTGTTCTGGGATGCAGTGAAATTCCTTGGCATCTATTTGATCCTTTCAAGGATCAAAGCAAGTCTGGAGTTGGGTGGTGGCCAGGATGCCCAGGCCCAGGGGGAGCAGGCGGGAAGGATTGGAAGGCAGTCAGGTGAGGACTGCAGGTAGCCTCTCTTGATCCCTTGGGGCACAGAACTTGCTGATATATATACAAGGTTTCCTTCTTTAGAGTGTAATAACGGTATCTAGTCTGGGTTCGGATCCTTTTGCATTAGTGAGCTTTGAATAGAGTTGCTGGGGTTTTTGTACTATTAATATTCTCTCAAATTTTTAAGTTTGAAATTCTTTTTTTTTTTTTTTTTTTTTTTTTTTGAGACGGAGTCTCGCTCTGTCACCCAGGCTGGAGTGCAGTGGCCGGATCTCAGCTCACTGCAAGCTCCGCCTCCCGGGTCTACGCCATTCTCCTGCCTCAGCCTCCCGAGTAGTTGGGACTACAGGCGCCCGCCACCTCGCCCGGCTAGTTTTTTGTATTTTTTTAGTAGAGACGGGGTTTCACCGTGTTAGCCAGGCTGGTCTCGATCTCCTGACCTCGTGATCCGCCCGTCTCGGCCTCCCAAAGTGCTGGGATTATAGGCTTGGGCCACCGCGCCCGGCCAAGTTTGAAATTCTTGACCCCATGAAGCATAGCATCTCACCCAGGACTTAGAGCATGATACAACAGCCATGTGGGTCCCACCTCAAGTTGCCAAGACCCCGCAGTGTCTATTCAGACCTGCTTTCCCAGTCTAGAAGGTGGTGTGGGAATGCATGCCAATTCCCAGCCCCTCTCCCTGCCCCTGGTCCCCAAATTCAGTCATGGTCAGTGTCTACAGCACAACCTTCTGTGCATGGGAGAAGGTCACCTGAGGTTAACCCTTTACTTGTAGGGTCATTAATCAATCTCTGGCTCCTTTGGAACCATGGACACAGAATCATTCCTGGGTGAGTGAGAAACCTATATGTCATTTCAGGAATCGGTGAGTTTCAAGGATGTGGCTGTGGACTTCACCCAGGAGGAGTGGGGTCAGCTAGACTCCCCTCAGAGGGCCTTGTACCGGGATGTGATGTTGGAGAACTACCAGAACCTTCTTGCCCTAGGTAAGATCCCCCCAGCCCCAGGCTGGGCATCTGCTGTCAGCCTTCTTCTGCATGGTAGATATTAAGGACGATCCCTTCAGTGCCAGCCCTGGTGCCAGATATGTCATGGGGTGGGAAGCAAGACCTGTGCCTTGGGGCACTCATGGCCAGGGGCCTTGGCCACGCCAGAAGTCCCCAGGGGACAGCGTAGGAGCTGGTAGCATCCTTGCTTGGCATTTCCCCTGGTCCTGGGGTGGGGGCAGGGAGAGAAGAGAGGAAGGTGGGACCCTGGAGCCCAGCTGGCTCTGAAACGGTCCTCGAGCAATAAAGTAAGGACGTCAGCACACGTGGGGTCTTCAGAGTGTGCACTGGGATTTGGGTTCCAGTCTGAGACCCTCACTGCTTTTGGCCCAGAGGACCTCCTGTTCCCAGAGAGGGTGTCCACTTCACAGGCATTGTCCTTGTTAGGGGCGGCGCCTGAGGTCAGCTGGGCCTGGAGAGCCACAGCATGCCCAGCCCCACTTTCTCCCCACAAGCAGGACCTCCACTGCACAAGCCAGATGTGATCTCCCATCTGGAACGAGGCGAGGAGCCATGGAGCATGCAGAGGGAAGTCCCTGGAGGGCCCCGTCCAGGTGAGCAGAGGCACAGGTGGAAGGGTGCCGGCCCCAGCACCTCCAGCGGCACCTCCTCCTATGGCCCCTATTTTCCTCCCTCCATTTGCTCTGGTTCCATGTCACCTTCTCAGGTCCTCCACCAGACCCTCCCGCCTGTCTCCCTTCAGCACATATTGAGCACTGCCTGTGTGCTGAAACCTGTTCTGGGATACAACAGGGAGCAAACCGGGCCATTGGGACCAAATGGCCACCTGCTGATGGGGGTGGGGAGGCAGGAATAGAAATATTGAGCCAGTGGTGTTGGCTGGGCAGCCGGGGGTGTGGGATTGGGGTCAGGGGGCCACCAGGGGAGGGGCAACTGGCATTGGTCAGTGTCAGCGTCAGGGTCAGCATCAGCATCAGCATCAGAGACAGCATCAGCGTCAGGTTCAGGGCCAGTGTCAGGGCCAGGGCCAGCATCAGTGTCAGAGCCAGCATGAGCATCAGCGTCAGGGTCAGGGCCAGCATCAGTGTCAGAGTCAGCATCAGCATCAGGGTCAGCATCAGTGTCAGGTCAGGGCCAGCATCAGCGTCAGAGTCAGCATCAGCATCAGTGTCAGGGTCAGAGTCAGCATCAGCATCAGGGTCAGCATCAGCGTCAGGGTCAGGGCCAGCATTAGCGTCAGAGTCAGCATCAGCATCAGGGTCAGGGCCAGCATCATTGTCAGAGTCAGCATCAGGGTCAGCATCAGCATCAGGGTCAAGGACAACATCAGCGTCAGAGTCAGCATCAGCATCAGGGTCAGCATCAGTGTCAGGGTCAGGGCCAGCATCAGTGTCAGGGTCAGCATCAGTGTCAGAGTCAGCATCAGGGTCAGCATCAGCATCAGGGTCAGGGCCAGCATCAGCGTCAGAGTCAGCATCAGCGTCAGAGTCAGCATCAGTGTCAGGGTCAGCATCAGTGTCAGCATCAGCATCAGCATCAGGGTCAGGGTCAGCATCAGCATCAGGGTCAGCATCAGCATCAGGGTCAGGGCCAGCATCAGGGTCAGGGTCAACATCAGCATCAGGGTCAGCATCAGCATCAGGGTCAGGGCCAGCATCAGGGTCAGGGTCAGCATCAGCATCAGGGTCAGCATCAGCATCAGGGTCAGGGCCAGCATTAGGGTCAGGGTCAACATCAGTGAGGGCTTCTAGGTTGTGGCCAAGATGGCAGCCCTCCATGAGGGAAAGGGGACCAGGGTGGGTCTTGAGCAGAAGGTGGTCTGTTTTTCTTCTCCAACATTCTTTTTGTAGACTTCTCTACTGAGTTGGTTGATGAATAAGTGAATTAAATAATTTCAGCTTAATTTATTGGACAGTGACTGCTGAGCATGTTAGGTGTCTAGAAAGCTTAAGAAACACCTTTCTGTGGGAAAGGCAGCCAATAAGCTGTGGAGCACAGAGCACAGGGGTCGGGGAAGGCAGTCCCTTCTCCATACCCACTCTGCTGCCACACACCACCCAGCCCCAACCTGCAGCAGCAGCTGCAGCCCCCGCTTTCTGGTCTTTATTTCTCACCCCAGCCTCTGATGCTTGCTTTGTCCTCTTTGACAAAATTAGAGGTTTTAAAAAATTCATATTTTTGTTTGATTCATATATGAATACACTGAAAATGAGGCTGAAAGGTTATTAAAATCCTGCATAATCTTTCCACCCAGAGATAACTGTTCTCTAATAACTAACCACGTCACTGATTCCTCTAGGCCGTTCCTCTGTGTGCGGATAGACTTTTCTAAAGCGACACGTGGCCGGGTGCCATGGCTCACGCCTGTAATCTCAACACTCTGGGAGGCCAAGGCAGGCAAATAACCTGAGGTCAGGAGTTCGAGACGAGCCTGACCAACATAGAGAAACCCCATCTCTACTAAAATTACAAAATTAGCCAGGCATGGTAGCGCATGCCTGTCATCCCAGCTACTCGGGAGGCTGAGGCAGGAGAATTGCTTGAACCCGGGAGGTAACTCCAGATAACAAGAGTGAAACTCCATCTCAAAAAAAAAAAAAAAAAAATTAGCCAGGCGTGGTGGTAGGCGCCTGTAATCCCAGCTACTCTGGAGGCTTAGGCAGGAGAATCACTTGAACCTGGGAGGCAGAGGTTGCAGTGAGCCATGACCGCACCATTGCACTCCAGCCTGGGAGACAGAGCTAAACCCCGTCTCAAAAACATAAATAAATAAAGCCTTACGCACCCTTGGAAGCACAGCACGCACACCGGAGTCTGGCTACCACACTGGCCGTGACGTAGTGAGCATCCTCACGCGATGTTTACTGATTGCACATTATCCCTTAAATGTATGTGCCCTGCTGTGTTGCTGGCCCTATTGCTGCCAAAACGACTTTTTTTCTGGCCTGGGCCTCTTCTCTCTGCTCTGTGCACCTTCCCTAGACTCACCTCTCACTTGGTGTGGGCGTGGTCTACACTATAGCAACACCAGCTGAGCTGCAGCCCTTTGTCACTGACCACCTCGTGGGCCTCTGCCTGCATGTCTAAAACCAGACTTGGAACTGGACCTTCCTCCTCCCGTCCCTGTCTTTGCAAAAGCTTCCACCGTCCATCCTTGGCTTGGGTGTTTGCTGAGGTCTCATCCTCTCCCCCATTTCCTCTCTTGCCACCTTCAGTCAACAGCTAGAGCCATCAGTTTTAGCTCCTCGATGGCTCTCAGATCGGCTGCTTCCTGTTCATTTTCACAGCCTTGGTACCAGTCTGAAGTTGCCATTTTTCACCTGAATTATTCAGATGGCCTCCCTAACTGGCCTCCCTAACTGCTCGCTCCCACCTCCTTACACACCACCAAAGCCACCTTCAAGACAAACCATTATACCAGGCACAGGGGCTCACACATCTAATCCCAGCGCTTTGGGAGGCCAAGGCGGGAGGATCGCTTGAGCCCAGGAGTTGGAGGCTGCCTTGAGCCATGATTGCACCCCTGCACTGCAGCCTGGACAACAGAGCGAGACTCTGTCCCCGCCCCCTGCTTCCCCTGCTCCCCGCCCCCCACCAAGATACCACATGATCAAGGGTCACCCTCTGTGCAAAAGGCCTTTCCTCCCCCACTGCCCTCTGAGTCAGGCGTCTGGTCACCTCAAACCCATCCACCTTGCCAGGGTCACCTCTCAGCCTTCCTGCCTCTGCGTATCTTGTCTTCATCTTACTGTCTCACCTCTGAGCCTCTGCACATGCTGTTCGCTCTCCACCTGGCTACCTGCCATGTGTGCCATGGCCAGTTCCACTTGCCCTGCCCTTCTGGATGGGTCGGGGCCACGGGCAGCACCACCGTGCAGCTCTGCCCACTGCACTAGATGCCCCTTTTTAAGCCTGGGAAGGACAGAATTAGAAATAAAATCTCCTGCCAGCTCAGAAAACCTTGCTGTAGAGATAGAAAAGAAAGCAAGCCTTCTTATCGAATAAGTGTTTAACCAGATGTGGTGTGCAGGATAGAAAAACACATCCCCCTTTGACAGAGAAGACAGATCCAACCCAGCACACAGGGCAACTGTCTTCACCTAAAGGAAGAGTACAGCTTTTTGGGTTTTTATTATTTATTTATTTAATTTATTTATTTTGAGATAGGGTCTCTATTGCCCAGGCTGGGGTGCAGTTGCGTGATCATAGCTCGCATCCTCAATCTCCCCAGGCTCAGGTGATCCTCCCACCCCAGCCTCCTGAGTAGCTGGGACTACAGACATGTGCCACCATTCCTGGTTAATTTTGTATTTTTTGTAGTGGGGTCTGTGTTGCCCAGGCTGGTCTTGATCTGGGCTCAAGTGACCCGCCCACTTTGACCTCCCAAAGTGCTGGGATTACGGGCATGAACCACCGCGCCCAGCCTCTTGTACCTTTTTGACAAGCAGGAAGTTACATCTTGGACTGGACTCTTGGACTAGGGTCATTTCGCTTCTGAAGAGGTTTGCATGCGTCTCAGAGAAAGCGTTTGCAGTTCCCAGTGTTCTAAAGGGAAGCGCTGGGGTGTGGGAGGCCCTTTTTTCCTTTTGGCACCACAGACAATTTTTAATTCATTTATTAGTCCCAGCTACTCGGGAGGCTGAGGCCGGAGAATGGCGTGAACCAGGGAGGCGGAGCTTGCAGTGAGCCGAGATCACGCCACTGCACTCCAGCCTGGGCGACAGCGAGACTCCGTCTCAAAAAACACAAACACACAAAAAACTTGTATTTGCCCTGTGTATTACGATCACCTGCCATGGTATTGACACAGCAGTCGGTCAGCCGATGTGTCTGTGAATGAGTGTAATCCTGATCACCAGCTCCCCAGCTTGCCCCTTTCTCAGCCCCCTTGATGCTTGTAGCTGCTCCTCCGGGGATTCCCTTGGCCTCTCCACCTCTCCCAGTCTTTGCTCTCTGGTAGCTCCTTGCGTTTTCTTCCTCTCCCTTCTTCCTGCTCTTGCTTGCACATCTCATCCTGGGCTCTCCCTTCTCTCTGCCTGCGCCTTCCAGCCTTGGCCCTGGTGTCCTCTCCTCTCTTTTCTGGGCTTATCTGCATCTCCAGGTCAGTTCTCAAATCTGAATTCTAGGCCAGGTTTCCGCTTGCTCACAGAAAATCACTTTCAATATCTTACAGAATGGCAGCTGAAGGCGGTGCCCTCTCAACAGCAGGGTATTTGCAAAGAAGAACCCGCCCAGGAGCCCATCACGGAGCGGCCCCTGGGCGGGGCGCAGGCGTGGGGGCGCCAGGCCGGTGCTCTGCAGAGGAGTCAGGCTGCGCCCTGGGCGCCTGCACATGCTATCGTCTGGGACGTCCCTGTAGAGAAATTCCCCCTTAGGTGTCCCCTCTTCGCCCAGCAACGCGTTCCCGAGGGGGGACGCTTGCTGGACACACGCAAGAACGTCCAGGCTACTGAGGGCAGAACCAAGGCTCCTGCTAGACTGTGTGCGGGAGAAAACGCCCCTACACCAAGTGAGCCGCACAAGTTCCCCCACGCGCGCCGGCAGCGCGGGGCGGGCGCCGGGGAGGGCGAGTTCGTGTGCGGCGAATGCGGGAAGGCGTTCCGCCAGAGCTCCTCCCTCACGCTGCACCGGCGCTGGCACAGCCGGGAGAAGGCTTACAAGTGCGATGAGTGCGGCAAGGCCTTCACGTGGAGCACCAACCTCCTGGAGCACCGGCGCATCCACACGGGCGAGAAGCCCTTCTTCTGCGGCGAGTGCGGGAAGGCCTTCAGCTGCCACTCGTCCCTCAACGTGCATCAGCGCATCCACACGGGCGAGCGGCCCTACAAATGCAGCGCCTGCGAGAAGGCCTTCAGCTGCAGCTCGCTGCTCAGCATGCACCTGCGGGTGCACACCGGCGAGAAGCCCTACCGGTGCGGCGAGTGCGGCAAGGCCTTCAACCAGCGTACGCACCTCACACGCCACCACCGCATACACACGGGCGAGAAGCCCTACCAGTGCGGCTCCTGCGGCAAGGCCTTCACCTGCCACTCGTCCCTCACCGTGCACGAGAAGATCCACAGTGGGGACAAGCCTTTCAAGTGCAGCGACTGCGAGAAGGCCTTCAACAGCCGCTCGCGCCTCACCCTCCACCAGAGGACGCACACGGGCGAGAAGCCCTTCAAGTGCGCCGACTGCGGAAAGGGCTTCAGCTGCCACGCGTACCTGCTCGTGCACAGGCGCATCCACAGCGGCGAGAAGCCCTTCAAGTGCAACGAGTGCGGCAAAGCCTTCAGCTCCCACGCCTACCTCATCGTGCACCGGCGCATCCACACAGGCGAGAAGCCCTTCGACTGCAGCCAGTGTTGGAAGGCCTTCAGCTGCCACTCGTCCCTCATCGTGCACCAGCGCATCCACACTGGTGAGAAGCCCTACAAGTGCGGCGAGTGTGGCAGAGCCTTCAGTCAGAACCACTGTCTCATTAAACATCAGAAAATCCACTCCGGGGAGAAGTCGTTTAAGTGTGAGCAATGTGGAGAGATGTTCAACTGGAGCTCGCACCTCACTGAGCACCAGAGGCTGCACAGCCAGGGGAAGCCGTTGGCCATCCAGTTCAACAAACACTTGCTCAGCACATACTACGTGCCTGGCAGCCTGCTGGGTGCAGGGGATGCTGGGCTGAGGGACGTGGACCCCATCGACGCGCTGGATGTGGCAAAGCTCTTGTGCGTCGTTCCGCCCCGAGCTGGCAGAAATTTCTCCCTGGGAAGCAAACCTCGAAACTAACATGATGTGCTTTGGTGTCAGTAGCCGCCTTCTGAGCTACTCAACGAGGAAAGCACCTGATCCTCCCTGGCTCCTAGATCCAGACCACCTTTCTCCAGGTGTGGGAGCCTTGCCTTATCACCCCAATCAGGTCTGCATGCCAGGGTGCCTCTCTTAGTTAAAGTCAGTCACCTCCCCAGAAGGGCCACACGCCGGGAGGAAAGTTGAGAGCCATTTGAGGTAGTCCTGTCACCTGTTTTCCTTGATGGACCTGGAAGTTGTTGACAAGGGGAAAGATCTTTCTTGCCAATAAAAAGAAGGGATCTTGTTGGGTGCCATGGCTCACACCTGTAATCTCAACACTTTGGGAGGCCAAGGCAAGGGGATCGCTTGAGCCCAGAAGTCTAGGACCAGCCTGGACAACATGGTGAGACCTCATCTCTACAAAAAATGCAAAAATTAGCCAGATGTGGTGGCGTGTCCCTGTGGTCCCAGCTACTCAGGAGGCTGAGGTGGGAGGATTATTTGAGCCTGGGAGGTCAAGGCTGCAGTGAGTCATGATTCACAGCACTGCACTGCAGCCTGGGTGGCAAAGCAAGACCCTGTGTGAAATAAAAAGGAGGTATATCAACTGTTGTATCCTCGGACGGACTCCTGACATGGCTTCCATCAGGAGTTTCCTCCATAAACTATTATTTTCAGAATAATAATAAAACAAGAATTATGAATAGCATTACTTTCCAGTGAACATTATTATATTGCTAGAGAGGAGAATAATCTTGGGCGGTGGGCATTTGGAAAAAGTGAATTTCCTGGACTTACCTCATGTAAATAGCTCTACTGCAGAGCTGTGTGTTAGTGACAGTGCAGTCAGGGGTGTTCCCACAGCTGTCACAGCATGGCCCAGCAGCGTTGTAGCCAGATCCTAACATGCCAACATCACCTCTTGCCATTTAGCCCCTGGTGAGAAATTGGGAACTCCCAGGCAGTGCCCAGTGCATCCAGGGAAGATGGGCACGACATCAAGATAGATGTGTCTGGAGGCTCCCCTTCACTGATTGGGGCTGGGCAAGGCCACCCTGGGCTGGTGAGGCTGCCCTGCAGGGCTTCTCACTATGTAGCACCAGTCACCAGCCCAGGTCACAGAAGAAGCCCCTCCCAGCATCCACTGGAGGCAGGGAGCTGAAGCCCAGGGAGATGGGCTCCATGGTGGTCCCACATGGAGGTGTTGTACAAACCCTGGAAAAGGTGGCTCTCCCTGTCCCCTGTCCCGACACTCTTCAGAGATAGGAAGACAGAGTTAATCTTGAATGAATGTTATTTCTACTCAGTCCTAAGCAAGAATAAGCTGCCCTCTTGGTGATAATACTTTACGTTTGTATGGAGTGCTATCATTTATGAAATTATTTCAGTATGCTTTTTAAGTTATGCTGGCAAAATAACCACAGTTCAGAAAATGTGGACTTATGAAAAATAAAATCCCCATAATTCTTAATAAAACTGCATTTTGCACTTTGATACATTACCCTGTGCTTTGCTCATATAGAAC
Source organism: Macaca mulatta (assembly GCF_049350105.2). Classification (NCBI taxonomy): domain Eukaryota; kingdom Metazoa; phylum Chordata; class Mammalia; order Primates; family Cercopithecidae; genus Macaca; species Macaca mulatta. The sequence goes on along the minus strand of NC_133415.1, from coordinate 32,259,149 downwards.
TTTGCATTATTTTAAACATAGCATATCTATAGTTTTTATCTTGTTTCCCCATTTAGCTTTGTAGCAAATTTTTTTTTTTTTTCAAGCATCTAAACTCTCCTTCTTATACTTCTAAACAGAGGCACAGTGTTCTCTCTGGTCTCTTAGATACTCTTTTGTTGGATGTTGAAGTTATTTCCATGGTGCAGTGGTGTGGTCACAGCTCACTGAAACCCCAACCTCCCTGGCTCAGGTGATCCTCCCACCTCAGCCTCCTGAATGGTTGGGACTTTGAGCCTACAGGTGTGCACCACCATGCCCAGCTAAATTTTTTGGGGAACAGAGGGATCTCACTGTGTTGCTCAGGCTGGTATTAAACTCCTGGTCTCAAGCGATCCTCCCACCTCAGCCTCTCAAAGTGTTGGGGTTAAGGCATGAGCCACTGCACCCAGCCTATTGAGCTTTCTTTTTGAAAAATATTTGAATATGCCCTTTGTCCCTCTTTATATTGGAGTCTTGATGTTTTTCTTTTATGTATGTAAAAACTTTTCCCTGATTATGAATTTTATATGTATATTGGAAAAAATTTTTAAAAATCACAAAATCATAATAAAAATGACCCTCAGGTTTCAGCTCAGTGGCCCATGCCTGTACTTTGAGAGGGCAAGGCAAGATCACTTGAGCCCAGGAGTTCAAGACCAGCCTGGGCAACATAGGGAGATCCCATCTCTACAAAAAATACAAAAAAAATTAGCTGGGCATGGTGGTGCGTGCCTATAGTCGCAGCTACTCTGGAGGCTATGGTGGGAGGATCGCTTGAAGCCAGGAGGTCAAGGCTGTAGTGAATCATAATGGCACCACTGCACTCCAGCCTGGGTGATAGAGCAAAACTCTCAAAACAAAGACCTTCAGAATCAGTTCATGGATCATTACCTGGAGATAAGTACTATTAACATTTAGATACATTGTCTTCCAGTTGTTTTCTATGCATGTATACATATCGTTTTTCATTTAAAAGAAAATTAGGCTGGGTGCGGTGGCTCATGCCTGTAATCCCAGCACTTTGGGAAGCTGAGGTGGGCGGATCACCTGAGGTCAGGAGTTCGAGACCAGTCTGGCCAACGTGGTGAAACCCTGTCTCTACTAAAAATACAAAATTAGCTGGGCGTGGTGGCAGGCGCCTGTAATCCCAGCTACTCGGGAGCCTCAGGCAGGAGAATCACTTGAACGCGGGAAGTGGAGGTTGCAGTGAGCCCAGATTGTGCCACTGCACTCCAACCTGGGCGACAAACAAGAGCAAAACTCCATCTCAGAAAGAAAAAAAAAAGGAAAATTAGATTCATATTCTACATATTATTTTTATCCTTTTCCATTTAACATTTTATGATAAGTATTTTCCATGTTATAAAATATTTTCAGGCATAATTGGCCACATCATTTTCTATGTTACAGTTGTATCTTAATTTATCTATTCCCTTACTATTGAACATCAAGATGTTGCCTATAAATAATTATTTAACATAGGCCTCTGTGCCTATCTTTGATCATTTCCTCTGAGTACGTTCTGAGAAATGCGGTTACCTGGTGAAGGTTATGAACACAAGCTCATCGCTGTTCCTGGGTGGAATCTGACCTGGTGGGCCTGCTGTGAGCTGTTCCCAGCGGCTCTGACATGCCACTGTCACCACTCCCTGGCCAGCATGGGGTCGTTCCTGCCTTGATTTTTATATTTGCCATTTTGAGGCTTTAAGACTATTATTTGTCCCTGCTTGTTGGCCGTTTGTTTTTCTCTTCATATGTGTGGTCTGTTCCTGTCTTTTGTCCACTGTTCTCTTCGGTTTATTTCACACCCACACACATACACACACACACAGACACACAGACACATAAACACACACACACATAGACACATAAGCACAGACACACACACACACATATACCCTTGGCATCTACATTTTTCTGTCTTTGTTATAACATTTTTAAGCACAGAGGTTTTCTTTTTCTTTTTTTTTTTTTTCTTTTTATGAGATGGAGTCTTGCTTAGTTGCCCAGGCTGGAGTGCAGTGGTGCGATCTCGGCTCACTTCAGGCTCTGCCTCTTGGGTTCACGCCATTCTCCTGCCTCAGCCTCCCAAGTAGCTGGGACTACAGGCACCCGCCACCATGCCTGGCTAATTTTGTTTGTATTTTTTTTAGTAGAGATGGAGTTTCACCATGTTAGCCAGGATTGTCTCGATCTCCTGACCTCGTGATCTGCCCTCCTCAGCCTCCCAAAGTGCTGGGATTACAGGTGTGAGCCACCGCGCCCAGCCAATGCACAGAGATTTTCTAATTCTGTATAATAAGGTCTATTAGATTTTGTTTCTTTATACTTTTCATTGGCACTTAGCCCCTTAACTCCTTTTTTGGTTCTATATATTACATTTAACTTTTAAATTACTCTTGAATTGTATTCCTCACTATTCCTTTAGAATTGTCTATTATATTATTGTAGCTTCTTTTTTTTTTTTTTTTTTTTTTTTTTGAGACGGACTCTCCCTCTGTCACCAGGCTGGAGTGCAGGGTTGCAGTCTCGGCCCACTGCAACCTCTGCCTCCCAGGTAGCTGAGACTACAGGTGCGCACCACCACATCCAGCTAATTTTTGTGTTTTTAGTAGAGAGGGGATTTCACCATGTTGGCCAGGTGGTCTTGATCACAAGATCCACCCACCTCGGCCTCCCAGAGTTCTGGGATTACAGGCGTGAGCCACTGCACCCAGCCCTGTAGCTTCTTTTTTTTTTTTTTTTTTTGAGACGGAGTCTCGCTCTGTCGCCCAGGCTGGAGTGCAGTGGCGTGATCTTGGCTCACTGCAAGCTCCGCCTCCCGGGTTCACGCCATTCTCCTGCCTCAGCCTCCCAAGTAGCTGGGACTACAGGCGCCCGCCACCTCGCCCGGCTAGTTTTTTGTAGTTTTTAGTAGAGACGGGGTTTCACCGTGTTCGCCAGGATGGTCTCGATCTCCTGACCTCGTGATCTGCCCATCTCGGCCTCCCAAAGTGCTGGGATTACAGGCTTGAGCCACCGCACCCGGCCCCCTGTAGCTTCTTAATTGACTCTAAGCCCAGGAGTTCAAGGCTGCAGTGAGCTTTTATTACGCTGCTGCACTCCAGCCTAGGTAACAGAGCAAGACCTGTCTTTAAAAACTAATTAATTTTTTTTTTTTTTTTGGCCAGGCGCAGTGGCTCACACCTGCCTGTAATCCCAGCACTTTGGGAGACTGAGGCGGGCAGATAAAGAGGTCGGGAGTTCAAGACTAGCCTGCTCAACGTGGTGAAACCCCGTCTCTACTAAAAATACAAAAATTAGCAGGGCATGGTGGTACACGCCTGTAGTCCCAGCTTCTCAGGAGGCTGAGGCAGGAGAATCGCTTGAACAGGAGGTGGAGGTTGCAGTGAGCCAAGATCAAACCACTGCACTCCATCCTGGGCGACAGAGCTAGACTTCATCTCCAAAAAACAAAAAACAAAACAAAACAAAAACTAATTAATTTTTTGAAAAGAATTACTTTTTTTTTTTTTTTTTTGAGATGGAGTCTCTCTCTCTCGCCCAGAGTGCAGTGGTGCCATCTCAGCTCACTGCAAGCTCCACCTCCTGAGTTCAAGCAATTCTCCCGCCTCAGCCTCCCAAGTAGCTGGGACTACAGTCGTGCACCACCACACCCTGCTAATTTTTGTGTTTTTAGTAGAGACGGGGTTTCACCATGTTAGCCAGAATGGTCTCGATCTCCTGACCTCGTGATCCACCCCACCCACCTTGGCCTCCCAAATTGCTGGGATTACAGGTGTGAGCCACTGTGCCCAGCCAAGAATTGCTTTTGGGGTGGTTATGGGACCTACTCAGAGATCCTGTCTGTTTCTTAATAGTATGAGGGCACAGCCTCATGGTGATTCCTACGTTTGTGACTTTGGCAGTCCCACACCACCGCTGGGAGCAGAGGTACCCTTTCACGTGTTGCTCTGCGGCAGCGTTTAAGAGGATTCATGAGAACGACTGCTGCAGCTCACGCTTATCCCCATCGGCTGCTGCGGCTCACGCTTATCCCCATCGGCTGCTGCGGCTCACGCTTATCCCCATCGGCTGCTGCGGCTTACGCTTATCCCCATCGGCTGCTGCGGCTCATGCTTATCCCCATGGAGTTATGATGTTGTGTCAGGGTCCGCAAGATCACCTTCAAGCTTGACAATTTGCTAGAGGGACTCATAGGGCTCAGAACAGTTATGGTTTGTTACAACGAAAGGATACAGACTAAAATCAGCAGAGTCTTTTCCAGAGGAAACCAGGCACAAGCTTCCAAGTGTCCCCTCCCCATGGAGCTGCGTGGGGACACAGTTAATTCTTTCAGCAACAATGTGTGACAACACAAGCAAAGTGCTGCTAACTAGAGAAGCTCACCCAAGCTGTAGTGTCCAGGGTTTCGATGGAGGGTGGGTTGCACAGGCATGCAGAGTGGGAGCTTAGGGACGTAAACCAAAAGACTCTTGGGGGCTATCACCCTAGACTTAGTATTTTGCCGGGGAAGCAAAACGTAATGTTTCCAGCAAGCATTTTGGTCAGGACATAACAGGAGACCATTCTGAACAGCTGGGATTAGTGTTTTAAAAGGAAAGCCATGTGACATGCCTAGATCTATACTCCTAAAAGTAGATGGCTCACCCCATGAGGCTTAAATGCTTCTATAGCTGCTGCCTCCCATGCCTCTGTCAGAACAAATATCCTGCTCCTCAGGGTTGGAGAAAAACACCCCTGGTGTTCAGTGGCATGGCACATGTGAAAAGTGGCCCTGGGCTGGCATTGAAGGAGCTTGAAAGTCATTACTCCATCCTAACAACAGGTAAAAATCTGAACAAATTGAAAATCAACAACTCCTCTTAGATCTCTCAGAGAATTGAGGCCACAGGGAACAGTGTCACATCTGAAGTTGAAGATACAGAGAAGAGGATACGGACAGAACCACAAATTCCTGGAGTACAGACCCATGAGCAGGAACCTGCAGAGGAACCAGTGCTGGGGCAAGAAACCTACCCTGTCATTATACTTGCTGGAGGCTCAGCGTGGCCAGGTTTGAGATTAAAAACCCCAAGGAGCTGGGTACAGTGACACATGCCTGTAATCCCAGCACTTTGGGAGGTGAAGGCGGAAGGATCACCTGAGGTCGGGAGTTTGAGACAAGCTAGACCAACATGGAGAAACTCCGTCTCTACTAAAAATACAAAATTAGCTGCGCATCATGGTAATCCCAGCTACTCAGGAGGCTGAGGCAGGAGAATCGCTTGAACCCAGGAGGCGGAAGTTGCAGTGAGCCTAGATGGTGCCATTGCACTCCAGCCTGGGCAACAAGAGCAAAACTCCATCTCAATAAATAAATAAATAGGGGCCAGGCGCGGTGGCTCAAGCCTGTAATCCTAGCACTTTGGGAGGCCGAGACGGGTGGATCACGAGGTCAGGAGATTGAGACCATCCTGGCTAACACGGTGAAATCCCGTCTCTACTAAAAATACAAAAAACTAGCCGGGCGAGGTGGCGGGCGCCTGTAGTCCCAGCTACTCGGGAGGCTGAGGCAGGAGAATGGTGTGAACCCGGGAGGCGGAGCTTGCAGTGAGCTGAGATCCGGCCACTGCACTCCAGCCCGGGCCACAGAGCAAGACTCCGTCTCAAAAAATAAATAAATAAATAGGAAAATAACCCCAAGGAGGCCGGGTATGGTGGCTTATGCCTGTAATCCCAGCACTTTGGGAGGCCGAGGCTGGGGGATCACTTGAGGTCAGGAGTTCGAGACCAGCCTGGCCAACATGGTGAAACCCTGTCTCTACTAAAAATGTAAAAATTAGCTGGGTGTGGTAGTGCACGCCTGTTAGGCAAGCCCACACTTTTGTGATCTTACCTCCATGAGCTCTACCAGATTTTCACAATGAAGATTGGAGAAAAATCCCTTTGTGCTTCTAGCAAAAGGAGAAGAGAAGCCATTTTGAAATATACCCACGCCATCTGAAGGTATGGCAAACGACAAAAAGAAAAAAAAAAGGAAGCATACCCAGAGCATTCTGCTCTTGACATGGCCGCCCCTCAGTATAAACTCTTTTGTCAAACCTTGACCTACTGGAATTTTATCAGAGCCTAGCAACCCGGGGAAAGGAAAATGCCCAACTCCAGCCCTCTCTAACTGTCCTGTCACACTTAAGGTGGGAAAAAAACTGGGAAATCCTTGTGAAGGTCACAGCCCAGGGTGCCTAAAAGACAGAGACCTCGTCATAGGACTGTAGTATCCTTGTCCTCCCACACACCTTATCACCACACCACAAGACACCACATATTCGGCATTCAATTAAAAATTACAAGCTGTACTTAAAGGCAAAGTATAAAATGCCATTTGAAGCGACAATGAGTGAGAATTTTCCAAAATTAATTTCAGGTATGAAAGGCATGAAACCACAAATCCAGGAAGCTCAGAGAACGCCAAGAAGGATAAATGCCAAAAAGCCTATACCTAGGCATATTTTCAAACTAAAAAAAAAAAAAAAATCAAGATGAAGAAAAAAATCTTGAAAGAAGCCAAGGAGGAAAAGGCAAAGATAAGACTTGCATTAGACTTCTTCACAGAAACCATCAAAACAAAAAGAGTGGAGTGAAATATTTACAGTCTTGAGAGAAAAAACCCACCGACCTAGAATTCTGAACCCTATGAGATTATCCTTCAAAAAGGAAGTCGCAATAAATATGTTCTCAGACAAATAAAAATTGAAGAAATTTGTTGTCAGTAGACCAGCCCTGCAAGAAATGTTAAAAGAAGTTCTTCAGAGAAATAATATAATATTTAATAAAATACATGTATGTTATATATATGTATATATACGTGTTTAATAAAATACATATATGTTATATATATTTATATATGTATATATACATGTTTAATAAAATACATATAATGTTATATATATTTTATATGTTATCTATATTTAATATAAGATATACTATAAAAAAATATAGATCAGAAATTCAAATCTACATGAAGAATGGAAGCGCAGGAGAGAAAAAATAAGTGTAACTAAAATTTAAAATTTATATTTTTCTTATTCTTAATTGATCTATACAATAAGGCTTAATATACAACCTTATTTTGAACCATATTGTTCAAAATAATAATAGCAACAATGTTTTCAATCATTACAGCTATGTATAAGTGAAATGCAGCAATGATTCAAGGGATAGGAGAGAGAAATTAGAACTGTTTTATTATAAGATACTTGTACTTCTCATGAAGTGGAAAAAAGACGTATCTGACAGTCTGATACAGGACTGTTATCTTAAAAAGAACTTTTTTTTTTTTTTTTGAGACGGAGTCTCGCTCTGTCACCCAGGCTGGAATGCAGAGGCGTGAGCTCGGCTCACTGCAACCTCTGCCTCCCAGGTTCATGCCATTCTCCTGCCTCAGCCTCCCAAGTAGCTGGGACTACAGGTACCTGCCACCACGCCCGAATAATTTTTTTGTGTTTTTAGTAGAGACAGAGTTTCACCCTGTTAGCCATGATGGTCTTGATCTCTTGACCTTGTGATCCGTCTGCCTCGGCCTCCCAAAGTGCTGGGATTACAGGTGTGAGCCACCGTGCCTGGCCAAAAAGGACTCTTATAACTCAACAATAAGAACATGAATGACTGGGCACGGTGGCTCATACCTGTAATCCCAACATTTTGGGAGGCCAAGGTGGACGGATCACCTGAGGTTAGGAGTTCAAGACCATCCTGGCCAACATGGTGAAACCCCGTCTCTACTAAAAATACAAAAATTAATCAGGTGTGGTGGCACACGCCTGTATTCCCAGCTACTTGGGAGGCTTAGGCAGGAGAATCGCCTGCACCCAGGAGGCAGAGGTTCCATCGAGCCAAGATCGTGCCATTGCACTCCAACCTGGGTGACAAGAATGAAACTTTATCTCAAAAAAAAAAAAAAAAAAAAAAGGCCTGGTGCAGTGGCTCACACCTGTAATCCCAGTACTTTGGGAGGCTGAGGCAGGTCGATCACGAGGTCAGGAGATCGAGACCATCCTGGCTAACACGGTGAAACCCCGTCTCTACTAAAAATACAAAAAGTTAGCCAGGCATGGTGGCACATGCCTGTAATTCCAGCTACTCAGCAGGCTGAGGCAGGAGAATCGCTTGAACCGGGGAGGCAGAGGTTGCAGTGAGCTGAGATCGAGCCACTGCACTCCAGCCTGGGTGACAGAGTGAGACTCTGTCTCAAAAAAGAAAAGAAAAGAAAAGAAAGAAAAGAAGAAAAAGAAAAGAAAAAAGAGGGAGGGACGGAGGGAGGGAGGGAGGAAATGAACAACCTGACTTAGAAGTGGGCAAAATATCTGAACAGATACCTCACCAAAAAAGATAAACAGATATAAACATATGGAAAAAATGCTTCACGTTTTATGTCATTTAGGGAATTACAAATTAAAACAATGAGATTCCACAACACGCATATTAGGACGGCCAAAATTCAAAACGTTGACAACAGCACTCATTGCCAATGGGATTATAAAGTGGTGCAGCCACTTTGGAAGACAGTTTGGCAGTTTATTATAAAACTAAGCATACTCTTACCATGTGACCCAGCAATCACACTCCCTGGTATTTAGTCAAATGAGTTGGAAACTTATGTCCACACAAAAACCTGCACATGGATGCTTATAGCACCTTTATTCATAACTGCCAAAGCTTGGAAGGAACCAAGAAACTTGGAAGTTCACAAACCAAGTTGTTGAACTGAACTCTGGTATATCCAGACAATGGAGTATTATTCAATGCTGAAAAGAAATAAGCTATCAACCCATGAAAAGACACGGGAAAGCCTTTAGTGCATATTATAATACTAAGTGGAAGAATCAAATATGAAAAGCCTACATACTGGCTGGGCGTGGTGGCTCACGCCTGTAATCCCAGCACTTTGGGAGGCTGAGGCAGGCGGATCACGAGGTCAAGAGATAGAGACCATCTGGCCCACATGGTGAAACCCTGTCTCTACCAAAAAAAAAAAAAAAAATTGGCTGGGCATGGTAGTCCTCTGCCCACCCCCACAGCATACTTGGGCATGACCTCCAGCCTTTTGTTGCCATCCAGGTTCGTGTGCATTTCTGCTGGCACAGTAAATCAACCACTATGACACGGTTTTGCAAAAGAGAAAAGATTTATTCGCAAGGGCACTGAGCGGGGAGGTGGGACAACATCTCTCAAATCCACGTCCCCCGAAGATAAGTGACAGCTTCGTTCTGTGTGAGCATGGCTGGAGTTCATGGCATTTCACAGGACACGTGTACAGAAAAGGGTAGCATTAGCATGAGCTGAAGGCAGAGTTTTTGGCCCTCCAATGTCAAAAGGCCACGTTTTGGGCACTTGCGCAGGCCCAGTTGAAGGGTTAGTGGTCTCAACCAGTTTGAACTGGACAGGAGCTGGTCTAAGTTCCTGAAAAACGACCGAAGAAGCTGTGACCATGGTGGCTTACGCATGTTATCTATACAGCAGCCAGGGAAGGTTACGTTTCGGCATTCAGCGGCAAGGCTTTCAGCTACGGTGGCCCTTAAGCTTCACAGAAAAAGGAGAAGAAAAAAAATTAAAAACCAAGCGACCCAAAAGCAAAAACCCAAAAGTCCCCTCCTGCCGCAGACCGACCCTTTACTACTGATGCCAATCATTAAAGCGATCTGTCGAGGTTTAGTGCACCACTGCACTCCAGCCTGGGCAACAGGGTGAGACCCTGTCAAAAAGGAAAGGAAAGGATAGGAAAGGGGAAGGGAAGGGGAAAGGGAGGAGGGAGGAAAAGAAAGGAAGAAAATAAAAGAAAGAAAAAAGAAAAGAAAAGAAAATGCACAGTGAGCTAGATTTGGCCTGGAGGCTGTAGCTTGCCAACTCCTACTCTGGATTCATGGATTAGAGTTTAAGGAAGAGTTGGAGAAGTATGGCAGAAGAACTGGAGTGAGGCCCAACCCCGTGGTGTTCTAGGAGAAAGGCTTTTGACACAGGCATCTGGCAGTTATTTTTCAGGGGAGAACCTACAAATTAGAAGGCTGTACAGCTCCCCTTACTAGTCAAGTGACTACACTTTTGTTTTATTTTTTTTTAGAGACAGGATCTCCCTCTCTCACCCAGGCTGGAGTGTGGTGCCACAGTCACAGCTCACTGTAGCCTCGAACTTGTGGCTCAAGTGATCCTGCCTCGGTTTCCTGAGTAGTGGGACTACAGACACACTCCACCATGCCTGGGTAATTGCTTTTAGTTTTTGTAGAGATGGGGTCTCCTTGTGTTGCCCAGACTGGTCTTGAACTCCTCGCCTTAAGTAATCCTGCCACCTTGGCCTCCCAAAGTGCTGGGATTACAGGTGTGAACCACCATGCCCGGCCCCGTGTGACTACTCCTACAGAGGCCCTCGATGGCCTGGAATGATTGATTCCAGGACTCTGTCTTCTCATCCCAAAGCACCAAACCCTACTGATAAGGAAAGGGCCCCCATTTCAGAACTTCCACGGCCACCCCACACACAGCCCTGGGATTGGTAACTTTGCAACCTGGGCTTCCCCGATAATCAGATTTACGGTAAGACCCCAAAGAGGTCCAGGCGCTTCTAAAACAAGTTATACGGAGAATCCAAACCCAAATCCTCAAGATGTGAGCCCACATCACATCCCCCAAAATGAAGCATCCGTGACCACTCCAGCCTTGCTAAGGACACAGCACACTCCTTGACCCTCGCCACTACAGAGGACAATTGCATTCACAAATGTCCACTGGTTCCCACGCACTAAGCAAATTTTATGGCCTTAATTGACACTGTTTCCGCAAAGACCCCACTAAATGTAAGGGATGAACTCCCTCTGTTCCCTGGGGCATAAGATTGAAGTCAAACAAGTCCGCCTCACTCTGATCACTGGTGTAATAGCTTTGCAGAATATTCCAGTGGTCTCAGTTCTTTCTGCTCTTGAATTTCCATCACTGAGATGGATGCTCCAATTGGAATAAAACCCACACTTTGTCCCTTACTGTTGGTCTTGGCAGACGAGACCCTGAAGACCTGCCCAAGCCATTAAAATCGTTAATATGACCCAAAATACATTAAAACAGGGACTTCAAGGATTGAGAGAAGGGGTGACTATCCCCTCTGTTTCTCCGTTTAACAGCCCGATTTGACATGTTCTTCCAATGGAAAAGAACAAATGGCATCTCACGGTGGATGCTGAAACCTTAACCCAGGGGACCGTGGAGGCCCCAGCCCCAGCAGGCTGAAAGGATGGAGCCCATTCAGTCTTTTGCTGTCCAATATTTGCTATTTTTGCTTCCTTGAAGTGTTCCACAGTACCTAATTCAACAGCCTCTCAGCCTCTACTTCCATTCTATTTATTGTGGTAAAATATATAACAAAATTTACCAATTTAACCTTTTTCTTTTTTCTTTTTTTTTTTTTTTGGGGGGGGGACATGATCTCACTCTGCCACCCAGGCTGGAGTACAGTGGTGCCCTCGCAGATCACCGCAGCATCAACCTCCTGGGCTCAAGGGATCCTCCCACCTCGGCCTCCTGAGTAATTAGGATTACAGGCTTAAGCCACCATGCCCAGCCTATTTTAATAATTTTTTAAATTTAAATTTTATTTATTTTTTAAAATTTTACTTTAAGTTCTGAGATTCATGTGCAGAACGTGCAGGTTTCTTACACAGGTATACACATGCCATAATGGTTTGCTGCACCTGTCAACCCGTCATCTAGGTTTTAGGCCCTGCATGCCTTAGGCATTTCTCCTAATGCTGTCCCTCCCCTTGCCCCCCACCCCTAGCCAGGCCCCAGTGTGTGATCTTCCCCTCCCTGTGTCCATGTGTTCTCTTGTTCACCTCCCACTTATGAGTGAGAACATGCAGTGTTTGGTTTTCTGTTCCTGTGTTAGTTTGCTGAAAATGATGGCTTCCAGCTTCATCCAGGTCTCTGCAAAAGACATGAGCTCATTCTTTTTTATGGCTGCTTAGTATTCCATGGTGTATATATGCCACATTTTCTTTATCCAGTCTATCATTGATGGACATTTGGGTTGGTTGGTTCCAAGTCTTTGCTATTGTAAATAGTGCTGCAATCAACATACGTGTGCATGTGTCTTTATAGTAGAAGGATTTATAATGCTTTGGGTATATACCCAGTAATGGGACTGCTGGGTCAAATGGTATTTCTGGTTCTAGATCCTTGAGGAATCGCCACAATGTCTTCCACAATGGCTGAACTAATTTATACTCCCACCAACAGTGTCAAAGTGTTCCTATTTCTCCACAGCCTCGCCAGCATGTTGTTTTCTGACTTTTTAATAATCGCCATTCTGTTTTGTTTTTTTTTGTTTTTGTTTTTTGTTTTTGAGACGGAGTCTTGCTCTGTCACCCAGGCTGGAGTTCAGTGGCGCGATCTCGGCTCACTGCAAGCTCTGCCTCCCAGGTTCACGCCATTCTCCTGCCTCAGCCTCCCGAGTAGCTGGGACTACAGGCGCCTGCCACATGCCCAGCTAATTTTTTGTATTTTTAGTAGAGATGGGGTTTCACCGTGTTAACCAGGATGGTCTCGGTCTTCTGACCTCATGATCCACCCGCCTCGGCCTCCCAAAGTGCTGGGATTACAGTCATGAGCCACCGCACCCGGCCCCTAATAATCGCCATTCTAACTGGCATGAGATGGTATCTCATTGTGGTTTTGATTTGCATTTCTCTAATGACCAGTGATGATGAGCTTTTTTTCATATGTTTGTTGGCCGCATAAATGTCTTCTTTTGAGAAGTGTCTGTTCATATCCTTTACCCACTTTTTGATGGGGTTGTTTTTTTCCTGTAAATTTATTTAAGTTCCTTCTAGATTCTGGATATGAGCCCTTTGTCAGATGGGTAGCTTGCAAAAGTTTTCTCCCATTCTGTAGGTTGCCTGTTCACTCTGAGGATAGTTTTGTTTGCTGTGCAGAAGCTCTTTAGTTTGATTACATTCTATGTGTCAATTCTGGCTTTTGTTGCCATTGCTTTTGGCGTTTTGTCATGAAGTCTTTGCCCATGCCAATATCCTGAATGGTATTAACTAAGTTTTCTTCTAGGGTTTTTATGGTTTTTGGGTTTTACATTTAAGTCTTTAATCTATTTTGAGTTAATTTTTGTATAAGGTATAAGAAAGGGGTCCAGTTTCTGTTTTCTGCATGTGGCTAGCCAGTTTTCCCAGCAGCATTATTAAATAAGGAATCCTTTTTCCATTTCTTGTTTTTGTCAGGTTTGTCAAAGATCAGATGGTTGTAGATGTGTGGTGTTATTTCTGAGGCTCCTGTTCTGTTCCATTGGTCTATATCTCTGTTTAAAAATATGGAATGCTTTGGTCGGGCATGGTGGCTCACACCTGTAATCTCATCACTTTGGGAGGTCGAGGTGGGCGGATCGCAAGGTCAGGAGATCGAGACCACCGTGAAACCCCATCTCTACTAAAAATACAAAAAATTAGCCGGGTTTGGTGGCGGGCGCCTGTAGTCCCAGCTACTCGGGAGGCTGAGGCAGGAGAATGGTGTGAACCCAGGAGACAGAGCTTGCAGTGAGCCGAGATGGCGCCACTGCACTCCAACCTGGGCGACAGAGCGAGACTCCATCTCAAAAAATAAAGTAAAATAAAATAAAATAAAATAAAATAAAATAAAATCATGGAACGCTTCACAAATTCGCGTGTCGTCCTCGGGCAGGGGCAATGCGAATCTTCTATCATTCTGATTTTAGTATATGTGTTGCCAAAGCAAGCACTAATTTAATCATTTTTCAGTGTACAGTTTAGTGACACTAAGTACATTCACAGCCATCTATTTCTAGAATCTTTTCATCATCTGAAACTGAAACTCTGCACCCATTAAACACTAATTCCCCCCCCCTCCCAGCCCCTGGTAACCACGGTTCCACCTTCTGTTTCTACGAACTTTTTTGTCTTTTTTCTTTTTTCTTTTTTTGAGATGGAGTCCAGCTCTGTCGCCCAAGCTGGAGTGCAGTGGTGCAATCTCAGCTCACTGCAACCTCTGCCTCCCGGGTTCAAGTGATTCTCCTGCCTCAGCCTCCCGAGAAGCTGGGACTACAGGCGCATACCACCATGCCCTGCTAATTTTTTGTTGTTGTCGTTGTTGTTGTTGTTCATTTGTTTTCTTTGAGATAAAGTTTTGCTAGCCACCCAGGCTGGAGTGCAGTGCCAAGGCAGTGGTGCAGTCTCGGTTCACTGCAACCTCTGTCTCCTGGGTCCAAGTGATTCTCCTTCCTCAGCCTCACAAGTAGCTGGGATTACAGGCACGCACGACCACGTCCGGCTAATTTTTGTATCTTTAGTAAATTTTGTATTTTTTGTATTTTTGTATTTTTAGTAGCATGTTGGCCAAGCTGGTCTCGAACTCCTGACCTCAGGAGTGATCCACTCACCTTAGCCTCCCAAAGTCCTGGGATAACAGACGTTAGTCACCAGGCCCTGCCTCTCTCTACAAATTTGACTCCCCTAGATACTCCACATACGTGGAACTGCACAGTATTTGTCGCTGACTTCTGGCTTTCCTCACCTGGCTATGCCTACTTTGGGGGATAATCTGGGCCTGGGACACCAAATCCCTGTAGCAGGCCCGACTGGGCTGCACAATCAGAACTGCGTGGAAGTTCCCCCAGACTGTTACCCACACTTGTTTAAGCTCTTCAGAGATGCTACCGCCGGGCGCGGTGGCTCGTGCCTGTAATCCCAGCACTTTGGTGGGCGGAGGTGGTCAGATCACTTGAAGTCAGGAGTTCGAGACCAGCCTGGCCAACATGGTGAAACTCCATCTCTACTAAAAATACAAAAATTAATCGGGCGTGGTGGCGTGCGCCAGTAATCTCAGCTACTCAGGAGGCTAAGGCGGGAGACTCGCTTGATTCCGGGAGGCAGAGGTTGCGGTAAACCGAGATTGAGCCACTAAACTCCAGCCTGGGCGATAGGGTGATACTCCGTCTCAAAAGAAAAAAAAAAGTGGTACCGGCCCGGTGCGGTGGCTCACACCTGTAATCTCAGCACTTTGGGAGGCTGAGATGGGAGGATGTATTGGGCCGGGGCGGGGGGGAGTGGGGGATGGAGGCTGCAGTGAGCGGTTGTTGAGTGACTGCGTCCAGCCTGGGCCACAGAGCGAGGCCGTGCCTCAAAAAGAAAAAAAAAAAAGCAGCAGCTACCCATCCAGCCACCAGATGGCAGCACGATCCCATGTCCCCCTCGCCGCTGGCTGCCTGGTGCCGGATGCAGTCCTAACGGCGGTTCTGAGCTCCAGGGGCCGGCGCCGCGCGTGCCTGAGGTTCCAGCTGCTCAGGAGGATGAGGCAGGATAATCGCGTGACGGGGAGTTCTGTGCTGTAGTCCGCTGTGCCGATCCAGGTCCGCACTGAGGCCGGCATTGGTATGGTGGCCTCTGCCACCAGGCCGCCTAGGGAAGAGGGAGGCAGCCCCGGTGGAAAACGGAGCGCGTCGGTAGTGGCACCGCGCCTAGGAATAGCCTCTGCGCTCCAGCCAGGTTGACCTGCCAAGACTTCGCCTCTAAAACCAGCAAATACCAGGAGGCTGAGGGACGAGGATCACTGGAGCCCGGGAGGCGGAGGTTGCAGTGAGTAGCTGGGATTACAGGCAGGCGCCACCACGCCCGGGTAATTTTTGTATTATTAGTAGAGACGGGGTTTCACCATGTTGGCCAGGCTGGTCTTGAACTCGCAGCCTCAAGTGATCCACCCTCCTCGGCCTCCCAAAGTGCTGGGATTACAGGCGTGAGCCACTGCGCCCGGCCAAATAAGTAATTTAAACAATTTGTTTTTTATTTCAGAAAAAAATAAACTTATAAGGGAGGCCCCCCGACACACACACGGGAAGCAGCAGTGTAAATGGAATGCCCACTGCTGAGGCTCTCCAATGAGTGTCACGTGTGCACATTTTGCCCCTCACAATGCATGTCAGACTATTAATAGGAAGCCCCGCTGGAATACCTCCTGTGGGGTGTATGCAGCAGGCAGCTTTGGAATCACTGTATCCCCAGTGTGATGCCAGGACAATGGCTTCTTCACTAGCTCTGTCCAACCACAGTCCTGTGGTTCTAGGACTCCCTCACAGATGTCTCGAGGTCCATTATTGGGCGAAGGTCACTGCAAACTCAGGGAGGCCCAGGAGCTCACCCCAACCAGCTTCTTTACCAGGTGAGTGACCTCAGCCCTGCAGCTGGACTCATCCAGACCATGACCTCACCCGAAGATGGATGACACCTGACCACCGTCCACACAACTGAGCTGGCCCCAGGTCGACTCCTCCACACCCTGCTTCCAACTGTAACCCTGTCAAAGGCCTTTCTCCCACCTTCCCACTCCTCCTTTTCCTCCCTAGCAGCCCAACCACCATAGATTCACTAGGTGGTTTTCAACTCTTGTAGGCTGCCCTCCTAACCCTAGCCCTGACCTCTGCCCTCCTAACCCCAGCCCTGACCCCACTGCTTCTCAGGAGGCTTTGCCAATCATCTGCATGTTAGCTCCACCCAAGGAACAGGCCTATTTTCTATTTTTTTTTTTTTTTTAGGCGGAGTCTCGCCACCCAGGCTGGAATGCAGTGGCTCAATCTCGGCTCACTGCAAGCTCCGCCTCCTGGGTTCATGCCATTCTCCTGCCTCAGCCTCCTGAGTAACTGGGACTACAGGCGCCCGCCACCTCACCTGGCTATTTTTTTTGTGTATGTTTAGTAGAGATGGAGTTTCACCGTGTTAGCCAGCATGGTCTCGATCTCCTGACCTTGTGATCCACCCGTCTCGGCCTCCCAAAGTGCTGGGATTACAGGTGGGAGCCACCGCGCCCAGCTACAGGCCTATTTTCAAGCATACTAACTGTTGGGTGTGTCGCTTACCTGTGCGTATGACAGCCAATCCACCTAAATGAAGCATTCATGACAACACAACTCCATCCATGTATGTGGCTGACCACATCTCCAAACCATCTTCCCACTGGGGACAAATTCTTGGAGTTTTTAGAGACAGGTTCTCACTCTGTTGCCCAGGCTGGAGTACAGTGGTGCGCCTCAAACTCCTGGGATTGAGGGATCCTCCCACCTCAACCTCCGGAGTAGCTGGGACTGCAGGTGCACACCACCACCATGCGTGGCTAAATTATTTATTTATTTATTTATTTATTAGAGATGGGGGTCACTGGTTTTGAACTCCTATCCTCAAGTGATCCTCCCACTTCCACCTCCCAAAGCACTGGGATTATAGGTGTGAGCCACCAATCTCACCCAAAATTTTTAACTAAACTAAACAAATGAACAAACAGAAAAGACTCTCAAACCACACACTGTCCTCTCTCACCCAACAGAGACAAGATGTCTATAAACCACCAATCTGTTTAAAAAGATCACCAAATGGTCAGACCATGAAACTGAAAGAATCAAAATAAAATTGTCACTATGCTACCAACGGACAAAAGCTGGGAGCACACGACCAGGGGTCACACTCACTGAAGGTCCCCCACCCTGATTGCCAGTCAGGGGCGGCTTGTGGGTCCCAGAGAGGGCTCACCACCTGGTTGCAGTCATTGGGGACAGAAAGGTAAGTCCAACCCGTGCCACATCAAGGCACAACGACTGTTGGAGGAATGTACCAGACACATAAGGAGATGACTTTATTCAGGCTACTGCTATGGGAAGAAAATTCACTGATGAGGAAGGAGCAACCTGATAAATAAGAGACTCATGCTGAAGGCTGGAGGCGGGGTCTTGGAATGGACAAGAGCAAAGTGCTTCTTCTGGGCTCACTATTTCTCAGAACACAAAGGAAGGGGCAATTTCTCAGCAGCACCATTTCCCCGGAGCCCAGGGCTGAGATGAATTTCAGTACTGCCAGCAGCCTCCGTGTTCTGGTGTGTGGAGGAGTTTGCATGTTCCCAGTGTGTGTTCCCATTGTGTCTTGGTGTTTCTGTGTGCCTGGTGGCATGTTTGTGTGTGTATTTGCAGGGTGAAAGACCACAGATACGAGCCGAACTCCTGTACTCAAGTGCGCCTCCTGCCTTGGCTTTCCAGAGTGTGGGGATGACAGGCGTGAGCCACCACGCCAGGCCTCATGATCTGTTTCTAGCGCAGTGAGTGCATTTTAGGGTGGGTGCCCGCCTCCATGCCTAGTAGGGCGTGGATGCTGTGTATGCCATCTGTCCGTAGGATGGGTACACTTCTGTGTGTCGGCTGACATGTGTGTCTTAGTATTTAGTCGGCTCTGGCAGCACATGTGCGTGTTGCAGGTTGTGTAAGTTGCTGTTTCTATGTGTCTGGCAGAAGGTGTCTATGGTTGCAGAGTGAGGGTCTCTTGGAGTTTCTGTGTGTCAGAGGGTGTGTGTGTGTGTGTGTGTGTGTGTGTGTGTTTTGCAGGATGAGGTGTGTTCTGTGAGTGTGGTGTGGTGGGTGCAGGGTGCATGTCTGTGTCTACATTTTCTTTTCTTTTTTTTTTTTTTTTTTGAGACGGAGTCTCAGTCTGTCGCCCAGGCTAGAGCGCAGTGATGTGATCTCCACTCACTGAAAACTCTGCCTCCTGGATTCAAGCAATTCTCCCACCTCAGCCTCCCAAGTAGCTGAGATTACAGGTGTGCGCCACCACGCCTGGCTAATTTTTTGTATTTTTAGTAGAGACAGGGTCTCACCATGTTGGCCAGGCTGGTCTCAAACTCCTGACCTCAAGTGATCTGCCTGCCTCGGCCTCCCAAAGTGCTGGGATGACAGGCGTGAGCCACTGCCCCCGGCCTATCTGCATTTCTGTCTGGTGGTGAGCTATGTGCTGCAGGTGGTGTGTTTGGCGAGTGTGTTTAATGTATTTCTGTCATGTTTCTGTGTATCTGGTGGAAGATGTATGTGTGCAGGATGAGTGTGTATTTTGTATGAGATATATGCGCTTCTGACTTTGGTGAAGTGTGTATGTTGCAGGGTTGTCTCTCTCGTGGTTTCTTTGTGGCCTATGGTGTGTGTGCTGCAACGAGTCTCTGTCTCGGTGTTTCTGTGTCTGGTGATACATGTTGTATGTTGCAGAGTCAGTCTTTTTTTCCATTGTTATGTGCGTGTTGTGGGGTAAGTGTCCTCCATAGTAGTGTGGGCTGGCTGTGTGTGTGTTGCAGCGCGTCTATCTCTGTGAGCGGTGGATTGTATGTGTGTGTTGGAGGGTGAGTGTTTCGGTCTAGTGGAGTGTCGTGTGCGTGTGTTGGCAGGTGAGTGGCTGTGTTCCTCTGGGCCCAGTGCTGTGTGGGTGTGTGTTGCAGTGTGTGTGCTGTCTCTGTGTTTCTGGGGTTCTGCTGGCTTTGTGTGTGCATGTCTGCATTTCGGGCTGTGTGTCTGTG
This sequence comes from Macaca mulatta, assembly GCF_049350105.2. Taxonomy (NCBI): domain Eukaryota; kingdom Metazoa; phylum Chordata; class Mammalia; order Primates; family Cercopithecidae; genus Macaca; species Macaca mulatta. The sequence continues at coordinate 32,239,769 of NC_133415.1, read as the reverse complement.
TTGGCGTTTCTGAGTCTAGAGGAGAGCGCGTGTGGCGCAAGGTTAGTGTCTGCAGGCCTCTGTGTGCCGTGGGCCGCGTCTGCTTGAAACCAGGCTGGGCCTGGTCCCCACATTCCTCCCACTCCTTTGTGCTCTGTGCTACAAAAAATATTTGCGTTTTCCACGACTCATAATTTTTCCTCCTCAATCGCTACCAGATGTGGGTCCTGTGGTCCCCATCCCCATGGCAACGGAGGTTCCAGCAGCCGCGGTTCCCTTTTGTGGCGCCTGCCCTGGGAGCTGGCACTGCTGTGATCCCCGAGGGGGTGGGGAGAAGCCGGTGGTGGGAGGCAGGAGGCTGGAGGGGTCCCAGCATCTCCCTTCCCAGCAGCCACTGGGACCCTCCTGGGGGCAGGGGATGGCTGGTGGTGGGTGGAGAGGGGTCCCCTGTTTTGTGAGGCACCCACAGGTAGAGTCTTCGACACCTAGGGGGGTTCCCAGGGAAGGGCAAGGAGAGGTCCCCAGAAAGGCCTGGTCACTGGGACATCCCTGTTCTCTCCAAATCATGCTGGTCCAGGCTGGGGGAGGAGGAATAGCAAGAGCTGAGGGCTTGGGGGGTTTCAGGAAACAGCGGTGTGGCATCTTGATGGTTCTGGGGCGTGGGCACCGCTTAGGCAAGAATGTGGTCTGAGCCCCTGCACTGCCCACCCCTCATCCACACGCAGGCACTGCCCTGCCCTCGCCGAGCCCGGCTGGGCATCTGCCTTCTTGGCCTCAACCCCAGCAGCCTGCATGGCGCTGTGCCGGAACAGAGCAGAGGCTTTCCAGCCACAGGGCCATGGCTGGGAGGGTGCCCAGCTGGCTCCAGGGAGGCAGTGTGGCCCAGAGGCAGGGATCCCACATTCCACGTGCTGCCTGACTGTGTCCTGCCAGCTGCTCTGGACGGTCGACCCAGGGCAGGATACAGCCTCCGCTCAGATGGCTGAGCCCTCTGAAATGGGTGACCAAAGTTGACCTCAGTGGGGCATCTGGCCAGAGGATGAGAGTGTGGCCAGGACGAGAGCCCCAAGTTGCCAGCGTGAGACCGATGAGCACTATGCGGCGGCTGCAGGGTGATCGGAAGATCCTGGCAGCAGGGCAAGACTTTGAGCTGGGCATCAAATGATGAGATGCAGGAGAACAGGAAGAGGCCCGTGGGGCAGAGGCAGGAGGCCGGAGGAGACCGGACAGGCAGGAGCTGGGGGAACTTAGTGTGGGGACAGCAGGGGCCATGGAAGGTGAGGGTCTGTGGCTTAGGAGGGTCACTTAGGAGGCCTGCCCGGGAGGATGAACCCGTTCAGGGTAGGCGGGTCAAGAGCAGGGAGGCCTTGGGGCACAGATGGTCACACATCGAGGGCCAGGCAGCAGGGTCTGGCTTGGGGGCGGGGGATCTGCGCGGGGCGCTCCCTCCATCTCCCTCAACCTCCCGCAGGAGCAGGCGGGGCTGGCAGTCAGGAGAGTTTCCGGCTGAGGACAAGGAACCCGTTGAGGCAGACAGCAGGGCTCTGTGCAGCAGGAGACCGGCTTGTTTGTGCTGGAGGAGGCCCGGCTGGAGTCAGCGCCCGCGGCCCCCTGGCCTCAGCCTCTGCACCCCCCGCAAGCTGCTACCAACAGCTCTGAGGCCCAAGTTTAACAGCAGCGGCCAGGGGAAATGCCCAGATCCGAGGCAGACCCATCGCCTGTCCCTTTCAGTCAGGGACTCCGCCTGATCTGCCCCCACCCAGCTTTCCTCCCCGTGACCAGTCCAGGATGGGGCAGGCCGGATGGGGCCGCATAAACTTGATAAACAAACGAGGCATGTGGGTTGACGCAGCCCACTTCCACCATGGTCCCGGGAGACCCACGCCAGGGCTCCAGGGCTCCCCGCTGAGATAAGGGGTGGGGGAGAGTGCAGGACAGGTCGTCACATAAAGTTACTTCTGGGGGGGCATCTTTGGCCGAAGCCTGCAAACAGGAAGTGATCAGAGCACCAGGGGAAAGGCACTTTATTAAGAAAGCTTTGGCCAAGCCCCCGCCGGGAGGAGCCCATCCTGGGGCACCGGCCAGGGTGGGAGCAGCCCTGCTAGGGGCCTATAAATACATCTCCTCAGGCCACTAGAGTCGCCCCTGGAGGTCCCGCGGTGTGTGGGGCAATGGGAGGCCATCAAAACCAGCTGACAGCTGAGGAGCCGGGGCTCCGGTTGCCAGGGAAGGGAAGGGGTGGGACGGACTAAGCCCCTGAGGAGCGGAGACCAGCCCTCCTCCCCAGGCTGGGGTCAACCAGATGCCTGGGATCCCAGCCAGTGGAGGTAGCCCCGGGTTCTGTTGGTAAGGCCAAAGGAGGGACCCTCCAGCCAGAAGCACCAGGCCCTAGCCGGGGAGAGGCAGCCTAGGCAGAAGTGCTTCTGGCCTCAACCAATGAGAAGGTAGCTGCAATCAAGTCCACTCGTGGCCAGTAAGAGGCGGTCTTTAGGCGGAACCCTCCCATCTTTGGCCAATGAGACGCAGCCTGGTCGGAGCGCTCCATAACTTGGCCAATGGGGAGGGAGTCGCCCGCTAAGCGCCCGTCAGGCCTCGACCAACAGGATGGGCCCTTCCCGACAGAGCACACTGCTCCAATCCAGGAGCCGCTGCAGGACCTGAGCCAATGAGACGCCTCCGCTAGCCACGCGGCGCTCGGCCAATAGGAGGCCGCCCGTGCCCAAGCGCGTGGGAGGCGTAGGGTGGCAGGCGGCGCTGCGAAGCTGAGGGAGCTGCGCGCGGAGGAGCCACAGCCTGCTACAGGGTGGGCGCGCTCGCCCTGCCCCCCTCGCCCGCCGCCTCCTTGCTCTTCTTGCGCGGAGGCTTCTGGATAGGGGTCTTCTTCCGGGGCGTCTCAGGCGCGGGCACGTCGGTCGCCGCCTTCTCAAGCCCCGGGGTTTCGGTTGCTGGGGGCGCGCGGGCGGGCGAGGCTGGCGGCACCGAGCGCTTGGCTTTCTGTGGGGGCGCCGGCTTCTCCCTGGGGCCCTGCGCGCCCAAGGCCCCCTCGGCGCGGCCCAGGCTGCGAGTCTTGCCGCGCAGCTCCGCGGCCAACATGGAGGCAGCCTCGGGCGCGCTTCGCGGGGGACCGCCGGCGTCCGTGGGCTCCAAGAGGCTCGGGCCGCGGCCCCGCGCTCGGGCCCTGGGCGGCGAGGGCGCAGCGAGGGCCGTCGCCTCCTCGGGCAGCCCGGGGGGCCGCGGCGTTGGGTCGCGGGTCCCGGGGCTGCCGTGCTCGACCGGCTGCGCCGATTTGTCGCTGGGCGTCCGTTTTCTCTTGCTGGGGCTGGGCGCGGCCTCGGGGCCTGGCGGCGGTGGTGACGGCGCACGGCCAGCTGCAACGGCGCTGTGCCTGCCGTGGATCCAGGACACCTTAGGCTTGGTGGCAGGGTCAGGTGGCGGCGGTTTCCTGCGCTCGGGCGATGGCGACAGCGACAGGCCCCCAATCTCGCCCCGGGCCCGGGCCGGCCGGGCCTCGCGTCGGGCCACGCGCGCGTACAGAGCCCCGCCGGGCCCCTCCACGCTGGACGCTGACCGCTCGCTGTCGGAGGACGCGGGGAGGGGCATCGCCTCCTCGGCGGACGCTGGCGTGGTCAAGGGCACGGGGGACGGCGCCGGCGCCTCGACAGGAACAGTGGGGACTTCGGGGTCTCGGCTCTCCTCTGGTGCCTCTGGCAAGGGAAGAGCAGGGTGCTCACAGCCTTCAGGAATAGCTTTAGGGGTTCCAACCTCCAGGCACAAACCTTCACCTTCCCTCCTCTACCCATGCCCTTGGCGCTGTGTCACCCTGGCATCCAGACGTGCCTGGCACAGAGCACCAACCACACACGTAGTTCAGAGCCTCAGTCTGTGCGGCTGACTCTGAACTCAGGCTGTGCCGGGAGTGATGGGTGCATTCATGCGACTGAAGCCCAACCTTGGCCTGGCCTGGCAGCCCTGCCCCGACACCTCTCCAGCCTTGGGAGCCTGCATCATCGAATTTGATGCTGGAACGTCCCCACGGGGGTTCCATTATCCTTCTTTTAGAGATAAGGCTTCTAGTCGGGCGCAGTGGCTCACGCCTGTAATCCCAGCACTCTGGGAGGCTGAGGCGGGTGGATCACCTGAGATCAGGAGTTCGAGACCAGACTGGCCAACATGGTGAAACCCCGTCTCTACTAAAAATACGACAATTAGCTGGGCGTGGTGGTGGGCTCCTGTAATCCCAGCTGCTCGGGAGGCTGAGGCAAGAGAATTGCTTGAACCTGAGAGGCAGAGGTTGCAGTGAGTGGAGATCTCGCCTCTACACTCCAGTCTGGGTGACAGAGCCAGACTCCGTCTCAAAAAAAAAAAAAAAAAAAGGCCGGGCGCGGTGGCTCAAGCCTGTAATCCCAACACTTTGGGAGGCCAAGACGGGCGGATCACGAGGTCAGGAGATCGAGACCATCCTGGCTAACACGGTGAAACCCTGTCTCTACTAAAATACAAAAAAAAAATTAGCCGGGCGTGGTGGCGGGCACCTGTAGTCCCAGCTACTTGGGAGGCTGAAGCAGGAGAATGGCGTGAACCAGGGAGGCAGAGCTTGCAGTGAGCCAAGATCGTGCCACTGCACTCCAGCCTGGGCGACACAGCGAGACTCCGTCTCAAAAAAAAAAAAAAAAAAAAGACCAAGTGATAAGGCTTCTGAGGTTCTGAGTTGGTCACCTGCCCAGGGCATCTGGGGGCACGGGCAAGGGAGGAGACAGGGCAGAATCCCAGCCCGGCAGGCTCCTTTCTGCTATCTGTGGACCCAAGGCTGCAGGTGAAGGTTGAAGGTGCACCCACATACTCTGTGGATCCCTTCCTCCTGTCTCCTCTGCCACCCCCTACCTAAGCCCGGAAACTTCTCTCTGCCTACTTTCCCCCAGAAGCAACCTGGGCTGTGGCCTACCCATCTCCCCACACCTGTCTCCAGCACTGAACAGCAGAGTCCAGCTCTATGGCCTCAGCTCTGTGGCCAACCCTCAGGTACCAGCATGACCAAGCCCTTCCTCTCCATGCTGCCTGCCCCTCTCCTGTGGCCCGCCCAGAACACAGCTTTTCCATGGGACCATTTTGCTGGGCTGGAGTGATGCCCAAGCAGCGCCTTACTCACCCTCATGGGGTACACAGTACACAGGGCCTTCGTCAGTGGTGTCAAACGAGGAGAAGGAGGCCCGAGAGGACCAGGATGGTGAGGGCTGCTCCAGCCCTGAGGGTGGCTCCAGGAAGCTGCAGTTGAGTGTGTTATCCAGGTCGTGGTGGGCCACTGGGGAAGGATGAGGCAGAGCTGCCAAGGGTCCACTCTGCCCCAGCCAGTGCCCTCATTAGCCCCTGCTGTCACAAATGTTGATGGAGTGACCAAGACCAGCCCTACTCTCAGACTGCAGGGGGCACAGGCAACTCAACAGGTAGGGTGACACTGGACCAGGACTGGAGAATGGGTAGAGGTGAACCCAGAAAAGAAACGAGCAAAACGTGTTAAGGTGCAAGGCAAGTGTGTGCAGCCAGGGAGCTGGAAAAGGTTGGGCTGACATGTTGGGAAAAGGCCAGAAAGGTGGGAGACAGGGCTGAGACAGGCCACCAAGGCCTCCAAGCTCTGTTTTAGGCCCTGCCCTGTGGGACTCAGGGGAGCCTTGGAGCACTTCTGAGCCCAAATGCGCAGTGACGGCTGCATTTTTGGTTCAGCCCATCTCAGCAAGCTGCACCCTAGGCCTGGCCTTCAGGGATGCAGACCCCACAACAGGGAGCCCCAGAAGCTGGCTAGCCTGGCCTCCATTCCACAGAGGGATGTGGGGTCCACTCCCACACCTATGTCCCCAGATGCCATGCTGCTAGGTGGGCCAAGGGCTTTTCTTTTTTTTCTCCCTCCGTTTTCTTTTTCTTTTTTTCTTTTCTTTTTCTTTCTTTTTTTTTTTTTTTTTTAAACAGAGTTTTGCTCTTGTTGCCCAGGCTGGAGTGCAATGGTACGATCTCAGCTCACTGCAACCTCTGCCTCTCAGGTTCAAGCAATTCTCTTGCCTCAGCGTCCGGAGCAGCTGGGATTATAGGCATGCACCACCACACCCGCCTAATTTTCTATTTTTAGTAGAGACGGGGTTTCTCCATGTTGGTCAGGCTGGTCTTGAACTCCCGACCTCAGGTGATCCACCCTCCTCGGCCTCCCAAAGTGCTGGGATTACAGGCCTGAACCACTGCGCCCAGCTTGGCCAAGGGGTTTTCTCAGCTGTTTCCTTCATCTCCCAAGGGTCTGAGCCCCCTTCCCCTCCATCTTTAGAAATAAGTGGGAAAGAGAGGAAGAGAGGGTCCACCCAGGTGGGAGTCAGCACGGAGAGAAGCGGCACACCCCACCCCACCCCCATCCTGTTGGTGGGTGGGGACCAGCCTGCCCACTTTCCAGGAGGATCTCTGGGTACTGCTGGGGATGTAGGCAGGAGGGCGGGTCCTCTCCTTGGGGCAGGGCACTCCCGTGCCCACGCATTCCCCCAGCAGCTCTGGCCGGGATATACAGCATTCTCCTACAGACTGGGGGAGCCTGCAGCACCCCGCTGTCCACACACCCCTGATGCGATCACTCTCGGGGCCAACGCTTCTGACGCACGCCCACATCAGCCCGCGCACCTCGACTCCTGCCTTCCTACCCGGCCTCGCCCTCAGCTGCCACATCTCTTACCTTCCCTCTGGTCGCACCTCCTCGCGCCCACGCACATCAACACTCAAGGTCCCCCATTTCCTCACTGAGATCTGGGGCCCCTCACACCCATTTCCCAGCAGCGTCCTGCGTCCAGAGGTGTTTCTTCCAGAGATCCCGCGCTGTCATCCTTACCTACGACTTTGGGTAGTTTCTGCCTGCGGAGCGGGATCCGGGGCAGCTTCATGCTGATGCGACTGAAGCGTCCGCATAGTCGGTGCGGAGCCTTCTTCCTCCCAAGCGACAGCTCCCTGCGGGGGCGGGGCGGGACCCAGGGGTGATAGATCTCGGCTAGTGCGGAGCACAGAAGGGGCGGGGCCACGTCCGGGGCGGGGGCGGGGAAGAGCTGGATCTGGGTCCGGTGGCACCGAGAGGGTGCGGCCTGAACCCAGGCGAAAGCGGGGCAGTATCTGGGCTTACCGGCGCGCAGGGTCCTTGCCCCGGCAAGCGCAGCAGCAGCCGAGCAGCGAGAGCAGCAGGCAGACGAGAAGGACGAGCAGCGCGCCCGCGCCCATCACACCCTTGCGCTGGTTGGTCTCTGTAGGGGATTATGGGGTCAGCACGGTTTCTGGCCCCCCCTGCATTCCTTAACGGGACGCCCCTCATCCACTTACCTAGGTGGCAGGCACCAGTGACCGGGTCGCACGAATCCTCGTGGCAGCTGCAGGCCTGAGCACAGTCCGCGCCGTGGAGTCCGGGCGGGCACGTCACGTTACAGCTGCCGGGACATAGGGTCAAGGCAGGCCACAGCCGCCCCCCTAGGATGCCCCCTACCCTCACCCCTCACCCGCGGCCAGGGCCCAGGGTCCAGGGTCCCAGAACCGGGCTCTCTCGCGCTCCATTCATCGTCTAGGGTTTGAAGCCCAGCCCTGCCCGTGGCACATATTGGGGTGGTGGATGTTTTGGAAACGAATGTTGCACAACCAGTTGGGGGGACCTGGGGGACAGGACCCGTGGTGGCCGCGCAGCAGCGCCCACTGCTGGGGCTGACTTGGGTGGGTGGGAAGAGGGGCTGCTGAACCAGACCCTTGGCTGTAAGTGGAGGTCCCTGCTCCTTCTATACCAACTCGGGGTCACCTCAAGAGCCCACTGACGCAAGCTGGACTGGTCACCAGATCCGGCGCTGAACGTGGGCTTCCCGACATAAGGGCAGGAAACTGCCCTCAAAGAGCCTACTGTCACCCCCTATCTGGGGTAAGGGACCAAGGCTGAGGTGATAACCCAGCCCAGGGTGGAAAGGCAACCTCGTCGGCCCCTGGGGTCTGGCTGGACCCTCCTTTGTGGCAGATACAAGCCCTCCACCCCCTCCCGGTCCCAGGGCACTCACTGGGGCCCGTGGACGCCAGGACTGCACAGGCAGCGCCCCGACTGAAAGTCGCAGTGGCCGCTGCCGCAGTCGGCGCATACGAAGGCGCAGTCCTCGCCGTAGGTGCCATTGCTACACTTGGTCTCGCACCTTGGAAAGATGGGAGGAGGCGTCAGCAGAAATGGAAGCAAACGGACCACAGTGCCCTCGACAGAGGGCCTTCATGGGGGAGGCAGGGCAGGGGGCTGCGTGTCTGGGCCGACGGAAGCAGGGCTGCTCACCGGTCGCCGATCCAGCCCGCGTTGCAGCGCGTACACTTGCCGGTGACATGGTTACAGGCATGCCCGTCTCGGCACGGCGGACAGCGGTGGCTGCAGCCCTCGCCATAGAAACCGGTGGCGCAAGGCTGGTCGCACTTGGTTCCGTTCCAGCCGGGCTCGCACGTCAAGCAGCGGCCCTCGGCTACCGTGCACGGCTGCTGGCCCTTACACTGGCCACACCTGGGGGAGGGGTCGGAGGCTAGGGAAGGCTGGGACCCGCCTCACCCCTGCCCCCATCGGCGGCCCGCCCTTCCACCTCCTCCCTCCCTGGCCGAGAGACCGCGCTTACCGGCGGCGACAGCCCAAGCCGTAGAAGCCGGCGGGGCACGGCTCGCGACAGTACTTGCCGCGGTAGCCCGGCTCGCAGGCACACGTGCCGTCCACAGGGTGGCAGCGGCCGCGGAAGCACTGGCAGTAGCGATCGCAGCGCGCGCCGAACGTACGCTCGCGGCACTGACAGCGGCCGCTCTGCTGCTCGCAGGGAGACGAGTTGCAGGCGCACTGGTTGTTGCAGCTGCGGCCCCACCAGCCTGCGTGGCACAGGCAGGCGCCGGTCTGTGGGTCGCAGCGCGACGTGGCGCTGCAGTAGCACGCGCTGGCGCACTGCGCGCCCCACCAGCCGGGCTCACAGCGGCACGCGCCGCTCCGCGGGTGGCACGTGCCATGCTGGCACTGGCACGCATGCTCGCAGCGCGCGCCCCAGCGCCGCGCGTGACAAGTACACTGGCCTGTCACGTCCTCGCACTGCCCGTGTGGGTGGCAGCTACACAGCTCCTTGCAGTCGGGGCCCCAGAACTGGCGCGGGCACTCTGCGGGGGAGGAGCGGAGGGGGTGGAAGGCCCCGGTGCTTGAGTAGGTGCCCCCAGCCAGCCAGAACCTGCCCGCGTCCCGCACTCCAGCCGCCACCTTTGGGGACCCGCCCCGAAGACGATCCGACCCCGCCCCACCCTGGACCCCGCCCCATCTCTCCAGGATTCCGCCCCACCGACCAATACCGGCCCGACCCCACGCTCACTGGTGTCGCAGTTGGCACCGAAGTAGCCGTGGCGGCAGCGGCACTCGCCAGGCCTCACGCACACCTCGTTCTCCGAGCACGTCGAGTTGCCTTCGCACACCGCTGTGGACCAGACAGGCCAGAGCTGCTGCGCGTCCTAGCCCCGCCCCCGACCCCGCCCCAGGTACCCGGGATGACCACTCACCAATCCCACACTCGTCCCCTTGCTGCCTCCAGCCAGCGCAGCACGTGGGCACCTGGGAGCTGCGAGCAGAGGGAGGACATCTGAGCGCAATGCCCCTCCCCCAGCCCCCATCTGCTCAGGGCTCCTCTGCAGCCTCCTCACAGACTCCCTGCCTCTGCATTTGTGCTCCTGTCCTAGGGGGGTGGTTACTGAGGTCCTGCCAGGCAATGTGTCTGGCAGTGGAGGATTGCCACAAACAGACCTGACCGCCAAGAACTTTCCAGCCCAGAACCGCCACCCCATCTCACCTAACTCCTTTGTGTCTTCCTCCCACAGCCACTAGGCCTGAGAAAAGTGGCCTTGGAGTCCCAGGAAGGACCGCAGTGAGGTAGCAGCCAGGAAGAGGACCATGGGCCTCAGGACCTGCTCAAACGTGAGGGTCTAGGGCATCCCTCCAAGTGGAGGGCCCGGCCTAATGGGTGTCATGGATCCAGATGTGATATGATATGGCATGACAAGGACAGAACTAGGACTGGCTGGGCCACAGGGACACACCTAGATGCCCCAACCCTGGGGCTGAGCTCCACTGGGGAGGGGCAGCCTCTGGGTGGGGGGTGGCATGTAGACACAGTGAGGTGACCACTTGGCAGAGGGGCTTCTGGAGGGAGGTGGGGTGAGGCCCACCCAGCCACTAGGGAAAGAGCAGGCACATGGGGAGTCCTCCATGTGCAGGAGGAAGGTCAAACTGTGGCAAAAGGGCTCAGGGACCAGGGTGGAGGAAGGAACTACTAGAGCATCTGTTTATGCCTTTGTTGTTGTTTTTGAAACAGAGTCTCGCTCTGTTGCCCAGGCTGGAGTGCAGTGGCACGATCTCAGCTAACTGCAACTTCTGCCTCCCAGGTTCAAGCAATTCTCCTGCCTCAACCTCCCTAGTAGCTGGGATTACAGGCGCATGCCACCACACATGGCTAATTTTTGTATTTTTTACTAGAGACGGGGTTTCGCCATGTTGGCCAGGCTGGTCTTGAACTTCTGACCTCAGGTGATCCATCTGCCTCGGCCTCCCAAAGTGCTGGTATTGCAGGCATGAGCCAGCATGCCAGGCTTGTTTATGCTGATGGTCTTCCTCTTGTTCCATTTGATTTGGCTTTGTAGAGTACACAATGCTTTATAGAGTACACAATGCTACCTCAGTAGGTCCTTTCTAACCGCAGCACTTCAGGAGAGCACAACCTCTAAAACCCCGGGTAGATGGGGTATGTGAGCACAAAGGTTTGGAGGCCCTGCCTGAGTGAAGCCATGATGGCTAGAGAGGATTCACAGGAGATGAGCTGGGGTTAGCCCACATTCAGGGGCAGAGGAGGCTGAGAAGGAACCACCACCAAGGCTGCAGGATCCTAGGGTCCCAGCCAACCCAGAACTTCGCCTCAATCCTAAAGGCACTAACAGCCATTCGCACTTTAGAGAAAAGAAGCGTGCTTCTTCACAAGCAGGCTCGGATTCAGTATCTGAATTCAGAACCAGGATGTGGTGGTGGGGGGAGTTTGGAAGGAAGCCTGAAGACCCCAGTGGGATGGGACAGACTGGCTCCTCCACACCATGCATTTAAGGATAGTACGTGCCTGGCACGCTCCTGCCCAGGCTGCAGAAGATGCCCCAACCATTCCCCAGCTAGACAGAATTCCACCCCCTGCACAGAGCACCTGGGCCTCGAGGCCCCTCCTCCCGAACAAGGCTTGGCTCTCCTTCAGGTCAAAGATAGGACCTGGCGAACAGGACCATAAAATCCCAAACTTTGGGGAATCGGTTCAGTGTATTTTCCACGACTAAAACTGAAAACCAGAGACAGGAATACGAAGGCCTGGCTTTTCCTGGCCCCTGCCCCCACATCTCCACCCACCCAGCCCTGACCCAGGGAGCACCAAGGTGCCCAAATGCAGGGAGAACCAGGTCTGCTGGCCATCACCCACCCACTTGTGTCTGCTTCTGAACCGTGGCCACTGGATGGAGAGCCTCTGCAGGTGTCCCTCCTGTGAGGAGCTTTGCCAGGTGGCCTGCTGGAATTGCCCCGGAAGCACTAACCCCCTTCTGCCCTGGACATGCGGTTCTGTGGCTAGGAGCCCAGTTTTAGGGCCACACTCAGCTGGGTTTGATGTCTGGGTTTGCCACTTGCGGTGTGACCTCAGGCATGGAGCTTAAGCTCTTTGAGCTTCAGGCTCCTTAGCTATATAGTAGGGCTCATGGGTTTGGTCCTACTGTAGGAAGATTAAGAGAGCCAAGATGTTTTTAGCCAGGCATGGTGGCATGTACCTGTAGTCCCAGCTACTCAGGAAGCTGAGGCAAGAGGATCACTTGAGCCCAAAGAGTTTGAGGCTGCAGTGAGCTATGATAGCACCACTGCTCTCCAGCCTGGGCAAGAGTGAAACCCTGTCTCAAAAAGAGAGATAGAGATAGGGGAGAGAAAGAGAGAGAGAGAGAGAGAACCCAGACCTATGAAGTGGTTTGGCACATACTAAGCACAAAGGATCCTGAGGGCAGGCTGCAGTGCCTCTGAGTGCACTTGGTCATCCCTGGCTTAGTGGGCACCCAGGCCTAACCCCAGCAGAGCTCATACCCACCAGCAGGACAGAGTCCATTTGGGTTCACTGAGGACAAGATGCTTTCCTTCTTGGAAGGGCTGGCAGAAAAGGCCAGGTGGTGGTGGCAAGCCGACTCTCTGAAGATCTTACAAAGATGGGTGGGGAAAGATGGCCTGCTGCAGGGCCACTCCCATGCTTGCTCTGTAAGTCGGTAAGACCCTGAGGAGCCAAGCCATAGGCTGGGCCCAGGCCCCTCAGCAAGTAAGACATGCTGTGTAGGGAGGCCCAGTGCCGTGGCTCAAGCCTGTAATCCCAGCACTTTGGGAGGCCGAGATGGGCGGATCACGAGGTCAGGAGATCGAGACCATCCTGGCTAACATGGTGAAACCCCGTCTCTACTAAAAAATACAAAAAAGCTAGCTGGGTGAGGTGGCGGGTGCCTGTAGTCCCAGCTGCTCAGGAGGCTGAGGCAGGAGAATGGTGTAAACCCGGGAGGCGGAGCTTGCAGTAAGCTGAGATCCGGCCACTGCACTCCAGCCTGGGCCAGAGAGTGAGACTCGTTCTCAAAAAAAAAAAAAAAAAAAAGACATGCTGTAGGTTTCTCCCTCATAGAGCATTATTTCTTCTGTGATTCAAACCCACTGTGAGTTCTCACACCTTCAAGTTGGCTCATGGTATCCATACCTATCCATGTTCTCCCCCAAATCCAGGCAGAAAGGCTTCTCTGCCTGCCACACCCTTGAGACCCCATACCTGCCTGGCCCTCCTCCTGCCCTGCCTGGACACTTCTCTTCTGGTTTCTGTCCCCATCCTCAGATCTCTCTTCTGCCCACACTAGCTCCCTCGGGAAGCTCACTGAACCCTGACAACACCTTGGACCCTCCAGCAGGGCTCGCCCGTCAATGCTAGACTTGCAAATCCAACTGCCCAATAGATGACGTCACCAGAGGGAGGCCTCATGGGCCTCATGCTCAACCAGCCCAAACCTGAACTCTTGACCTCCTTGCACCCTGAGTCTTCCTTGTCTCAGATAACCCCTGCCTGTCCTTTCAGGCTGGGAGGCTGAGACCTGGAGAAGCATCTCTGGCTTCTCTTTCTTGTCTACACAAGATCCATTGAGAAAAAAGATGCTGAGCTCTAGCTTCTAAAGGACATCTAAAATGGGATCACTTCCCCTTCCCTGTCCCAGCCTTGTGAGAGCCACCCTCCATCTCCCTGGCTTTTTGTAACTGGCCCCAGCTTCCACCCCCTGCCCCTCAGGGTGTGAAGTGTTTGCCACCTGGCAGCCAATCCTGGTCAGATCCCACCCTTTCTCTGTGCAAAGCCCCAGGGGGTCCCATGGCCCTCAGAGGAAAAGTCCAAGTCTTCTGAGCAGTGGCAGCCCACAGTGGCCTGCCCACCCTCACTCTCTGACAGCTCCTCCGCCAGTCCCTCCTGGACTCTGCCCAGCCCCCTGGATCTTTCCTGTACTTCCACAGGCCCTCTGCCTTGGGAACCTTGCCCCAGACACCCACAGGGCCTCTATGCTCTCCTGCAGGCCTGTGCTCACTCACCACCTTCTCAGCGGGTCTCCCCAGACCACCCTAAAGGAAACAGCACTCCCCAACTCAACACCTCCCAGCTCTTGCTAGATGTCTAGACATACTTGCTTTTCTGGACTGTAGGTCTCCTCTGCTACAGGGTCAGGATCTCCACCACAGCTTCCTTACACCAATACAGCCTTGGCACACTGTAGGTGCTTAGGATTTTACTGGCTCTGCACTCTCCTCTCCCCATTCTCCTGCCTCCCAGGAAAGGGAAGGGCTGATGGAAGCCTTGCAAGACGTGGGAGGACAACAAAGGCATGTCCCAGACCCCAGGTGGGCAGGGCCCAGGTGGCTGCCCTTCCCATCGACGCTTGCCACTCATTGACCATAGCGATCCCCACTTAGCCCCATGAGGGGGTTGTGATCCCTAATCCCATTTTACAGAGGTGGAGACAGGCCCAGAGAGGTCAAACGACTTGCCCAGGTCCACACAGCTGGGTAGGGGTGGCACCAGGATCGGAACCCAAACCCGGGCTCTCGGTTCCTGGAGCAGGAGCTTCCTGGGAGGTCTGCAGACAAGGGGAGCGGGAGCAAAGGGCTCTCAGGCTCCGGACAGTTAGAGCCTGGCACTGGACCCCCATCCCTGGTCCCGGGCCTGCGGGGGAAAGAGGACTGGAGTGAGTAGACAGAGCCCACGGCGATCGCGCCCTCCCCCTCTCCAGGCACAGCCCCGCCTGCCGCCGCCGCTGCATTCCTGGGGCCGGGGAGGCCCGGGAGTCGGCGGCGGCGGCATCGATGCGAAGCAGATGGCGGGCCAGGCCGGCCCCCGCCCCGGAGGCGGGGCTCGCAGCGGGGAGGGGTCTGCGCGCCTCGGGACCAGAGTTCGGAAACCCCGCGCGGCCCCCTCACAGCCCCTTGTCTGCGGCGCCGAGTCCCTGGACTCGGCTTGCCCGGGCTCCGTGGCCCAGGCGCCCCGACGCGACCCAGCTCGGAGCCCGGCGGCCGCCTCTGCGGCTGCCAGCGTGTGCGGCGTCCACAGTCCGCGCCAAGGCGCCCCCACACGCCTGATCCTCACCCCTGCGTGGAGATGCCCTTGACCTTGCTGTGGCCTTTGGCCAGCCCACCGGCTCCCCCGACCCCAGCTCCCAACTCCTGGCGTCCGGGGCTCGGCTGTCTGTCCTCCGTGCAAGCTCCCTGGCTCACCCCCCACTCGCCACCGGCCGGGCCTGTCCCCTGCCTGTCCCACATTGGCTTCCCCAGCCGGTGCCCCACCTTTGCGTGGCCACTTCTTGCACCCTGGTTGTCGCCAGGGTTTCCACATCCTCCCGTCCCCTGTGCCTGTCACAGCCCTTCCACCTCCCGCTTCTGGTACACTTCGAGCGCCGGTTCCTCGACGCTCGCCTGGGTCACCACCCTCCCACCCGCGCCCGCTCTAAGACACGAGTCTGCCTTTCCAAGTCTGGCTTGCTCCAGGACCTCCTGGGCTAGCACCGCTCCTCCTCCCCTGACATTCCTCCTCACTCCCACTCCCGGCTCCAGTCGGACCAGTGCGGGGCTTTAGCACATGCAGTTCCTTTTGCTTGAATGCCCTTCCCCGGCATTTCCCCGTGGACTTCACAACTCGGCCAAGGATCCCTTTTTTCAGGTCTTTCCTGACATCCCGGATAATGCGTGTCATCCCCTAGGTGCCCACGGCACTCCGTCCTCCCCTCAGGTGACTTCTCGTCCAGGGTACCCTCGGATGCACGGTCGTGGCCCATGGCCGAGGCTGGGCCTGGAACGGAGTCGCGTTGGCGAGGGAAACGAAGGGGCCCACATTTGGCGTAGGGAAGTTCCGGGAGCCCCCTTCCAATGCCGGGTGCCGCCACCCCACTGCCCCGGGCGTCCCTCTCGGCCCCCTCCCCCAGCCAGGCCGGCTCCTACCCGGGAGCACGGCACACGTTGCGGCCGCGAGGGTTCAGTTCCTGGGGCGCCACGGGGTCCGGCAGTATCCAGAGCAGCAGTAGCAGCAGCAGCGACGGCAGCAGCGGTGACGGCGGCCCCCCGGCTCCCCGGCGCCGCGCCGGCCCGGCCCCCCGGGGCCCTGCGCCCTCCATGAGGCGCGGGGCAGGCGCGGGGCAGGCGCGGGGCGGGCACGGGCGCGGGTGCGGCCGCAGCGAGAGCGGCCGGAAGCGGAGTGCGAGGCCGGGCGGGGGGCGGCAGGAGGGGCGCCGGGCCGGGCAGGAAATTCCACATCGGCTCCCTGATCCCGGGCCAGCCGCGGCCGGCCAGGCGGCAGCGCCCGCCCCGCGCGCCAGACCCCACCCTCCGGCCTAGCCACCGCCCCTCCGCGCAGCCCCCGCCCCCATTCGGCCGCTCGCAAACTTGGGGGCGAACTTGGAGGAGGCCCGCCGAGCGCTGCGGGAAGGAGGGGCCGCCCGAGGAATCCCCGGTTCCCGCGCCTTTCCGTCCGCTCCCGAAACATCTACCGAAGCAGCCGCCCCCGCGCGCCCACTGCGTAGCCAGGCCCGGGACAGGAAGGCGGATGGGGGACACGGCCGCGACTCCACAAGCCCACCCCCGCCCCCAGCGCCTCGGAACCGGCTAAGGGAGTGAGGCCCTCAGACAGCCCAGGTCGAGGCCGAAAGCCAACTCCACAGCACCCCACCGCGAAGTCCTTGTAGTGCTGAGATGTGCGGTCAGCTCCCCCTGCGCACTCCTGCGCACTCAAAACTCGCAAGGGGCGGACCGAGCAGGATGCTTGAGGCCTGTGGTAGACTGGGTCCGGACCCGAGGCCTGGGGGAAGGGGTCTCCGTAGGGACGGATGGGAGAGATGCAGAGGAGGTAGAATGGCCCGGCTGTGGACTGCGGTAGGAAGAAGTAGACAGAAGGAGACCCCCGGGATGGAAACCCTGCAATCCTAGTTGAGGAGTGAAGGGGGCTCGGGGAGTCTGGGCAGTGGGTTCTGCTGGCTGTCGGATTTCCAGGAGAGGTTGGGGCTGGAGTGGGAACTCCTGCATCAGGCAAGGTGGGTAACAACACAAAGCAGAGGGAAGGTGTGGGAAGGGAGCAAGACAGAGGGACAGGCCCTAGGGAGCCAGCGGGGAAGCTGGACTTGGACTGGGAAGCAGCAGGGTGCAGGTCCCCGGGCGGGGGCAACTGGGGCAGACCCACTCTCAGGTCCAAGGAGTTGAGAGCTTGGGCAGGGAGCACAAATGTCCCGTGTGTAGCCAGGTCCTAGTGAGGATGTCTTTTGGGGACTTGGGAGCTGGCAGAAGGCCTGAGCAGGGAGAGGGCACCTGTGTTCTTTGGGGAGCAGGCCACATGCGGCCCACAGGCTCACTGAAGAAGGGCAGGCAGACTCTCTCCAGGTGTGGCCAGATAGCCATGAAAGGTGGGGCTGGAGAAGGGGGCTTGGAGGAGGAGCCACTGAAAGGCCCAAGGCCACAGGTATCACCAGGCTGGTACAGGCAGAGAGTGGGATGGGGAAGAGCAGGCTCCTCACTCAGCCATGTTGGTGCACGAGGGAGGTGGGGTGGGCTGAAAGAGAAGTGGAACCAGTGTGGACACAAATGCAACAACCTGGGGACAAATAAACAGGCCAACCACTTCTGGGCAGCTCAGCCTGGGCACAGCCCTGACCTCAGCAGTGCCCTCCCAGTGCTGGGGCCCCTCCCACGGAGGATCCAGATTACTGCTCCCAGTAAAGGCCAGCAGAGGTCCCAGTGGCTGCAGGGTCTATCCCAGCCCAGCTCCCGGCTTTAGAGGCACTGACCCCCTGGGCTGGAGGGGACACTCACCTCAGCTGGATGGAGGTCATGAACAGGCATATCAAATTCCATCACCTTTCTCCTTCCCCCAGACCTGTTCCCACCCCCATGTGCCACCTCTGTACAGGAAGGGCACCACCTGGATGGTGCCCCCCCAATCCCTCAGGACCTCCTAAATGTCTCAGATCTCTGCCCACCCCTGTTTGTCACCCAGAGTAGTCTTCTTAATCTCGCATGTGGCTATCCACCAATGCTCTCAGGACAAGCATCGTCCCCAGCCTCACCTCATGACCTGATGCATACATCCCTTGCAGTGGATGGCAACTTTGGGTGTCATGGGCAGAGCCCTCATTTGTCCCAGCCACCACTGCACCCCTGGGGGAAGACTGAGAAGTATGGGAGGAATGAAGGATCATCCACGTGGCACCAGGATGTAGAAGGAACCCACAGACAATTGACCACCACACAGGCAAACTGCTGGAGCCTGGAGCCCTGGCCTGCTGGCTTTGGCCAGGATGGCTGCCAGAAGGAAGTGGACCTTGAAGGCTGAGGAGGGTTTTGCGTGAAAGCGGGGACCAGGAGCCTAGCCACACTGGAGAGCACAAGTTGGGTTGCCTCAGCTCAGGGGTATGAGATGTAGCCCTTAGAAACCCAGCTGCGCCCCAAGGCCGACATTGGCAGGGCCAGGCTGCGCCCAATTCCAAGGCACTCTCCACTCCTCCCCAGGCTGTGCAGGACCTCAGTGAGCCCTTCCTGCTCCTGCAGACCAGAGGCCTCCTGCAAACCTGTGGCTGTGGCTGGTGGCTCAGGTGAGATGGTGCCAGCCAGCATGGTGTCAGAACACACTGGAGAGTGGTGGGGCATGTCTGGTGCTCCTTTCCAGAAACCTCTGAGGTCTGCAGGAGCTACTGCCCTGGCCTGCCAGGTGGTAGCAGAGATACAGGAAGTGCTGGATCTGAGACCCACAGAGTGGGGTTCCTACTCTGAACCCCACCCTCGGGAGAAGGGAGATGACACTGGAGTGTGTAGCCATCCTGCCCCACCGGGGCTCAACACCGGGTCTGCTGCCCTAAGGCGATGTCATGTTTCCTCAGGGGTACTCAGGGCCCAGGACAGTGAGGAAGGTCTTCAGGTCTCACACACACCCACATACCACAGCCCTGGAGGCACAGGCCAACTCCGAGGGATTTGCCTCTACTCTCAAGAATCCTTGGGGTATCCATTTAGGAGAGCCCAGAGTGACTGATGATCCCCCCTCCCCATCCCCTCTCCTCCCATCAAGCAGCACACTGCCCCCTTCTCTTCTGGGACAGGATGCCAGCAAAAACACATGGCTGTCCCCATGCTCTGCCCAGTCAACTGGGAGAGGATGGGGCCTTGGCCAGTTACAGCCCTGTCTGCAGGATGGCTCTGGGCACAAGGCCCATAGTAGGAGTCTGCAGGTGCAGACCCTGTGAGGGCATCTAGATGGAAGAAAGCTTCGGGTGGTGCAGCCCTGTGGTCACGCTGGTGTGGACTCACAGCCCATCCATGCAGGGTGCAGGCTAAGCCTGGTGGTCTCAAGAGGGCAAGAAAAGCACCGGGACAGGTGAAAAGGGGAGGGTCCCAGATGCTGTGCCAGTGTGGTCCTTGAGACTGGGTGTCTAAGGGTTACCTGGAGAACCTGTAGCACATGCAGATCCCCTCCCCAGCACACTCAGCTTTAGGAGGTTGGGAAGAGCCGGGCACAGGCCAGAGGGGCCACCCTCCATGCCCCTGTGATGCTGCCCCGCTCCCAGGTGCTGAGGCTCTGGCTCCCTGACCCTCTCAGGCTGAGAGACTCCTACCTGGAGCTGAACTGAAATTCTGCGTGCTGCCCTGGTTGGGAGACAAGTTCCACACCAGAAAAGACACTCAAGTGGGCTACACAACCACCTGTCACCAGACCAGGGCAAGTTCCAGCTTTCCCACTGACTGCCCTGTTAGCCTGTGGAGTTGACTGTGCTTCCCTCTCAGGCAGGGTCTTCCTAGTGCCACTTGGCTTCTGGCCTGGGCTTCCACAGCCTCCCAGACGGCAGCTCTGACCCCAGAAGCCACACTTCCCAGGGATGCAGCTTGGATGCACTGTGGAAAGGAACTGAGGCTGTGGCTACAGAAAAACAGTTAACACCTTCTGTAAGATGCTTTATTTCATTGATCAACAACATGGGGTCTGAAAACCCAGCGGGAGGGGTCTTTTTATCACAGAGCCAGTCCCAGGAGAGCTGATGCATCTCTGCTCCTCTGCCCCTCAGGAGCTCTCATCTTCCAACCCCAGCTACTCCCACAGGCCCACCCCATTCACAGAAAGAGGGCTGCCACGTACCTCAGCCCCCCTGCCCAGGCTGTCAGCTCCCAGGTCCCTTTGGATAAGGACTGATCTAGGCAGGGAGGAAAGAGAAGGCCAACCCCTCCAGGGCTCACTGAGGAAGACCAAAGCCTTTCAGAAGCATTTCCTGCTGTGATGTAATCCACAGGCCGGGATCTGCACGGCCCTGAGATGCCTGCGGCAGGCTGGCCAAGGGGCTGATGTGAAGAAAGAGGGCAGGGCCCCCAAGCTGTGGCCAACAGGGGCAGGGGGCCCTGCCCTGGAGTAAAGTGCTGTGGCCTAGGCTGCGTGGGTTTCACTGCCCTGCAGCCCCAGCCGCCCTTCCCTCTGACACCAGGCACGGGAAGCCTAGTCCTCACTGGAGTTGTCAAACTCCTCCCAGTCAGACACACTCATCACCTCAGAGGCAAAGTCCGGGTCGGCCTGGCTGCGGTCAGGGGTACCGCGGGGCGGCTCGAGGAGCAGGGAGCGAGGCAAGGTGAGCACACAGGCCGCCAGGCCTGAGATGGAGTTGTCCAGCTGGGGCCCCTCCTCCCAGCAGTCCTTCTCCACATCGTAAATGTGCACATAGCCCGTGCGGCTGCCACGGTTGTGTGAGCGGCCACCTAGCACATAGATCCTGTTGTCCAGCACGGCAATGCCAGGCTCACCGTGCCCAGCAGGGAGTGGGCAGACGGAAGACCACTGTCCAGACGTGCAGCTGTAGCAGGCCACCTGCAAAGCCAAGGCCAGAATAAAGCCCAGCACCTGCTGGGACAAGGCTACCAGCTCCCCTACAAGCCCACTGACCAAGGTGGCCACAGCTACCCACCATTCCGACAGGTCAGACCCCCTGGAAGGATGGCACAGGGCCAGTGTTGAAACATCCTGCCCATGGGCTAGGCTGCTGCTCTCTCACTCAGGGATGGCTGAGTCTGCAGGAGCCTGTCTTTTGGGCCCTCCCCTAGAATGATCCGATTCCCTCTGGCTTTACTCGAGCCTAGCCCTTCCTTCAGGCCACCTGGCCCTAAGCCAGTCTCTGCCCTCAAGTGTGTGGCTATGCCCCCATCAGCATGTGGTTGTTCCCCATGTCTGAGGGCACTGCTTCTCTCCCCTCCAGGAAACGGAAGCTGCCTGAGAAACAGGGACTCCACTGAAATGTCTTCAACCTCACCGGCAGCACTCAACACAGGCAGCAGGACAGGGGGAGGAGACAGAAAGTGGAAGTAATTCCTTGCGGAGTAATCAACATCAACATTCTCTTGTCTTCAAAATTGTCCAAAACAGTAAACAAAGACATGGAAAAATGTTCAACCTACTAGTAATTCAAGAAATACAAAATCAAAACATCAGAGACAAATTTTCCAACTATTAACTAGCAACAACTGCAGAGAAGAAAAATCACAAAACCCAATGCTGGTGAGGGTGTGGTAAAGCCATACTACTATGTATCTGTCTGACATGCCAGAAAAGGAATTTGGCAATAAGTATTAAGAGCCATGAAAATCTTATCTTCTTAACTGATTAGCCGTTTTTGGTTCTCTAGCTATGGTGGCAGAATAGTGGCCCCCAAAGATGTCTAGTTCCTAATCTCCAGAATATGCTACCTTAAGTGGCCAAAGGGGCTTTGCAGATAGGATCGAGGGTGCGAGAATACAGAAAAAAAAAAAAAAAAAAAAGAATTAAGGGTGCAAACCCTGAGATGAGGCAGTTTTCCTGGATTTTCCAGGTGACCCATCCAATTGCATGAGCCCTTAAAAGTGGAAGGGGAGAGGCTGGGCGCAGTGGCTCACACCTGTAATCCCAGCACTTTGGGAGGCCAAAGCGGGCGGATCACAAGGTCAAGAGATCGAGATCATCCTGGCCAACACGATGAAGCCCCATCTCTACTAAAAATACAAAAATCAGCTGGGCATGGTGGCACATCCCTGTAACCGCAGCTACTTGGGAGGCTGAGGCAGGAGAATCGCTTGAACCCGGGAGGCGAAGGGTGCAGTAAGCCAAGAGCACCACTGCACTCCAGCCTGGTGACAGAGCGAGACTCCATCTCAAAAAAAAAAAAAAAAAGTGGAAGGGGAGGCTGGGGGTGGTGGCTCACACCGGTAATCCCAGCACTTTGGGAGGCTGAGGTGCATGGATCACCTGAGGTCAGGAGTTTGAGACCAGCCTGGCCAACATGGCAAAACTCCATCTACTAAAAACACAAAGATTAGCTAGGTGTGGTGGCGAATACCTGCAGTCCTCCCAGCTACTCAGGAGGCTAAGGCAGGAGAATCGCCTAAACCCAGGAGGCAGAGGTTGCAGTTAGCTGAGATTGCACCACTACCCCCCAGCCTGGGTGACAGACCAAGACTCCATCTCAAAAGAAAGGAAGGGTAAAGCCAGACGAGAGAG
The DNA here is from genome assembly GCF_049350105.2 of Macaca mulatta. NCBI lineage: Eukaryota > Metazoa > Chordata > Mammalia > Primates > Cercopithecidae > Macaca > Macaca mulatta. The sequence goes on along the minus strand of NC_133415.1, from coordinate 32,217,690 downwards.
CTGAGAAGTGAGGAGGACTCAACCTGCCATTGCTGGCTTTGAAGATGAAGCACCCCGAAGCCAGGAAAAGTGGGGACCTTTAGAAGCCAAGAAGGCCCTCAGCTGACAGCTAGCAAGGAAATGGGACTGCAACTGCCAGGGACTGAATTCTTCTAACCACCTGGGTGAGCAAGGAGGCAGATCCCCACTAGGGTCTCCACAAAGGAAAGATGCCCTGACCACACCCTGGTTTTAGCCTGGCAAGGCCCTGTCAGAGGACTTGTGAATGCAGAATACATTTATCTTAAGTTGCTAAGTTTGTGGAGATAGGTTACTGCAGCAATAGAAAATGAATGTGCTGGTCCGGAGGATCTCACAAGCAGAGGGCCTGTTAAAACCCAGATTGCCAAGCCCCACCCTCAGGGCTTCTGAATCAGTGGGTCTGAGGTGCTTCATCACACAGCGTTCCCAGGTGATGCAGACTCTGTTAGTCTGAGAATCACACTTTGAGAACTGTGGCATGAACCTAAGGAAATAATCCAAAATACTTGAAAAGTCCAACAAAGCAACTGTTACTTGTCATGTTATTTGGAATAGTTAAAACTCAGACACAAGAGGGGATTATGAAGATTGAGTGTTAAACTGGAAAATGCCCAGGACAAAAGTCACTGAGAGAAGCAGAATGGGATATAGGATGCTCTTTTTTGTTTGTTTGTTTGTTTGTTTGTTTGAGACAAGGTCTCGCTCTGTCGCTCAGGCTGGAGTGCGGTGGCACCATCACTGAGGTTCACTGCAGCCTCAACCTCCTGGGCTCAGGTGATTCTCTCTCAGCCTCCCAAGTAGCTGGGACTACAGGTGCAAGCCACCATGCCCGACTAATTTTTTTTTGTATTTTTAGCAGAGATGGGGTTTCACCCTGTTGCCCAGGCTGGTATCAATTCCTGGACTCAAGCCATCCACCTGCCTTGGCTTCCCGAAGTGCAGGGATTACAGGCGTGAGCCACTGTGCCCAGCTCAGAACGGGATGCTTTCAGGCAGAAAACATACACAGTCAATACTGAAGATGGTCATATGGAAAAACAGTGCTGCAGGGGCCTGATTATAAATGCTTTTCCTCACCCATCTCTATTTTTTTTTCTTTTTTTGAGACGGAGTCTTGCTCTGTTGCCCAGGCTGGAGTGCAGTCGTGCGATCTCGGCTCACTGCAACCTCCGCCCCCCGGGTTCCAGCGATTCTCCTGCCTCAGCCTTCCCAAGTAACTGGGATTATAGGCGCCCACCAGCGCACCTGGCTAATTTTTGTATTTTTAATAGAGATGGGGTTTCACCATCTTGGCCAAGCTGGTCTTGAACGCCTGACCTAGAGATCCACCCACCTCGGCCTCCCAAAGTGCTGCAATTACAGGCGTGAGCCACCATGCCTGGCCACCCATCTCTATTTTTTAAAGTTCCTGCAATGTGGTTATATTAACTTTATAATAAAAGTTTTGTTCTTTTGTTTGTTTTGTTTTGTTTTTAATAGAGACAGGGTCTCATTCTGTCACCGAGGCTGGGGAACAGCAGTGTGATCATAGCTCAATGAAGCCTCCAACTGCTGGGCTGAAATGATCCTCCCACCTCAGCCTCCTGAGTAGCTAGGACTACAGGTATGTGCCGCCAGCCTGACTCTAAAAGTTTTTTTTTTGAGACAAGGCCTGGCTCTGTCACCCAGGCTGGAGTGCAGTGGCGTGGTCTCAGCTTACCGCAACCTCTGCCTCCTGGGCTCAAACCATCCCCCCACCTCAGCCTCCCAAGTAGCTGAGATTACAGGCATGCACCACCACACCTGGCTAATTTTTGTATTTTTGTACAGATGGGGTTTCAACATGTTGCCCAGGCTGGTCTCAATCTCCTGAGTTCAAGCGATCCTCTCACCTTGGCTTCCCAAACTGCTTGGATTACAGGCATGTGCCACCACATCCGGCCTAAAAGTTTTTAAGAATAATAAGCAAAGGTAGATGTGTATGTGTATGATACTGTCATGGTGACATTTGTCCAAACCTACAGAATGTACCAAGAGTGAACACTGTGGACTCTGGTTGATGGTGACGCATCAATGCAGTTTCTACAACTGTGACATATCCACCCCTGTGGAGCGAGAGGTCTGCAGTGGGGAGGCTGTATGTGTATGCAGGGAAAAAGGGGTGTATGGAAACTGTACCTTCCACTTAATTTTGCTGTGAACCTAAAACTGCTTTGAAAAATAGTCTATTTTTAAAAGGCACATGTTTCAATTACATTTTCCATCAACAACAACTGAGAGGGTTGGGAATGATGACGGGTGTGGACAGCCCCTGGCCCCACTCACCTGGTGCACATCCCTCCTGTATCCGGCATCGTTGTTGCTGCCCCCGATCACATACAGCTTGTTGAGGAGGGTCGCCATGCCGTGCCAGGCGCGCCGCACAGGCCCATCAGCCAGTGTGTGCCAAGTGTTGCTGCCTGGGTCGTAGCAGTGTGTCTCTTTCAGGTAATCCTCCCCTCTGCGGCCGCAGGTGATATACATCTTCCCCTCCAGCGTCGCGCCTGCGTGGGCATACACCTGTGTGGAGCCACCAGGAGAAATGGCGTGAGAGGGCAGTAAGGAAGGGTGGCTGGGTACTCTGTCAAGGCCAATCACCACCCCACATCTGCCTGACAACACTGTGAGGCTGCACCACTTCCCACTTACTCCTCACATACAGACAAGAATCCTCCCTCGATTCTCATGGGACATACTGTCTTTGTCACTGACTTCTAACCTCTTCCCAATAGGGGATACATCTATAGACTCAGAGATGAAATGTAACCTTTGTCTTTCCTTTGCCCCTAAAGTTAACATCTGCATGGGGGAACTCCAAGAAAATAAAAACAGTTTTTTCAAGCCAGTCTGGGAGAAGCCACAGAACCCTGGGGACTGCTGACCTGCCCTCAGAGGCCTGCACCCCTCTCCCACTCCCACTGGACATGCAATCCTCCGGGCCTGCTGACCCTGCTTTCAAAATCTGTTTGTAAATAATATCTGACATCAAACTTATTATGTGGGGAGAAAAATACACATGGCTCTGGATCCTGGTCCTGAATCTTTTGTGGGCTTTTTACCTTCCCTCTGGTGGGCTATCTCTACAGGCCCAGCCTGCCCCCATCACGGGAACCTCTTACCTTGGCCCCAAGGTAAGAGAACCCACCCCTCACACCGAGCAGGCCAACAGAAGGCCCCAAGGCAAGGCCCTGGGTGTTTTGAGGGTAGAGGAGCCCCTCAGGGTGTGAAGCCTCCAGAGCTATGTCACCGGGCAAGTCACTAACACTGAGGCCATGCGGGCGACAAAACAAGAGTCTAGAGAGGTGGACAAAGCAGTGGGGAGGACGAAAACACACCAAGGGTTTGGTTTAGGTCTTCTCCTATCACCAATAAGGGTCTGGGGGGGGGGTTTCTTTTTTTTTTAGACGGAGTCTCGCTCTGTCACCAGGCTGGAGTGCTATGGCGTGATCTCGGCTCACTGCAACCTCCGACTCCCTGGTTCAAATGATTCTCCTGCCTCAGCCTCCCAAGTAGCTGGGATTACAGGCATGCACCACTAAGCCCAGCGAATTTTTGTATTTTTAGTAGAGATGGGGTTTCACCATGTTGGCCAGGATGATCTCGATTTCCTGACCTTGTGACCTGCCTGCCTCAGCCTCCCAAAGTGCTAGGATTATAGGCATCAGCCACCACACCCAGCTGAGGTTTTTCTTTTGAATTAAACTTTTAATTTTGAGATAAGTGTAGAGTAACGTATAGTTGGAAGTAACAATACAGAGGTCCCATGTGCCTTCCTTCCGCAATGGTAAGAGCCTGTGTCACTATATCACAGTGTCACCAGGATGCTGACACGGACACAGCCACCAGGATCCCAAGGGGCTGCCCTTTAGGGTGACATCCACTCCACCTCCCTTACTCTAATCCCTTCCTTAAGCCCTGGAAACCACCAATCTCTTCTCTATTTCTACCATTTTGTAACTTCAAGAGTGTTGTCTGAATTAAATCAGTATACAACCTTCTGACATTGGCTTTCTACCCCAACCCAGGTTCTACCAAGTTATTGCATGTACACGTTGAGTACATTCAAAATCTGAGACTTTTTGAGTACATACATGGCACTCAAACGAAATGCATTTCAGACTTTTGGATAAGAAATGCTAAAGCAGTAACTATAATGCAAAGATTCCAAAATCTGAAAAAATCTGAAATCCAAAACACTTCTGGTCCCCAGCATTTCAGATAAGGGGTATTCAACATGTACCAATAGTTAGTTCCTTTTCTATTGCTGAGTAGTATTCCATGTGTATCCACCACAGCTTGTTTAACCATTCACTGTTGAAAACATCTGATTTGTTTCCAGTTTCTGGCTATTACCAATAAAGCTACTATTAATCTTCATGTACAGGTAAGTTTTTAAAAATTTTTTATTTTTTGAGACAGGATCTTGGTCTATTGCCCATGCTGGAGTATAGTGGCAAAATCTTGGCTCACTGCAACTTCTGCCTCCTGGGTTCAAGCAATTCTCATGCCTCAGCCTCCCGAGTAGCTGGGATTACAGGCACGCATCACCATGCCTGGCTAACGTATACAGAGTAGTTTTCATTTCTCTAGGATAAACACCCAGGATGGTAACTGCTGGGTCACATGATAGTTGGAAGAACTGCCAGATCTGTTTTCCAGAGTGGCTGTACCATTTCACATTCCTATCAGCAATGCATGAGCATAGTTTCCCTGCACAGTCACCAGTATTTTGTACTGTCACTACTTTTTATTTTAGTCATCCTGAGGTAGTTCTCTCACTGTGGCTTTAATCTGCATCTCCCTAATAGCTAATAATGTTACACATCTCCTTATATGCTTATTTGCCATCTGTATATCCTCTTCAGTGAAATGCTTCTTCAACTCTTTTGCCTTCTTTTTTTTTTTTTTTGAGACAGAGTCTCGCTCTGTCACCCAGGCTGGAATGCAGCGGCATGATCTCGGCTCACTGCAAGCTCTGTCTCCCAGGTTCACGCCATTCTCCTGCCTCAGCCTCCCGAGTGGCTGGGACTACAAGGCACCTACCACCACACCCAGCTAATGTTTTCTATTTTTAGTAGAGACGGGGTTTCACTGTGTTAGCCAGGATGGTCTCAATCTCCTGACCTCGTGATCCACCCGCCTCGGCCTCTCAAAGCGCTGGGATTACAGGTGTGAGTCACCGTGCCCAGCTTCTTTTGCCCTCTTTCTAATGGGGTTATTTGCAGTATTTTGCCAAGGTTTTGTTTTGTTTTGAGACGGACACTCACTCTGTCGCCCAGGTTGGAGTGCACTGTCTCCGCTCACTACAACCTCCACCTCCCAGGTTCAAGCGATTCTCCTGCCTCGGCCTCCCAAGTAGCTGGGATTACAGGCATGTGCCACTGTGCCCGACTAATTTTTGTATATTTAGTAGACACGGGGTTTCACCATGTTGGCCAGGCTGGTCTCGAACTCCTGACCTCGTGATCCGCCCACTTTGGCCTTTCAAAATGTTGGGATCACAGGTGTGAGTCACCGCGTCTGGCCTTTCATTGAGTTTTAAGAGTTGTTTATATATGTATTTATTTAATACTAGTCCTTTGTCAGATAGGTGGTTTGCAAATATTTTTTAATTTTGATGGAGTCCAGCTTATCAATTTTTCTTTTTATGGCTCATACTTTTTTTTTTTTTTTTTTTTTTTTTTGAGACGGAGTCTTGCTCTGTAGCCCGGGCTGGAGTGCAGTGGCCGGATCTCAGCTCACTGCAAGCTCCACCTCCCGGGTTTGCGCCATTCTCCTGCCTCAGCCTCCTGAGTAGCTGGGACTACAGGCGCCCGCCACGTCGCCCGGCTAGTTTTTTGTATTTTTAGTAGAGACGGGGTTTCACCGTGTTAGCCAGGATGGTCTCGATCTCCTGACCTCGTGATCCGCCCGTCTCGGCCTCCCAAAGTGCTGGGATTACAGGCTTGAGCCACCGCGCCCGGCCTATGGCTTATACTTTTGGGGTCAAGTCTAAGAATTCCTTGCTCTAGCTAGATCCTCAAGATTTTCTTGTGGTCATCACATCACACGGCCGCCGCAGGGACCAGACCCAGACGGCTCCAGAGCCACTGCGCCCAGGGGGTGGGAGGGTGGGCGACGGTGGCGACGCTTCGGCTCCTCCTGAGCTGCCTGCTGGCCCCATGCCCCACTCCATCCTCACAGGCTGGGGATGGGCCCTGGCGCGGCTGTGTGGTTTCAGGAGCAGAGTTGCAGAATCCAAGGACCCATTTTGTTCTTTCTCTACACTGCTTTATGGGAGGCATTATGGCCCCCAAAGACATAATGACAAATACTCATGCTAAATCCATCCTCAATTCAATGAACTCCCTCAGGAAAAGCAATACCCTATGATGTGACATTGAGAGTAGAGCAGAAAGACTTCCCTGCCCATTGGATTGTGCTGGTTGCCTGTAGTGATTACTTCTGTGCCATGTTCACTAGTGAGCTTTCACAGAAGGGGAAACCTTATGTTGACATCCAAAGTTTGACTGCCTCTACCATGGACATTTTATCGGACTTTGTGCACACAGAAACAGTACATGTGACAGTGGAGAATGCACAAGAACTGCTTCCTGCAACCTGTCTGCTTCAGTTGAAAGGTGTGAAACAAGCCTGTTGTGAGTTCTTAGTCAGTTGGACCCTTCTAATTGCCTGGGTTATTAGGGATTTTGCTAAAACCCCAATTGTGTTGACCTGATGCAAGCAGCCAGAAGCATTTTCCTGAAGTGGTGTAGCATGAAGAGTTCATTCTTCTGAGTCAAGGAGGGGTGGAAAAGCTAATCAAGTGCGATGAAATTCAGGTGGATTCTGAAGAGCCAGTCTTTGAGGCTGTCATCAACTGCCTGAAGCACGTCAAGAAACAGCGGGAAAAACCCTTGCCTAACCTGCTACAGTATGTGCGGATGCCCCTGCTAACCCCCAGGTATATCACAGATGTAACAGATGCTGAGCCTTTCTTCCGCTGTAGTTTACAATGCAGGGATCTGGTGGATGAAGCAAAGAAGTTTCATCTGAGGCCTGAACTTCAGTGTCAGATGCAGGGACCCAGGACAAGGGCTCACCTAGGAGCCAATGAAGTGCTTTTGGTGGCTGGGGGCTTCGGAAGCCAGCAGTCTCCCACTGACGTGGTAGAGAAATACGACCCTAAGACTCAGGAGTGGAGATTTTTGCCAAACATCACTCGTAACAGACATTATGTGGCCTCAGTGTCCCTACATGACCGAATCTACATTATTGGTGGCTATGATAGCTGTTCCTGCCTTAGTTCAGTGGAATGTCTAGACTACATAGCAGATGAGGATGGGGTCTGGTATTCTGTGACCCCGATTAATGTCTGACAAGGTCTTGCTGGAGCCACCACCCGGGGAGATATGATCTGTGTCTCTGGAGACTTTGATGGAAGCAGGTGTCACACCAGTATGGAGTGGTATGATCCAAACATTGACCAGTGGAGCATGCTGGGAGATATGCAGGCAGCCCAGGAAGGTGCTGGACCCGTAGTGGCCAGTGGAGTGATCCACTGTCTAGGAGGGTATGACGGCTTGAATATCTTAAATTCAGTTGAGAAATATACCCTCATACAGGACATCGGACTAATGTTACATCAATGGCCATCGAGTGTTCTGGTGTGGGAGTAGCCCTGCTGAATGACCATATTTATGTGGTGGGGGGATTTGATGGTACAGCCCACCTTTCTTCCAATGAAGCATACAACATTCTCACTGATTCCTGGACAACTGTCACCAATATGACCACTCTACGATGTAGGGGCCACAGTGCTTTGGGGGAGACTCTATGCAACTTCAGGATATGATGGTAATTCCCTGCTAAGTAGCATTGAATGTTATGACCCTATCATCAACAGCTGGGAAGTTGTGACATCCATGGGAACCCAGTGCTGTGATGCTGGTGTGTGTTCTCCACAAGAAGTGACCATTGTTGGAGCACCATCCAGAGCTAGTGACCAGTCCAGCGGACAGTTAGTGGGAGAATCAAGAATCCTTTCCAGAATGTCTGTTTCTCACTGTGTGCACAGGGTGATTACAGGCACCAGTGCAGTGATGATTGTACTTATTTGACACATACTCCCCCTCGTCCTGGTTGTTGTTCCTGAGAAGGGTGGGTAACATACTCCAGGGAAAAGAATGTACATTGAATGGATGTAAGAGACCACATGACCTCTCCCACTGCTTTGGGGAGCACTTTCCTGTCATTTCTAACTTACCACGTGCTTGGTGTACTATATGTATGTTGTGCCTCATACGTTGCAAAGAACTAAGGTGAGTATTGCCTACTAGATGTGGGTAATATCCAGCCTAGATGATTGGAAGGATACCAATTTAGGTAAACTTGGTAAAATTCAAGTCTTTTTTTTTTTTTCCAAGAACAAATACATTTTCTAATCTCCAGGTAGCTAGGGGCAACACAGTTCCATTCTAGAGAGAAACAAAAGGGAAAACCCCACAAAACTTTGGGGCCAAGGGGGAGAGACTCATCTGACACTTCTTTTGGAGGTCAGGATTTATATATCACAATTGAAGTTAGAATAAGTGAAGTAAACTGAACTGGATGGAATGTCAGTGAACTTAGAACAGCACTGAAGTATTACATAGCTTGGAAGATGGAGAAGGGCATATTATTTGAAAGATCTTTTTATTTCCCCAAGGTCTTTCGCACCTTGGGGAAATAAAAGAGTGAACAAATATTGGGATGAGAGAAGATGACATCAATGTGGGAGTTCGGTATAACTGGGGATAAACTAGAAGTACCTGTGATTTTACAGTTGTCTTATTACCTGCCAGGGCTCATCTAGCCATGGCAATGTTTGCCTTGAATGGGGGTGAAAGACTTTCTTTGTTGAATCAAATACTACTACACTATTACACTTCCACACTATTTATTTGGGGATGGGCTGGGAGTGACAGTAGCCTACTATTTCAGCTACCTGATTATTGCCCCATTCTTTCAGAAGCACACTTCTGCCAAGGAGTGGTTTGTACTGCTGTGTTTGGTACATTTAGTCTTTTTTCTGCTATAAGTTTTCCTTACCTGTCCTTTAGTGTATATTTTATTCATCACAGGACAGAATAACCAAGGACAACCAAAATCCTTTTGTTAGTTTCAGTACCTCAACTATCAACATTTCTGGGCTATCATTCAATATTCCTCTGTGTCATGGAGTGAAATTCTTGTTTTATAGGTATTGGGAGTGTGGGAATGTGATAACCTAAACAACCTTTGCTCTGAAATTCCATTTTTCCCTCTTTCCCTGAATTGTATTAACCCACAGAGTTAATTTCCTTTGTATTTTTTAAAGAAAATATTAAAAATCAACAGTCTCAAAAAAAAAAGATTTTCTTTTTTTTCCTAGAAGTTTTATGGTTTTACATTTAACTCCATAAGCCATTTTGAATTAATTTTGGTGTATGGTATGGGACTTGGGTTGATGTCCATTTTTTTGCCGATGGATATCTAATTGCTCCAACACTATTTGCTGAAAGATATCTTTCCTCCACTCTATTGCTTCTGCACCTTTGTCCAAAATCATGTGTAACACAACTGGGCATGTTTACCCGGGTCTGTGGGTTTTCCATTCTGTTTCACTGATCTATGTGTCTAACACTCTATCCACACCACGGCTTTGATTACTGTAGCTATGTAGTAATCTTGAAATTGGGCAGATTCCTCCCATTTTATTGTTCTTTTTCAAAATTATTTGAGCTATTCTAGTTCCTTTGCCTTTATATATAAATTTCAGAATAATCTCATTTACATCTACTGTCACAAGTAAAATCAAATCAAAATTTAAAAATTACTTATTTTAAAATTTATTATTATTTTTTGAGACAGAGTCTCACTCTGTCACCCAAGCTGGAGTGCAGTGGCACAAACTTGGCTCATTGCAACCTCTGCCTCCTGGCTTCAAGCGATTCTTGTGCCTCAGCCTCCCGAGTAGCTGGGATTACAGGTGTGTGGCACCACACCCAGCTAATATTTGTATTTTTAGTAGAGACGGGGTTTCACCATGTTGGTGAGGCTGGTCTTGAACTCCTGACCTCAAGTGATACACCATCCTCGGCCTTCCAAAGTGCCAGGATTACAGACATGAGCCACTGCACCCGGCAATAAAAAAAAATTTTAGGCTGGGTGTAATGGCTCACTTCTCTAATCCCTGCACTTCGGCCGAGGCAGGCAGATCACTTGAGACCAGGGGTTCAAGAACAGCCTGGGCTATAAATACGGTGAAACCCTCATGATACTAAAAATATAAATACTAGCTGGGCATGGTGGTGCTCACCTGTAATCCCAGCTACTCAGGAGGCTGAGGCAGGAGACTCACTTGAACCAGTGAGGCAGAGGTTGCAGTGAGCCAGGGTCATGCCACTTCACTCCAGCCTGGGTGACAGAGTGAGACTCTGTCTCAAAAAATAAACAAATAGAAATATTTTAAAAAGCTTTATTGTGCCTGTAAAAGATTTCATGAACCAAGAAACCCCAAACTGGAAGTGGTATGAAGCCCCAATTCACAGCAGTTACAGCACAGTTTATAAAGCATGAATGAGGAAGTATATTGTTCCCTACTGTGCATAAGCTTTCTTTGTAATGCTATCACACTGAGGGAGGACAGCTTAACTTTCAGTTACATGGCTAGAGGCAGTTGGCCTAGGGGCATATCCAAACCTCAGCTTCCATTTTCATTTTCCCTTAATAGTACAAAAAACATTCCTGAAGTTTTGATAGAAATACTAGTATTCCTGTATTAATACTATACCAATATAAGGAATACTATATTAATATATGTATTATTAATTGGGTTGGGAAAGAACTGACATTCTTACTATTTGACTCTTCCAATCCATGGACTTGGTATGTCTCTCCATCTATTCACATCTTCTTTTATTTCTTTCATCGGTTTTTTGTAATATTCAGTGTACCAATCCTGTGAGGTTTTTTGTTTGTTTTCAGACAGAGTCTTGCTCTGTTGCCCAGGCTGGAATGCAGTGGTGTGATCTCGGCTCACTGCAACCTTTGCCTCCCGGGTTCACGCCATTCTCCTGCTTCAACCTCCAGAGTAGCTGGGACTACAGGCGCCCGCCACCACGCCCAGCTAATTTTTATATTTTTAATAGAGATGGGGTTTCACCATGTTGGCCAGGCTGGTCTTTAACTCCTGACCTCAGGTGATCTGCCCGCCTGGGCCTCCCAAAGTGCTGAGATTACAGGCGTGAGCCACCGTGCCCTGCCAACATGACCTATCCTTTTTCATTCCCCAACATCTGATCCATCAGCAAGCCTGATCAGTTTACCTCCACACTACACTCTGAACCCTCCCATCTCCCTCCAGCTCCACAGCTGTGTGTCAGCACAGGTTACTGCTGCCTTCAACCCAGACCACGCGATGACCCAGGGCCAGCCTCACTTGCTCTGCTCTTGATCCTTGGGCTTTCTTTTCCTACAAGCATGCCCCATGTTTCTTCCTCTGCTCAGGAAAAGCTGTGAGCCCATCTCCTGCCCTGGAAGGTCCTTCTGTTAGACTAGGCAGATGGTTAGATATGAGCAGGGAAGTGGATTCCAGGTCGGCCTCAGCCCCTAGCATGCCCGGAAGGGACTATGACCTCTGAGACATGTTAACCACACCTGGGGTTTCAAAAGCCCCAACCCCTCTTTCAATTGAGCTTATCCAGCTCAAATAGGAACTAACCCCACAAGGGACTTTCCACCCCAAGGAGCCTGTGTTGTATATTTTGCCCCAGTTTTGCTTGCTTCGAAAGTAACTTTTGCTCATTGTAACGGTAAAAAACACACCTCCTCAGTGAAGATTTAAGATGCTAATGAGACATGCGATAAATGCACTAGCATGTAGAGCCACAGTGCATGCGCTGCTAGACCACCCAAACAAAACATGCTTATGAGTAACACCTCTTCCCGCCCATTTATGCATAATCATTAAACCTCCCGTAAGGGAGGTTTCCCAGTGCCAGTTGGGGCGATCTTATTCTGGAGCAGCGTGCTCTGCCTCAGCCTTCAGAATGTACTCTTGCTTTTGCAATAAACTGCCTTACACTTATCTTTGTTAATGCATGTCTCTTGCTTAAAGTCTTTTAACCAAAAAGATAAGAACTGAGGACACATTCCCAGTAACATTTCCTCCCCTGTAAATGGTAGGTCTAATTGACATCTCCTCAGGTGGACATTCCCCAAAAAGTCCCTCTAGATTCATCCTACCAGAGCCCCCTCCCTGGAAATGCTTCAGTTCAGCCCCCTCTTCATTTCACTTACCATAATTGTAACCACTTTATTGATTTGTTTGCTGGTTAAGAGTGGTTTCTCCTACAAGGCTGTAAACACCATGGAGTGGGGAGTCTTTCTCATTTCTTGTCACCACTGGATTCCCAGGACTTGGTACTTGGTGCTTAGTAGTTGCGGAATGAATGCATGCATGAAAGAAGGAACACCGGCAGCCAGGACGCAGCTAGTTGAAAGCCAAGGCTGCCCCTCTGTGGCCAAGCTGGAGAACTGCTGCTTCCCCAGCTGCCGCAGACAAAGAAATTGCTAAGCCCCTCCCACAACACCCACCTAGGAGGCTTCCCCCATCACCCTTCCTGGAACAGAACCCAAGAGCCCTTCTTGTCCGCTTGGTCTCAAGGACTTCCTGATCTTCTCCATGCAAAATCTGCTCCTTTCCCCAGGATGGGGGTAGGGAGTGTCCTTCCAAAGAGGCTTCCTTCTCCCCAAAGAAGCTGAGAGCAAGGAGCAGGTCACAGCTTGCAGCTCACAGCTGCCCAAGAGACAGAAATCTGTGTGGGCTATGTGAATGACCTGGATAAAGAGCTGGATCCATTGAGGAGACACTAGCCCTCACTCCCTGAAGTCAAAGTCTAAGTCCCTGGGGGGATTGGGGGTCATGAGAGATACTGGAAAGAGGCTTACAAAGGCCAGAGCTCTTGCTAAACTCCCTGAGGCAGTGCAGGTAGAACCTGCCCTCCATACCATCATCTGCCTCTTGGGAATCCCCAAAGGTGTACCTGGCCCATAGCAGGTGCTCCACAAATGCTATGTCAGTACTAGCAGGGTGCATATCCTGTTCTCGGAAGCTGAGACCCAGGAAATAGGGGGCCAGCAAGGCCTGTTCCTTCCCTGGGATCCCATGTCTGGTTGTTACACCAGGACTGAGTACCCCAAAGCCATAATATAAAAAAGAGGCACCTCCCTAAAACATCACTTTTCCACAATGAACATAATTTTAAACATCTTCAAATTGGAATAAAAGTATTATATAGGATGCACATGATTTTGTTTTCTTTTCAAGTTGTCCCAATATTCAAACATAGGATTTAATATAAAAAACAAAACCTTCGAGTGTTTCTTGGCTCTGGAAGGCCCCACCCTTCAGGGGACCTAGAGGGAAGAGGTCTGAGGATAGGCCAGTGAGCTGGGCTACTGAGGGCCCTCACCTCTCTCAGGGCCCCTTCCTGTTTAACATCTCTGGAAGTGTCCCAGCTCATCTCAGCTGCACAAAGAGCAAATGTTCTATCCACATTTGAACTACAAGGTTAAAGCAGCTTGCCAGGGCCAAGGTGGTGTGACAAGGTCTCAGCATGTGAGACTCACAAGTGGGGTGCAATTCTGAGCAATGGGGTCTGGATCCTTGATGAGCCTCCCCAGGTGGGCTGGCTGAACCTCATGGGGCCTTATCAATGCATTCAATGCAGGGTCTCTGGAGAAGCATGGATTCTGCTCACTAAGCCTGTTTCCCTGACCTGGGACAAGTCTTAACACCTGGGCCTCTCACTCTTTGCACATCCTGGGGAAGGAAATTAGGCAGGAGAAGGCCCCTCTTCTTCCTTACCTCCCTCTTGAGTGGAGCCACATATGCCCAGCAGTTGGTGGCAGGGTCGTAGCGCTCCACAGCATTCAGGTCGTTGTGGTAGTCACGGCCCGCCACAGCGTAGATGTACCTGCCTACAACACACACGGACAGGTCGGCGTGCTCCTGCTGCAGGGACTGGATCTGGAACCAGCGGTTGTGCCGTGGGTCATACCTGTGCCAAGATATGAGGAAAGCACAGCACTGACTAGGCAGGGAGGCTGCCCCGCAGGCTTGCACCTCTTGTTCTGGTCCCATTTCTGCTTTGCCTCGGCCCAGCCTGAACCCTCCCCAACTGCCCCACATACCAGTGCACACCGATCTACAGCCAGGCCTGCAGGCTGTTACACACCTGAGCACAGGTGCTTCCCCAAACACAGAATGGAAGGAGTGGCCAGGAGCCTTCTGTGTTTCCACCTAACTGTCCACCTGGGCTGTCCAATGGCTTCTTTTTTTTTTTTTTTTTTTGTGAGACTGGGTCTCTCTGTCCCCTAGGCTGAAGTGGAAGTGGAAGTGCAGTGGCACAATCATGGCTCACTGTAGCCTCGACCTCCTGGGCTTAAGTGATCCTACCACCTCAGTCTCCCGAGTAGCTGGGACTAGAGGTATGCACCACTGCGTCAACCATTTTTTTTTTTTGATAGAGACAAGATCTTGACACCTGTGACATATATTGTCCAGGCTGGTCTCAAACTCCTGGACTCAGGCAATCCTCCTGCCTCAGCTTCAATGGCTATACAGCCACTTCCATCTCACTTACCTCATCTCACCGTCCACATAGCCTTGCTCCCACTCAGGAGGGCCTCCAAATACAGCCTCTCCACTGGATGGGTGCATCAGCCCCCTCACTGGCCTCCCGGCCTTGAACTTCCCCCAGCACTCCATCAGGAGTGGTCTGCTCAGGCACACCCTGCACACAGCACCCATCATACCCTCAAGCTTTGTCAACAGCAGCACACAAGGCTCTAGGCATCGTACTTTCACCTCCTCCCACCATGCTGCCAGCCCCGAGTTTCCTGACCTCCCCTCCACTCAAGGCCTCCCTCTCTGGGAAACTGGAAAGGGTTAACTCCCACCCTGGACTGCAGGCTCTGTAAGGGCAGGGTGTGTGAGATTCCAGGGACCCCCCATGGGAGAAAAGGCACTGGACTCGCTGCAGCAGGCCCATGAGGGTAGAGGAGTCTGGCTAGGACCCAAGGGGGGCTCCTGGGCTGAGCACCAACAGGGAGCATGGCCTGCAGTGTGGAGCAGAGATGATCATAGAGCCATGAGGGGCCAGGACCCAGTGAGCTCAAAGCCAGTGTCTGAAGCCTCCTTGCCCAACAGCCCACAGATAGTTACAGCCTCTTTCATACAAGTGTTTTTATTTCTCCAGAGGAAGACTTAATCCAAAGAGAACAAGTCTAACTTCAACTGGCTCACAAGACAGTAACCAAAATTTTCTTTGGCCTGTGCCCTATGCTGGTCAGTGAAAAGATCAGTTTCATCCTTTGCTCCAAAGCACAAGTTAGCTGTGCTCTGCTGCTGCTTCCTCCAGCCCCTGCAGCGTGGTCAGCCCCTCCCTGCCTACCAGGAATGCAGCAAACAAGAGCCTCAGGAGGCAGGGCCAACAGGAGAGGGAACACACACCTGGGTGCCCCTGACCTGGTGTGAATCCTGGGCTCTGCCCTGTCTAGCTGGGTCTGCCTGGGCATCAGTTTTAATCTCTTGGAGTTTACTCAGTTCTGCACCTGTCCAATGAGGTGATATCACCTGCCTAGAAAAGCTATCAAGAGGAATCATAAAAGATGAGCATGAAAAGGGTCCTTGTTAACTTTGGGGTTCTAATGGATCAGGGTTCATTTCTATATTCCTAGAACTCAGTATAGCCTTTGGCTCAGGACAGATTATGTTCTGTCTGCTGAATGAATTAAACAAAGGAATAAGATTACCAGCAATGAATCATTCATTCACTCTATCAACATTCCCAGGCCTCCCACTGTGGATGGGGCACAGTGCTCAGCACTACATCCAGAGGGAGCCTCAAGAGGTCAGGGCCCTGCCTTCCCCTGCAGAATGGAAACAGGCTAACCAGAGCAGTGCTTGATATAATGACAGACACTGTGAAGGAAAGAAAGGGAGGTAAGGAGATGAGTGACCTGCTAGTCAGCAGGGCCTGGGGAGGGCAGAGCTTCCTTCCAGTGATCAGGAAAGGCCTCCTGAGAAGGCAAGGTCTGAGACCTGCATGACCTGGGGCACAAGCCAGAATAAGATCTGGCTAGGGACCAGCAGTCCAGGCTTGGGGCACAGCACTCACAGAGGCCCCGTCAACTGGCTGGGATGGTGCTGTTCACTGCCTTTCCTGTGCGCCATGCTCCTTTATGTACAAATCTTTCCTCTCTTGTGTTCATTCTGGCTCAATCAACATCTGCACCCCAAGTGTCTGCAACTAGAGTGAGATAGGACCCTCCATGTGCTTCTGTTTGCTCTTCTCATCTACTGTCCTAACAGCTTTTTAAGCTGAGTTCATGTGGATTTGTGGCTTCAAATTTAAAGACACATACAGGGCCGGGTGTGGTGGCTCACACCTGTAATCCCAGCACTTTGGGAGGCCAAGGCGGGTGGATCATGAGGTCAGGAGTTCAAGACCAGACTGGCCAATGTGGTGAAACCCCGTCTCCACTAAAAATATAAAAAATTAGCCAGGCATGCTGGCGTGTGCCTGTAGTTCCAGTTACTGCGGAGGCTGAGGTAGGAGAATCACCTGAACTTGGGAGATGGAAGTTGCAGTGAGCTGATATCATGCCACTGCACTCCAGCCTGGGCGACAGAGCAAGACTCCACCCCACCAAAAAAAAAAAAGACACCAACAGTGATACCATATGTCAATAATTTAGACATAGCCAAGGTTCCACTGATTTCTTATTTCCCTGTTGTGTCCTGTATCCCTCCTTCCCCTTTATTGAATTAATTTTCTACTTTATTAGAATAAGTCCTCAAGCAATATTTTTCTAATAAAAATAAGCTTTATTTTTGCATATAAAGATGTAAACAATTTTAGTTATTGCTATGGACTAGATGTTTGGATTCCCCCAAAACCCCTATGTTGAAGGCCTAATCCCCAATGTGATGCTACTGGGAGGCATGGCCTTCGGGAGGTGATCAGGTCATGAGGGTGGAGCCCCATGACGGGCTTAGTGCCCAAGACTACAGCTCTTTCTCTCCACCATGTGAGAACACAGACAGAAAGGGCCCTTACCGGGACTGAACTGGCCAATACCATGATCTTGGACTTCCTAGTATCCAGACAGTGAGAAATAGAGGTATGTTGTCTAAGTCACTCCATCTGTAGTATTTGTTATAGCAGCTGAAACTGACTAGGAGAGTCACTTTAACTCAGATTTGTATCATCCTATTTTAAACTCAGACATGAACCCTAGAGCTGGTAGAAAAATATTCTGGAATTCCTATTAAATTCAGTAGACTGTGGCCAGATGTGGTGGCTCACACCTATAATCTCAGCACTTTGGGAGGCTGAGGCAGGCAGATCACGAGGTCAGGAGATCAAGACTGGCTAACACGGTGAGACCCTGTCTCTACTAAAAATACAAAAAATTAGCCAGGCTGGTGGCAGGCGCCTGTAGTCCCAGCTACTCGGGAGGCTGAGGCAGGAGAATGGTGTGAACCCGGGAGGCACAGCTTACAGTAAGCCGAGATCACACCACTGCACTCCAGCCTAGGATACAGTGAGAGTCCGTCTCAAAAATTTAAAAAAAAAAAACAGTAGACTGTTTTTCTTCTATATTTCTATGACTTAAGCATTTGCATGACTATTAATGTTTTAATGTCTATTAAATTTTTTTTAAATAAATTAAATGTACTGACCAGGCACAGTGGCTCATGCCTGTAATCTCAACACTTTGGGAGGCTGAGGTGGGCGGATCACCTGAAGTCAGGAGTTCAAGACCAGCTTGGTTAACATGGTGAAACTCCATCTCTACTAAAAATACAAAACAATGGCGGGGCGTGGTGGCTCACACCTGTAATCCCAGCACTTTGGGAGGCTGAGGCAGGTGGATCACCTGAGGTCAGGAGTTCGAGACCAGCCTGGCCAACATGGTGAAACCCCATCTCTACAAAAAATACAAAATTAGCGGGGCATAGTGGCACACACCTGTAATCCCAACTACTCAGGAGGCTGAGGCAGAATTGCTTGAACCTGGGAGGCGGAGGTTGCAGTGAGCCAAGATCACACCATTGCACTCTAGCCTGGGCAGAAAAGAGTGAGACTCCATCTCAAAAAAAAAACCCCCAAAACAAAAAAGTTAGCTGGGCGTGGTGGTGGGTGCCTATAATCCCAGCTATTTGGGAGGCTGAGGCAGGAGAATGGCTTGAACCCAGGAGGCAGAGGTTGCAGTGAGCCGAGATCATGCCATTGTACTCCAGCCTGGGTGACAGAGCTAGACTCCTCTCAAAAAAAAAAAAAAAAAATTAAACGTACTTTAAAATATTAGCAGCCACGAAAATGCCCAGGGAAAAATCACATTATTTAAAGCAAATTTTTTTAGAGACAGGGTCTCACTCTGTTGCCCAGGCTACAGTACAGGGGCATGATCATAGTTCACTGAAGTCTAAAACTCCTGAGCTCAAGTGATCCTCCTGCCTCAGCCTTCCAAGTAGCCAGGACTGCAAGCACGCGCCATCAGGCCCAGCTAATTTTTTTTTTTTTTCGGTAGAGACAGGGTCTCGCTTTGTTGCCCAGGCTGATCTTGAATTCCTGGGCTCAAGAGATCCTGCTGCCTCAACCTCTCAAAGTGCTGGGATTATTGACATGATCTGCACATAGCCTAAATTATTATTTTAAGTAGGGTCAGGGCACATAGCAGCATGTAACCAGCTACTACTAGGTATACTATGCAGTTGGTGTTCAGTAATCCACAGGGCTATGGCTATGGGAAAGGTACAAAGAATAATGTAGATAATATAGATACAAAGAAAGAAGGAATGAAAGAAAAAAAGTAGTATCTTGGAGACAAACACCATTTGCTCCAAGAGAGGTAAGGTTTTAAAATATGCGGTTTCTGTATCAATGCTTTAAGATATAACCTGGTAAGTAACTCATCAAAATGCAAAGCCTAATTTACTGTAAAATCTTGTTTCCTTATATTCTAAAAGCCTATAGCTTTTAGAATTCACCAGTTCTAAGGCTGATGAAATGAGAAAGCAGAGAAAGATCCAAACTCTTAGAATATTCAAATTAAGGATTCATGTGGAAGTTTTGAGTCCACTGGAAGGTTAATGAAGCCTTCATTCTGGAGAAATGATACACCCCTGGGTTAACCAGTAGGGCTGTGGCCCTTCCCGCCACTTCCACTCTGTGGGTACCTACTCTCTCAAGGCAGGTCTTGCCGACCCCACTTGCCATTGTGATCCTACTCTCAGACAGGGGTTTGGGATTGGTTATTGGTTACAGGGGCTAATATTAGCATTACTCAGAGTTCAGCTTTGGTCTCACAAACACCCCTTCACAAGGGGAAATTCATACTCCCACTGTAAGTGAAAGTGAGATCAATGGCCCATAGCAGGTGGACAGAGGACAGGGGCAGGCAGAATCCCTAGCTGTCACCCCCCAAGGACAGTTCTGTGGAAACATCCAGCATCCCTGCTGGGCACACAGCTGTCTCTACCTTCTGCTAAGGGTCAGAGGCCAAAACACTCTGGAGAGATTGGCTTTGCAGGTCTGTAGGTTACTCTCAGCAGGGTGGTCTGGCCTTGGCCCCCCAACTGGGAAACCGAGTCCCCTAAAAAAGAAGGTTTAAGGTTTGGCCAGAGGGAAGTCTGAACCTGGTGTGGCCACACCCACTGGGGGGACAACTTTTGTTTAGGGAGGAAATAAAGGTAGCTGTTTCCTTTTTTCTGAAACCTGCCCTTCCTCATACTTAACCACAATGTGTTATTGCCAACCTCTGAGTCTCATCAGCTTAACAAAGGAGATCACTTCCTGGGGCCAGGAGTAGAGAGGTGGCCTAGAAATGGTCTTCTCCTCCTTGGCCAGGATCACTATGCTTGATTCCAAGTGGCATGGCCAGGCCAGGCCCTACCCCACCCTGATCCCAGAAAACAGAAACATGAACATGAACTCAGTCAGCATCTAGCTCATGGCTGCTGGAAATAGTTAGCAATCTCTCTCTCTCCAGCACAGCTCCGTCTTTCAGCATGAAGGGTGGGGAGATTTCTCACATGCACCAAGGTAAGGTGGAGGGATCCCTGGAAATCTAATGGTAGTTGAGGCTGGTGGGCTTGACCCACTGTCCCTTGCTCTGCTCAGAAATGCATTTGTGAGATCACAGCCTAAGTGACTGATAGAGCCAGGTACATCCTACGGACCACAGCAGTCCACAAAACCCTCTCTTGGGAAAACTGCCTCCTCCCAGGGGAAATTGTGCTAAGTGTGTGGCTGACTGCAGGGCACAGCGAAAATGCAGCATGAGGCTCAGTGATGCTTGTTGGCCTTTACCACTCCCCTGGGCTGAAGACTGCATGCTGCTCAGGCACAGAAGCAGGAAGTCTGTTCCACCATTAGCGAGCAGGTAAGAAAGAAGAAAGAGCAAGGCAGACTGGCGAAGGGAAACTGAAACAATATGCATCAAAGCTGAGAGAGAGCACGACGGAGGGCGAGGCTGCCCAGCTGCCACTGCTCCTAGGTCCTCTCCATCACAGTCCGACTGCCTTTCCTGCTGTGGGCTCCCCTCCCGTCTCCTCCTGCACAATACACTCACAACCTAGCCCATCCCAAAGAGGCTGAGCAGGGGTCCAGGGTAAATGGGTTTCTGAGGAGTAGAGGACATGCAGGAAAGAAGGCAATCCGGATGTCCCCTTCCCTTATCTCACTGCTGTCCACCTTCTCTGAATTCACCCAGACTTTATTCCACAATGACAAGTGAAGTTCATGTGAAAGGCTGGGGGAACCTGAGCAACTCTCTCAGCCCATGACTTCCACACCCTCACATCACCTGAAGACAAAGGGACCAGCTAGCACCCTGTCCTACCTCCAGCATCGGGACTCTGCTCGAAATCCTTGGACATTGTTGTCCCCTCCAATCAAGTATACGAAGTTGTTGAGCACCGCGATGCCCTGGTTGGACATGCGGGGTGCCAAGGAGGCAGTGAAGTGCTTCCACTCTCCCAGTAAAGGGTTTAGATACTTGGCCTGGTCGCTGAGGACAGTGGACGGCGTGGAGTGAATGCCCCCGAAGCCCACAACGCACTGGAAGTCCGACCGCAGCTCCGTTTGCGGGCTCTGCAGGCTGGGCTGTAGGCTCTCGTTCCGGTGGTACATGAGGGCACTGGCCACTGTGTCCCTCAATGGGCTGGGGTCCAGCTTGTCATGCAGCCGCTGCAGGACCTCAGCTTCCATCAGCGGAAACCGCACTGTCTCAAGGAGCTTTGGGGGCTCGTGCAGCGAGATCTGGTCAGCCTGCACCTGCTCCAGGCTGTAATGGTAGAGAAGGGCTCCCTCGTATACCTCGGTCTCGCAGGAGACCTCCAGGCGATTGCTGCTGAGGAGGGAGTAGACCTTCTCCAGTGGAAGCTGGCGGTACTTGTCAGTCCGAGAGAAGGCCACAAAGTTTTTGAGGATGTAGGTGTCCAGTTGCTCAGTCAGGCGGCTCAAATCAAACAGCTCTGCCAGCCGGTAGACATCAAGAATGTTCTCTTCGTCCACCCAGGACATGAGGAAATCACAGCAGAAATGGATAATTTCTGGGATCTGCAGAGAGAATGACACCCATTGAAGCCTGGGCTAGCGAACAGCATCTGGGGGTGGGAGACAGAATGATGGCAGAAATACAGGCCCTTGTGGGCCAGGCAAAGTGGAAAGGAAGTCCTCCTTAATTGTCCCTGACCTTTTCTGACACACTGGAGACTGGGGCTTACTGCAGACTGGGTTTAAGTCCTGGTTTGGAAACGTACCAGGTGACAGGATATACAGCATGTTTTGTTGTTTTGTTTTGTTTTGTTTTGAGACGAAGTTTCACTCTTGTTGCCCAGAATGGAGTGCAGTGGCGCAATCTCGGCTCACTACCACCTCTGCCTCCCAGGTTCGAATGATTCTCCTGCCTCAGTTTCCCATACAGAATGTTTTTAACCTCTCTAAGACTCAATCTCCTCATCTATAAAACAGGGATCATTAAAGTGAGGAGGAGTATGATGAAAATAAGAGAGCACATAGGAGTGGACCCTTGATATACGTCAGCTCCCTCTTAGATCAAAAGTACTGGCTCAGCCAGGCATGGTGGCTTACGCCTGTAATCCCAGCACTTTGGGAGGCCGAGGCGGGTGGATCACGAGGTCAGGAGATCGAGACCAGCCCGACCAACATGGTGAAACCCCGTTTCTACTAAAAATACAAAAATTGGCTGGGCGTGGTGGTGCACGCCTATAATCCCAGCTACTCAGGAGGCTGAGGCAGAAGAATCGCTTGAACCCAGGAGGCAGAGGCTGCAGTGAGCCAAGATCGCGCCATTGCACTCCAACCTGGGTGACAGAGTGCGACTCCACCTTAAAAAAAAAAAAAAGTACTGGCTCTCCAGAAAAGCAGGAAGCAGCACAAACGGTTACTGCGTCATGTATCTGTGGTTTGGAAAGGACCTAAGACCACCCCCATCCTTACCCTAGGATTCTCTAGAAGAGCCTGCCTCTCCAAAAGTGCTGGGAGCAAAAGCAAACCCGGCCTTTTCCCCCTGCCAGAACATCCACCCTGGTTCCCTAGGAGTGCTCAGAGCCTCTCAGACACCTAACCAGCACCAACCCAGAAACCTGACTTAGAATTCTTTTTCTTTTTAAAATTTGAGACAGGGTCTTGCTCTGTCACCCAGGCTGGAGTGCCATGGCAAGATCACAGCTCACTGAAGTCTCAAGCTTCTGGGCTCAAGTGATCCCTGACTCAGGGTTCTTGAGGTCCCCAGCTGGGTCAAGACCCACTTGACTCCAGTAAGTGAAGGGGCTCCCAGGTGGCCACATCAACCCTTCCCAACCGTGGGGAAGCACTAGTGGTTTGAAAGGACAGCGAGAAAGAATGGCACTGGAGGGAGATGGGAATGAGGCCACAACTAGCAGGCTGTTAAAGGCCACCCTGTGAACAACCAAATCTTGGAAAATAGAAGACAAAGGTAAGGGCCCTAGGGAAAACTGCCTGGGAGAACAAACCAGGTGTTGATAAATTCTTTAGGAAAGCAGGATTTTAGAGGTTCAGTGGGGCCCCCCAGTGCCTACCTCCTTTCTTTCCGAGTTCAGATTGAAAAATGACAGAGTATCTTGACCTCTCTGTGACCCAGTCAACTGCAGGTTTTCCCAGCAGGCTTGAACCCAAACTGGGCCCTTGAACATTCCCAGGCACTGATAAAGGCATCAAGGTTGTTACCCAAAACACTGAAAGAAAAACTGGTTCTGGCCCTGAGACAAATTCCTTAAACCCTAATTGAAACTCCATACCCTAACCCACTCCATGGGCAAGCCTGGGTAAAGCCTCTCTTTTCCCTTATCTGTCTTGAGGATATGCTGCACCACTCTATACATAAGTTCCCTCTAATAAACGCTCTGGCCAGATCACCCTGGTGTTTGATGCTTCTTTCTTCGGAATCCCAAACCAGCTCCATTTCAGGATGCTGTGGGGTCCCCTCTTGTGGGAACCCCCCTGCTACCAACTCCAGTCATGGGTTCAGTGCAATAAATCAGTTTCTCTAAAAATGGAAATACCTGGCTTATCCAGGATCATCAATAAATTAACCATTACACATGGAATAATTCTGCTGGTATTTATTTATTTATTTATTTTTAAATTTTTATTTATTTATTTATTTTTGTTGAGACGGAGTCTCGCTCTGTTGCCCAGGCTGGAGTGCAGTGGCGCGATCTCGGCTCACTGCAAGCTCCGCCTTCCGGGTTTACACCATTCTCCCGCCTCAGCCTCCCAAGTAGCTGGGACAACAGATGCCCGCCACCACGCCCGGCTAATTTTTTGTATTTTTAGTAGAGACTGGGTTTCACCATGTTAGCCAGGATGGTCTTGATCTCCTGACCTCATGATCCGCCCGCCTCGGCCTCCCAAAGTTGTGGGATTACAGGCGTGAGCCACAGCGTCCGGCCAAGGTATTTAAAGTTTATCAATAAATACTAACAATAACTTTTTTAAAATTCAAAAGACATCTAATATTGCTTGCAAGGTGACATGCTAAGGGCTGGATGGGACCTACCAAATGTCAGGCAGGTATCCCCGTGGTACTTCGCTTGGCCCTGACCATCTTCTGTGCCTACACGAGGTATCCCCATGGTGCTTTGCTCGGCCCTGACCATCTTCTGTGCCTACACAAGGTATCCCATGGTGCTTTGTTCGGCCCTGATCATCTTCACTTGACCTTCTGTTTTCCCCCTTTGCCAGTACTTCTGCTTTGCCACTTCTTTCCAAACGACTAGGTTTTCCTAAAATTCTGGTTTGTCATGGGCCAGGGTCCTGAAGACCAAGTTTTGGGCAGAATGTGAGCACAAACAGCTCTGAAGAAGCCTGGGCAGCAGCAGCTCCTTGAGAGGACCCCGCTGATACTCCTTTCAGTCCTATTTTTAGAGCAGTGGGCCTTCTGCTCAGTGAAATCTCACAGAGGAACCAGCCTGGGCTCAGGATGTGCAAAAGCCCCATAAGAGGCTCACAGAAGGGACTGCATGTGCTTGGGGCAACCCAATAGGACAGTGTTACTGGGAATCAGACTCAGGCCTCTGGGGACACCGTGAAGAGTCTGGTCCCAGGCCTAGTGCAGGGCACAACACATGGGGAAAGCTCCCAATAGTCACTAGCTATGTGAACACACACAATCCTACAGGCCTATGGACTTGACATGGTCATGCCAAGTAAAACCTGCTATAAAACAATATTGCAAAGAAGCCGGAATTTTTTTTTTTTTTTTTTGAGATAAGCTGGCATGTAGTAGTGTGATCACAGCTTACTGCAGTCTCCACCTCCTGGGCTCGAGTGATCCTCCCACCTCAGCCTCCCAAATAGCTGGAACTACAGATGCATACCACTATGCCCGGCTATTTTTAAAAAGCTTCTGTAGAGATGGGGTCTCGCTTTGTTGACCAGGCTGATCTCAAACTCCTGGCCTCAAGCGATCCTCTCACCTTGGCCTCCAAAGGTGCTGGGATTACAGGCATGAACCTCCAAGCCTGGCCCAGAAGCCTGATATGTTAAAAAACAAAGCTAGGCTGCTGCCCCTGAGATGGCCTCTGAGGCACTAGGGGAGATGACCCAGGGCTGTCAGGAGCACTGGCCAAACCGACAGAGAGAGACTGTAGGCCTCCAAGCTGACTGGTGAGAGTGAAAGTGGTGTTAGGAAGATGATCTGGTTTCAGTGTGTGTGATTGCTGCAGGGAGAAGAAGGAAATGGCAGAAATATAGAGATGGAGGCCAGGCAAAGGGGAAGGAAATGGAAACACAGAACAGAGATGGTTACAAGCAATACTGAGAAGGATGACCTGTGCTCACTTGGACACAGGGAATTAAGAAGGTGGACAGGCTCAAGGAGTCACTGAGATTGAGCCCAGGGAACTGGCAGGATGGTCACAGGACACACAGAGCAGGGGACTGGCAGGGGAGCTCCAGGAGAGTGGCAGGTGTGAAGGAGGAGATAGGACGGCTGGAGCTGAGCCATGCTGGGGGAAATGTTTCAAAGGCAGCTGAATCAGGAATTAACTGCTGCCAGGGTGGAGAACTGGACGAGTGTTCCCAAAGCGAAAATGACAGGGATGTGGGGACAGAAGAGATCTCTAAACAAAAGAAGAGGGGGAAATTCTTTTGTTGTAAAACCCAACTCCATCTACTCACCATGCAGGTATGGTGAGACAAGTCAGTCATCTCCGATCAACCCACCCAGCATCCAGGTCCTAACAATCTGAGAATAGGGCACAGGGAGGCCGCCAGGGCCTTGTCACATGGGGTGGCACCTCCATATGCCCCCGAACAGGTTGGTTTTCCTAGGACTTGAGTGTTTTTTTAATTGCGCCAAACCTGCCCTCATGGGAAGAAAGGTCAGAATGATGAACTTAGCATAGCACTTTGTTTCACTTTTAAGAAATGTGGGAAGAGGTGACTCTCAACTCATATCAGGCCTCTGATTGATAGTTCAAAGGCACCTGCAGGCCCAGTCCTGTGTAACTGCACCCACACCACTGAGAATAATCCTCCAAAGCATAAGTCACACTGTCAAAGCCTCAGAAAACTTTTTGAATTCTGTAAGTATTCAGAATTAAGTACTTGAAAACAAGTACTTAAACTTCAATAACAGGTTGGGCACAGAGGCTCACACCTGTAATCCCAGAACTTTGGGAATCCAAGGTGGGAGTATCACCTGAGGCCAAGAGTTTGAGACCAGCCTGGGCAACATAACAAGGCCCCATCCCTGGCTGGGCGCAGTGGCTCACATCTGTAATCCCAGCACTTTGGGAGGCCAAGGCAGATGGATCACCTGAGGTCGGGAGTTGGAGACCAGCCTGACCAACATGGAGAAACCCCATCTCTACTAAAAATATAAATAAAACTAGCCGGGCATGGTGGCACATGCCTGTAATCCCAGCTACTCAGGAGGCTGAGGCAGAAGTGCTTGAACCCAGGAGGCAGAGGTTGCAGTGAGCCGAGATCGTGCCACTGCATGCCAGCCTGGGTGACAGAGCAAGACTCTGTCTCAAAAAAACAAAAAACAAAACAAAACAAAACAAAAAAAAAACAAGGCCCCATCCCATCCGTATAAAAATATATATACATATATGTATCAGCTAGGCACAGTGGCATGCATCTTTAGTCCCAGCTACTCAGAAGGCTGAGGCAAGAGGACCACTTGAGCCTAGGGGGTGGAGGTTACAGTGAACTATGATCATGCCATTGCATTACAGTCTGGGTAACAGAGTGAGATCCTGTCTTTTAAAAAAAATAAACAGGCCAAGCACATTGGCTCACACCTGTAGTCCCAACACTTTGGAAGGCTGAGGTGGATCACTTGAGGCCAGGGGTTCAAGACTAGCCTAAGCAACAAAGCAAGCCCCTATCTCTATAAAAAAAATTTAAAAATTAGCCAGGTGTGGTGGCACATGCCTGTAGGTCCCAACTACTTAGGAGGCTGAGGCAGAAGGATTGCTGGAGTCCAGGAGGTTGAGGCTGCAGTGAGCTGTGATTGTGCCACTGCACTCTAGCCTGGGCAAGAGAGAGAGAGCTTGTCTCCAATAAATTGAATGAGCGGATGGATGGATGCATGCATGCATGGATGGATGGATGGAGAAATAAATAGATAAAGTTCAATAACAAAAAGCATATGTTTTCAAGAGACTGAAGTGGTCCAGTGCGGGGACAGGCAGGAAGGGCCCTGGCAGCAATGCTGATGGACGCTCCGCATTGCCAGACTCCAAAGCACACAGGACGTCCGCATGCAGCCTCGGGTCAGCCTACCTGCTTATGTTCAGGATGCTTTCAATGACAGGGAGACTCAGACAGTGGGGAAACAACCAGCAATAGTGAAGAGGGCAAAGGCAGAGGGCCTGGGGTGTCTGAAGCAGCTCTGTTTTAGCTCTAGGGCACAACTCCAGAGTCCTCCCCACTTCATGGCCTTCTTCACTGCTTGGTCTCCTCACACTCCTGACCCATCTTCAAGCCAATGCTAGTGCCTGGCAGGCATCATGGGCATCTCAGGGAACCCCACCTGGGTGTGGGTCTGCCCTGCTAGACGAGACATGCCTCACCTGAAGCTGGCAGGCAGCCACCAGTGTCTCTTGCACATTGCTCAGGCTGAGCTCCAGCTCGGAGGTGTATATGAAATGTAGGATTTGGCACATAGCATTGTAGGACACGCCGTGGATCAGGACCTCTTCCTGTTCCATCTCTTTCAATCCCCCAGCAAACATTCCTCTGAAAAGTGAAGACACAAGAAAATTGAGTTATACCAACAAGGACTCAAGCCCAGGTTGTCAAGAGTGACAGTATTCAGAGAAGAACCTGGTGCTGGTGGCGGGGCCCGGGGAGTGGGCTGACCCACTCTGTGCTCTGAGTGAACTGTGTGCACGCATGAGCCATCCCACAAAAGGATCCTGACCAAGTCTGGGCAGCCATCCTGGAAATTGTCCTGTTTCCCTTTTCATGGGCCCAAGGAGTCCCGTATGAGCCTCGGGAGGGGAGGCCACGCACAGCTTGCTTCTGCTGTGTTCATCAGTGCAGTTCCTGGATCGGAGCAGTAGCAACTCCAGAGCACATTTCAAAGCAATGAATTAATGGGAAACTAATACAAGTCGTTTCATTCAATGTATATTTATGAAGTTCCTACCAAATGCCAAGTATCATTCAAAGAGCAGAAGGAGGCCAGGCACGGTGACTCACATCTGTAATCCCAGAACTTTGGGAGGCCGAGGCAGTCGGATTATTTCAGGTCAGGAGTTCAAAACCAGCCTGGCCCATAAGGTGAAATTGCATCTCTACTAAAAATACAAAAATTAGCTGGGCGTGATGGTGTCTCCTCTGAGTTCCTCAGATGGAGGCTGAGGCAGGAGAATCGCTTGAACCCAGGAGGCGGAGGTTGCAGTGAGCTGAGATCGCACCATTGCACTCCAGCCTGGGCAACAAGAGTGAAACTCTGTCTCTCAAAAAAAAAAAAAAAAAAAAAAATACAGCATAGGTTGTGGTGAAAGTCCCCTTGCCTCTGCTCCCAGATATCAGTGAGTTCCCCTCCCAGGGCCGCAGTATTCCCAGGGCAGTCATATTCCACATCTCACTTGGCTTTTTTTTTTTTGAGACGGAGTCTCGCTCTCTCACCCAGGCTGGAGTGCAGTGGTGCGATCTTGGCTCACTGCAAGCTCCACCTCCCGGGTTCGCACCATTCTCCTGCCTCAGCCTCCTGAGTAGCTGGGACTACAGGCGCCCACCTCCATGCCTGGCTAATTTTTTGTTTTTAGTAGAGACGCGGTTTCACCGTGTTAGCCAGGATGGTATCGATCTCCTGACCTTGTGATCCGACCCCCTTGGCCTCTCAAAGTGCTGGGATTACAGGTGTGAGCCACAGTGCCAGGACTTTTTTTGGGGGGGCGCGGGTGGGAGGGAGATGAAGCCTCGCTCTGTCGCCCAGGGTGGAGTGCAGCGGCATGATCTCGGCTCAGTGCAACCTCCATCTCCTGGGTTCAAGTGATTCTCCTGCCTCGGCCTCCCAAGTAGCTGGGATTACAGGTTCATGCTACCACGCCCGGTTAATTTTTTGTATTTTTAGTAGAGACAGGGTTTCACCGTGTTAGCCAGGATGGTCTTGATCTCCTGACCTCATGATCTGCCTGCCTCGGCCTAACAAAGTGCTGGGATTACAGGCCTGAGCCACTGCATCCGGCCCGGTTTTTACAATAAAGCTTGGAGACCGATCCATGCCCATGTACACAGGACTGCTTCACTCTTTGCAAAGACTGTTTCACTTTTTTTTTTTTTTTTTTTTTTGAGACGGAGTCTCGCTGTGTCGCCCAGGCTGGAGTGCAGTGGCCGATCTTGGCTCACTGCAAGCTCCGCCTCCTGGGTTCACGCCATTCTCCCGCGTCAGCCTCCGAGTAGCTGGGACTACAGGCGCCCGCCACCATGCCCGGCTAGTTTTTTGTATTTTTAGTACAGACAGGGTTTCACAATGTTAGCCAGGATGGTCTCGATCTCCTGACCTCGTGATCCACCCGCCTCAGCCTCCCAAAGTGCTGGGATTACAGGCTTGAGCCACCGCGCCCGGCCTATTTTTTTTTTTTTAAGATGCAATTTCGCTCTTGTCACCCAGGCTGGAGTATAATGGCGCAATCTCGGCTCACCGCAACCTCCGCCTCCCAGGTTCAAGTGATTCTCCTGCCACAGCCTCCCGGGTGTAGATGAGATTATTGTCGTGTGCCACTATGCCCGGCTAATTTTTGTATTTTTAGTAGAGACAGGGTTTCACCACGTTGGCCAGGCTGGACTCAAACTCCTGACCTCAGGTGATGCACCCGCCTCAGCCTCCCAAAGTGCTGGGATTACAGGCATGAGCCACCATGCCCAGCCAGCTATCTCACTTCTTTTTTTTTTTTTTTTTTTTTTTTTTTTTTTTTTTGAGACAGAGTCTCGCTCTGTCGCCCAGGCTGGAGTGCAGTGGCGCGATCTCGGCTCACTGCAAGCTCCGCCTCCCAGGTTCACGCCATTCTCCTGCCTCAGCCTCCCGAGTAGCTGGGACTACAGGCGCCCACAACCGCGCCCGGCTAATTTTTTGTATTTTTAGTAGAGACGGGGTTTCACCGTGGTCTCGATCTCCTGACCTTGTGATCCGCCCGCCTCGGCCTCCCAAAGTGCTGGGATTACAGGCGTGAGCCACCGCGCCCGGCTTATCTCACTTCTTTAACCTATTCCTACAGGGGTACATTTAGGTTACTTATAATTTCCAGTTAGTTCACGTGATAAATAGCCTCACTCTTACAACATGCTGAGTATGCATATGCCAGGATTAAGTCCCACAAATACATTTGCTGGGTTGAAGGGTTTACATACATTTATACTTTGATAGTATTGTCAAGTCACTCTTTTTACATCATTCCTAATAGCAGGGACTGGTGCCTGCACCCTCTACCCCCAACCCAGGAAGACACCAGCTCTAACTCACTACCACGAGAGGGAAAACCTCATCACAAAAGGTACAGAAAATGTCCTCACATGTTAAAGAGCCATTTCCATTTTCTTTTCTGAACAGTTCAGATTCTTAGTCAGTTTTCTATTAGATTCTATCTTATCAATTTGAAGAAATCTGCCCCTTTTTTGATGAGGAGTTTCCCCTATCTTTTGATTCTGTATTGCTTTTTTGCCATGCAGAAATTTGTCTTTTTTTTTTTCCTTAAGTCTAGTTAAGTGCAGTGAAAGAAGTAGAAGGTGAAACAGTAGAACCTGGAGTTGGATCTGTGACTGTGAACAACCAACTGAGGTAACTCACTACCTTCGGACCAGCCTATCTTCGTTTTCAATGTGATCAAATTTATCATTTACTTGCCTCCGAGTTTTGTGTCAAACTCAGGAAGGCTTTTTCCTTCTGAGATTATTTAGAAAACATTTCCCATATTTTCCTCTAGTGTTTTTACTGTTGAATCTTTCACATTTCTTTCACATTTAAAACTGTTGATCTACTTGGAATTTATTTTGGTATAAGGTATGAAGCAAGGGTCCAACTTTGTTTTTCTAGATGGCAACTCTGAACTCTTCCCTCCTTTCTCTAATTTTTTTTTTTTTTTTTTTTTGAGACAAAGTTTCACTCTGTCGCCCAAGCTGGAGTGCAGTGGCGAGATCTTGGCTCACCGCAACCTCCACCTCCCAAGTTTAGGAGATTCTCCTGCCTCAGCCTCCCCGGTAGCTAGGATTACAGGCATGTGCCACCACAGCCGGCTAATTTTGTATTTTTAGTAGAGACGGGGTTATCACTATGGTGGCCAGGCTGATCTTGAACTCCTCACCTTGTGATCCGTCCGCCTCAGCCTCCCAAAGTGCTGGGATTACAGGCGTGAGTCACCGCACCTGGCCCCTTCCTCTAATTTTTGAGGCTATCTTTATCACATAGGATAGGAATGGTCTCCTTTCGTTATTTTTGTTTTCAACAATTTCCTGGTCACTGCTTCCTTTTTACATTTGAATTTTAGAATCAAGTTTCTGTAATTGCCCCAAATAAACCCTCTTGGTATTTTGGTGGGTTATGTTAAACATCTAGGTTAATGTAGAGATAAACGGCATTTTTATAATGGACACAGTGGACCTTTTTAACTGTCCAGCCATCCTCTGGGTCTATTTGGAGGTCTTACAAGTCATCTTCCTACAGACCTGGCACATACTTGTTACATTTATTCCCAGACATTTCACTCCATGCATGGCCAAGCCCTCGGGGCACTTTCCCATGCTCTTTGTAGTGATCTGGTTGGCTCTCCTGGACTTCCAGGACTGTGCTAATACATGCACTTCTCCTGTCTGATTCTTCTGCTGGCACCTCTGGGACTATATTGGCAGCAGTGAAGATTGCAACATTTCAAGACTGCCTGCCCTGAGCAGGGTGTGGGTGCTTTGATTGACACAGATTTTTTTTTTTTTTTTTTTTTTTTTTTGAGACAGAGTCTCGCTCTTGTTGCCCAGGCTGGAGTGCAATGGCACAATCTCGGCTCACTACAACCTCCGCCTACCGGGTTCAAGCGATTCTCCTGCCTCAGCCTCCAAGTAGCTGGAATTACAGGCATGTGCCATCACGCCTGGCTATTTTGTATTTTTAGTAGAGACAGGGTTTCACCATGTTGGTCAGGCTGATCTCGAACTCCTGACCTCATGTGATCCACCCGCCTCAGCCTCCCATAGTGCTGGAATTACAGATGTGAGCCACCATGCCTGGCCTGACACAAATGTGTGTCATTTTAAGAAAAAAAAAATCTTATAATCCTTTGGGGGCCAAGGCAGGAAGACTGCTTGAGGCCAGGACTTTAAGACCAGACTGGGCAGCCGGGTGCGATAGTTCACACCTGTAATGCCAGCACTTTGGGAGCCCGAAGCAGGTAGATCACTTGAGGCCAAGAGTTCGAGGCCAGCCTGGTCAACATGGTGAAACCTCGCCTCTACTAAAAACACAAAAATTAGCTGCATGGTGGTGCACACCTATAATCTCAGCTACTCGGGTGGCTGAGGCACGAAAATCACTTGAACCTGGGAGGCGGAGGTTGCAGTGAACCGAAATTGCACCACTACTCTTCAGCCTTGGCAACAGAGCAACATTCTGCCTTAAAAGAAAAAGAAAAAGAAGAAAAAAAAAAAAGACCAGATGGGGCAACACAGAAAGACCCCATCTCTTAAAAAAAAATTAGCTGGGCATGGTGGCACGCATCCGTAATCCCATCAATTATAAATGCTGATGTGGGAGCATTGCTTGAGCCCAGTATTTTGAGGCTGCAGTGAGCTATCATGACACCATTGCTCAGCCTGGGCAACAAAATGAGACTCTGTCTCCTAAAAAAAAAAAAAAGTTCACTGCATGGATCATGAATGGAGGGAGGAGAAAGAAGATATAAGACATTTGGGGTACAATCAGGAAAATTTGAACATGGACTCAGTATCAGATGAAATTATAGAATGATTACACATTTCTTTTTCATTTTTATTTTTTTAGAGACAGGGTTGCTACGTTGCTCAAGCTGGACTTAAACTCCTGTGCTCAAGTGATCCTCCCACCTTAGCCTTCTAAGTAGCTGGGACTAAAATCACTCGCCATGGAACACGGCTCAATTATAAATTTTTGATATTATGATAGTATTATAGGTATGTCAAAGAATCTCCTCATCCTTAGAGAGCTGAACTGAAGTTTTAGAGATAAATTGTCATGATATCTAAAACTTACTCTGAAGTGAATATGCAAAATGTTAACTGATGAATTGAAACCAAGAGTACAGGTGTTCACTAGACTTAACTTTCAACTTTTCTATAGGATTTAAATATTTCAAAATAAAAACCAGAGAGAAAAAAGAGCCCAAAAGAAAAACAAAATATATAGTCACTCCTTTTTATTGTTTTTCCTTTTTAACAAAAAATTTACCAAATGTAATTTTTTTTTTTTTCTGAGACAGAGTTTTGCTCATGTTGCCCAGGCTGGAGTGCAATGGCACGATTTTGGCTCACTGCAACCTCCACCTCCCAGGTTCAAGCGATTCTCCTACCTCAGCCTCCCGAGTAGCTGGGATTATAGGCATGCGCCACCACACCCAGCTAATTTTGCATTTTTAGTAGAGACGGGGTTTCTCCACTTTGACCAGGCTAGTCTTGAACTCCTGACCTCAGGTGATCCACTCGCCTCAGCCTCCCAAAGTGCTGGAATTGAGCCACCGCGCCCGGCCCACACTTAATTCTTTAAACATTCATTTTTGGGGCCAGGCTCGGTGGCTCAGGCCTATATCCCAGCAC
This sequence comes from Macaca mulatta, assembly GCF_049350105.2. Lineage (NCBI taxonomy): Eukaryota > Metazoa > Chordata > Mammalia > Primates > Cercopithecidae > Macaca > Macaca mulatta. The sequence continues at coordinate 32,183,794 of NC_133415.1, read as the reverse complement.
TTTGGGAGGCCGAGGTGGGCGGATCACCTGAGGTCAGGAGTTCAAGACCAAGTTGGCCCACATGGTGAAACCCTGTCTCTAGTAAAAATGCAAAAATTAGCTGGGTGTGGTGGTAGGCACCTGTAATCCCAGCTACTTGGGAGGCTGAGGCAGGGGAATCGCTTGAACCTAGGAGGTAGAGGTTGCAGTGAGCCGAGACAATGCACTCCAGCCTGGGTGACGGAGTGAGACTCTGTCTCAAAAAAAATAAAATAAAATAAAATTCATTTTTGGCTCACTGCAGCCTCAACCTCCTGGGCTTAAGTGATGCTTCTGCCTCAGCCTCCCAAGTAGTTGGGACTATAGGCATGTACCACCATGCATGGCCTGACACAAAGGTGTATCCTTTTATCACTACTTTTCTATAAGTCAGGAATTATGTCAAAATAAAGATTTAAAAATTTTTAAAAGTTGTCCACACCTTATATCCATTAGGATGACCACTATAAAAAAACAACAAAACAAACAAAAAAGGCAGAGCGCGGTGGCTCAAGCCTGTAATCCCAGCACTTTGGGAGGCCAAGGCGGGTGGATCACGAGGTCAGGAGATCGAGACTATTCTGGCTAACATGGTGAAACCCCGTCTCTACTAAAAATACAAAAAACTAGCCGGGCATGGTGGCAGGCGCCTGTAGTCCCAGCTACTTGGGAGGCTGAGGCAGGAGAATGGCGTAAACCCGGGAGGCGGACCTTACAGTGAGCCGAGATCGCGCCACTGCACTCCAGCCTGGGAGACACAGCGAGACTCCGTCTCAAAAAAAAAAAACAAAAAACAAAACCAAAAAAAAAAACAAAAAAAAACCAAAACCAAAACCAAAAAAAACACAAAAAAGTAGGCTGGGCGTGGTGGTTCACATCTATAATCTCATGTCCATAATCCCAGCACTTAGGGAGGCTGAGGTGGAAGGATTGCTTGAGCCCAGGAGTTTGAGACCAGCCTGGGAGACAGTAAGATTCTATCTCTACAAATATATTTTTTAAAAAACTGGCCAGACATGGTGGTGCATGCCTATAGTCCCAGCTACTTGGGAGGCTTCAGAAGCATTGCTTGAGCCCAGGAGGTGGAGCTATGATGGTGCCCCCGAACTCCAGCTGGGGTGACAGACCAAAATCCTGTCTCAATAAACAAAACAAACAAACAAAAAAACCAGAAAATAACAAGCTTTAGCAAGGATGTGGAGAAACTATAACCCTTGTGCACTGTTGGTGGGAATAAAAAGTGGTGCAACTGCTATGTTCCTCAGAAAATTATCAATAGAATGACCCAGCAATTCCACTTCTGGGGATATAGCCAAAAGAACTGAAAGCAGAGTCTCAGATATTTGCACACCCATGTTCATAGCAGCATTATACGTAATAGACAAGAGATGGAAGCAAACCAAGTATCCCTTGATAGGTGAATAGACGAACAAAATGTGGTATATCCATAAAATGGCACACTATTCAGCCTGCAAAATGAGGGAAATCATGTCACATGTTATAACACACATAATCCTTAAGGACATGATGCCAAATGAAATAAGCAAGTGATAAAGGGCTAATGCTGTGTGATTCTACTTATGAGGTACTTAGAATAGTTTAATTCATAGAGACTGAAAGTCGAATGGTAGCTGCCAGGGCCTGGGGGTAAAGGAGAAAAGGGAGTTGTGGTTTAGTGAGTATAGAGTCTCAGATTTGTAAGATTAAAAAGTTCTGGAGATCTGTTTCATAATAATGTAAATAATCGTAACATTACTGAACTATATGATAAATGTTATTTGTGTTTATTTTTTTAGAACCACAATTTTAAAAAAACTGTTCACCAGAACCCAGTAGCAGGGGAATGACAAAATAAACAGAGGACATCGACAGCACAGAACACTCCACAGCACAGAGAATGAGGGCCATCTCTACTGCTGGTGCCCGGGACCTCCACGAGGTACAGAATGGCAAACCAGTGTGCTGCCTCTGGTGTGAGATGGGGGAGAAAAATATTTCCTGGGTCAGCTTGTTCAGGTCCCCGATCCCTTGTCCAAACTCTTTAAGTCAAGTATATTTTAGAATTCAGAAGGTTCCATTGTGAGAAATACTGTACACATGCCACATAGGATCTTACATCCCATGGGATCTGGGTTAGTGCCTCCTCTTCAATACTTTAATATGCCCCCCAAAAAAGTATAAAGACTCGCACTAGGATAAAAAATATAATTAGCCTCGAAAATATTCTTGAGTTTTGGGTGGGTTCTGTGGTTTAATGAATTTACACCAAACTTTTTTTTTTTTTTTTTGAGACGGAGTCTCGCTCTGCCGCCCAGGCTGGAGTGCAGTGGCGTGATCTCGGCTCACTGCAAGCTCCACCTCCCGGGCTCACGCCATTCTCCTGCCTCAGCCTCCCGAGCAGCTGGGACTACAGGCGCCCGCCACCGCGCCCGGCTAATTTTTTTTTTGTATTTTTAGTAGAGACGGGGTTTCACTGTGGTCTCGATCTCCTGACCTTGTGATCCGCCCGCCTCGGCCTCCCAAAGTGCTGGGATTACAGGCGTGAGCCACCGCGCCCGGCCTACACCAAACATTTTTTTAAAACGTTTGGCTGGTCCAAAGGTAGTTGAGTTATCTCAGTTGGTTGTTCATAGGCAGTAACAGATCAAACTCCTTATTCTTCTCTGTCCCCTCTTCTCAATACTGCACTTGACTAGTCTAAAAAATAATAATACATAAAAATAGGCTGGGTGCGGTGGCTCACACCTATAATCCCAGCACTTTGGGAGGCCAAGGTGGGTGGACCACTTGACGTCAGGAGTTTGAGACCAGCCTGGCCAACATGGTGAAACCCTGTCTCTATCAAAAAATACAAAAATTAGCCGGGTGTGGTGGCACGCACCTGTACTCACAGCTACTCAGGAAGCTGAGGTGCGAGAATCACTTGAACTTGAACAAGAATCCCTTGGAAAAAAAAAAAAAAATTTTTTTTTTTCTTTTGGAAACGGAGTCTCTGTCACTCAAGCTGGACTGTAGTAGCACCATCTTGGCTTGGCTCGCTGCAGCCTTGACCTCCGGGCTCAAGCAATCCTCTCACCTCAGCCTCCCAAGTAGTGGGGACTACAGGTGTGCACCACCATGCCCAGCTAATTTTTGTATTTTTTGCAGAGATAGGGTTTTGCCATGTTGCCTAGGCTAATCTCAAACTCCAGGACTGAACTGATCTGCCCACCTCAGCCTCCCAAAGTGCTAGCGTTATAGGTTTGAGGCACCCTGCCCAGCCCAAAACGTTCTTTGGTTTTTGTTTGTTTGTGAGAGATGGACCCTTGCTATGGTGTCCAGGCTGCAGTGCAGTGACATGATCCCACTACTCATCAGCATGGGAGTTTCGACCTGGTCCATTTCCATCCTGGGCCAGTTCACCCCTCTTTAGGCAACCCTGCTCTAGAAAGGTCACCATACTGATGCCAAATTTAGTGTGGATACCCTATTGGCATGGCACACTGCAGCCCAGAACTCCTGGGCTCAAACAATCCTCCGGCCTACTCTCCCACGTAGCTGGGACTATAGGTTTGAGCCACCACACCCTGCTCAAAAAACTTTTAACTGTGAGAATGGATGCTGAATGTTATCACATGCCTGTTCACCATGTCTGCAGATATGCTATATAGACATGTGTGCAGATGTGTTGGGTTGCCATGAATTGATGAATGCCATGATTCCCTGGCATGTAACTAGTAAGATTCCCCAGCATTAAACCAATTTTTTTTTTTTTTTTTTTTTTTTTTGAGACAAGGTCTCGCTGGGTCACCCAGGTTGGAGTGCAGTGCACACTCACAACTCATGGCTCACTGTAGCCTCGACCTCCCCAGGTTTAAGCAATCCTCCCATCTCAGCTTCCCCAGAAGCTGAGACTACAGGCGTGCCTGGCTAATTTATGTTTTGTTTTGTTTGGTTTTTTACTTTCTTTTTTTTTCTTTTTTTGAGATGGAGTCTCACTCTGTCGCCCAGGCTGGTGTGCAGTGGTGCGATCTCAGTCAGCTCACTGTAACCTCCGCCTCCCAGGTTCAAGTGGTACTTCTGCCTCAGCCTCCCAAGTAGCTAGGATTACAGGTATGTGCCATGACACCTGGCTAATTTTTGTATTTTTTTTTTTTGACCTCTGAACTTTTTATTGGCCTCCTGCTCCCCAAACGATACCCTGCTTCTGGTGGCTTAATGTCTCAGAACTTTGGTGTCGTTGGTCTCAAACACCACTTTGCCATCCACTATCAGGAGGGTAGTGGTCTTTTGGATGGTTTGCATGGAGTTGCTGCTGTCCAGGGCATCACCAAGATTGAAGTCCTCACCCATCTTCCAGCAGGCGGTGGTAGGTGGCGATCTCAGCCTCCAGCTTGACCTTAATGTTCACCAGGGCCTCGTACTCCTGGGCCTGGCGCTGTCCCTCTGCCGGGGTCTGTGCCACCTCTGACTCCAGGTGCAGCAGGATCCCGTTGAGCTGCTCCATCTGCAGGGCATAGCGGGCCTCCACCTCCCTCAGACTGTTCTCCAAGCTGGCCTTCAGATTTCTCATAGAGTCCAGGTCCATCTCCAAGGACTGGACGTACGTCTCGGCTCCATGATTGTCATGTCAGCAGCTCCAACCTCAGTGGACTGCGTAGTGACCACTGTGGTGCTCTCCTTAATCTGCTGAGACCAGTACTTGTCCAGCTCCTCTCGTTTCTTCCAAGCCAGCTTGTCATATTGAGCCTGGATGTCTGCCGTGATCTTGGCGAGGTCCTGAGATTTGGGGGCATCTACCTCCACAGTTAACCCAGAGCTGGCAATCTGGGTTTGTAGGCCTTTTACTCCCTCTTCATGGTTCTTCATGAAGAGCAGCTCCTCCTTGAAAGCCTCGATCCCTGTCTCCAGCTGCAGCTGATGGACATTGGTGTCATCAATGACTTTGTGAAGCCCATGTATGTCGCTCTCCACAGACTAGTGCATGGCCAACTCTGTCTCATACTTGACTCTAAAGTCATCAGTAGCAAGACGGGCATTGTCAGTCTACAGAATGATATGGGTGTTGTCCACAGTATTTGCAAAGATCTGAGCTCTCAGGTCCTCGATGGTCTTGAAGTAATGCCTCCAGTCTCTGACCTGGGTCCCTTCTTCTCCAAGTGCTCCCGGATTTTGCTCTCCAGCTTCTGGTTCTTGGTCTCCAGGCTCCTTGCTCTGTCCAGGTAGGAGGCCAGGGGTCATTCAGGCTCCATATGGTCTCCTTCTCATTATGGATGCCTCCCATTCCTGCCAGATCCCCAGCCATCCCCGAAGCCAGGCCCCCAGACCCCATGCTGCCCTGGAAGCTGGTGGAGCGGGACATGAAGATCGAGGAACCAGAGCCCTTGGTGCCTGCATAGACGCTGGTCATACTGCTGACCGGCCAGGCACCATAGCTGGGAGCCTGAGACAGAGCCCAGGGACCGGTGGTTGGTGGAGAAAGTGGAGCGAGTAGTGAAGCTCATGCTATCCAGGGAGGAGAGCGAGAGGACAGGACTCAGGCTTTGCCAACAACCTAATTTTTGTATTTTTAGTAGGGATGTTGGCTGGGCTGGTCTCCAACTCTGGAGCTCAGGTGATCCACCCGCCTCAGCCTCCCAAAGTGCTAGGATTACAGGTGTGAGCCACCGTGCCCAGCCTTGTTTGTTTTTTTCTTTTTGAGCCAGAATCTCACTCTCTCATCCAGTCTGGAGTGCAGTGGCGCGATCTCAGCTCACTGCAACCTTCACCTCCCAGGCTCAAGTGATTCTCAAGCCTCACCCTCCTGGGTAGCTAGAATTAAAGGTGTGTACCACTATGCCCAGTTAATTTTTGTATTTTTAGTAGAGAAGGGGTTTTGCCATGTTGGCCACACTGGTGTCTAACTCCTGGCCTCAAGTGATCTGCTGGCCTTGGGCTCCCATTGTGCTGGGATTACATGTGTGAGCCACCGTGACCAGCCCTAATTTTTGTATTTTTTGTAAACATGGGGTTTCGTCACATTGCCCAGGTTGGTCTCAAACTCTTGGGCTCAAGCAATCTGCCCACCTTGGCCTCCCAAAACGCTGGGATTATAGGTGTGAGCCACCGTGCTCAGCTTTTTTTTTTTTTTTAAAGAGAAAATAGGTCTCTCACTTTGTCATCCAAGCTGGAGTATAGTGGTGTGATCATGGCTCAATGCAGCCTCAACCTCTAAAGCTCAAGCTGTCCTCCCTCCTCAGCCTCCCAAGTAGCTGGGACTACAGGCCATGCCATCATGCCCGGCTAATTTAAAAAAATTTTTTTTCTTTTTCTGAAACTGCTTGGAAAAAATTTAAACGGCATTGGAGTCTTTTTGTAAAAGGCACACCTACCCTGGGAAACATCTGGGCTTTGTGTTTTGTGGGGAATACAACTTTCTCTCTCTTTTGTGGATAAAGTGCTATTAATTTTTAAAAAATAAAATCATCAACTATATCCAAACTTCTAAAGTAACAGGCATTGAGTTCAGCAAAGCAGTCTTTTATAATTCACAGATGGTATGAAAACTAAGAGAGGGACGACGTGACCTGTGGAGGTTGTATATAAAGGATAGAGCCCTTGGGCCCTTCAGACTATAAGGGTCCAGGAGGGGAGGAGAAACCACCTCAGAAGCATATAAGGTTAAAGCATACAAGGTGGGCGTAGGGTCAGGGGAGCCAAAATAAGTGTGCAATGAAAAGTTATTAACAAAAGTCAAAAAAAGAAGATGCAGTCTGGCCATCGAATTCCTAAACCATGTACAGAGCACACGGAAAGAGCAGAGGAAGCATCCTGCAGCAGGGCAGTACAGCTCTCTGCCCTTCAGGAAAACTGAGATTCCTCCACCTGGGAAACAGCGAGGGACAATTAGGGAAAGCTCTCCAGAGGAGGAGGCATTTCAGGCAGGCCAAAGAAGAAAAAATTCCACAGGACAGAAAAGGCAGAGAAGAGGCCGGGCACAGTGGCTCACGTATGTAATCCGAACACTTTGGGAGGCCAAGGCAGGCGGATCACCTGAGGTCAGGAGTTGGAGACCAGCCTGGCCAACATGATGAAATCCCGTCTCTACTAAAAATACAAAAATTAGCTGGGTTTGGTGGCGCATGTCTGTAATCCCAGCTACTCAGGAGGCTGAGGCAGGAGAATCACTTGAACCCGGGAGGTGGAGGTTGCAGTGAGCCGAGATTGCACCACTGCACTCCAGCCTGGGTGACAGAGTAAGACTCTGTCTCAAAAAAAAAAAAAAAAAGCAATTTCTGTTCTTTGTAAAATAATTCAGACAATGCAGTAAACAGAAGAAAGTCAGCCTCCCTCTCCCTTTGCTCAATTCCCAGAGTACAGCAAGATCCCTCCAGATCTTCACAGTGGGATCATCTTCCACCAGGTCCTGAGGTTTTTCACTCCCTATCAGTAGACAAACCACACTGCCCAGTTTGCAAGCAGCTCCATTGGATAACACAGAACAGAAGGGCTCTGTCCTGCAACATGTCTCAGCACCGGGTGCATCATCCCACGGGAACGACACCTACACAGACACCCGGCGTACAACTGCAGGGCCCTAAACTACGGGCCAGCCCACCCCCAAATACCCTTCTCTCCACCCTTGCCCATATCAAATATTACAAGCCTCTTACATATCTTTACCAGTCATACTGGGAAAAAAATAGTCCTTTATCATTTTAACATTTCACAAATAACTAAAACAAATAATAAACACGCTAACACTTGGGAATGGTCTATTTCTTTCTTTCTGAAAATGACAGTGTAGGCACTGCCTTTCCCTAACTTATCGAAAACCTTAGGTGACTTTCCGTGTCCTCGAGGAGCAATTTCTAGCCCTTTCCACAGCACCCCTTGGGTAAACCTCTTATGAGAGGTGTCCTGCTCTCCAGGATGACTACAATGCATCACTAACACCCCCCGCATCCCTCCACTCCATTGGGAAGGGGAGCAGGCTGGAATGCAGCGGCGCGATCTCGGCTCACTGCAACCTCCACCTCCCGGTTCAAGCAATTCTCCTGTTTCAGCCTCCCAAGTAGCTAGAATTACAGGTATGTGCTACCACGCCCAGCTAATTTTGTATTTTTAGTAGAAACAGGGTTTTGTCATGTTGGTTAGGCTGGTCTCCAACTCCTGACCTCAGGTGATCCGCCCTCCTCCGCCTCTCAAAGTGCTGAAATTACAGGAGTGAGCCACTGAGCCTGGCCTCTTTCTCAGCTCACTGCAACCTCCACCTCCTGGGTTCAAGCGATTCTCCTGCCTCAGCCTCCCAAGTAGCTGGGATTACAGGCATGTGCCACCACACCCCGCTAGTTTTTGTATTTTTAGTAGAGACGGGGTTTTACTATGTTGGCCAGGCTGGTCTCCAACTCCTAATCTCAGGTGATCCACCCCACCTTGGCCTCCCAAAGTGCTAGGATTACAGGCGTGAGCCACCACACCCGGCCTCTTTTTTGTTTTTTTGAAACAGGGTCTTGCTCTGTCGCCCAGGCTGGAGTGCAGTGGCACAATCTCAGCTCACTGCAACCTCCGCATCCCGTGTTCAAGCGATTCTCCTGCCTCAGCCTCCCAAGTAGCTGTGATTATAGGCACCCACCACCACACCTAGCTAATTTTTGTTTTTTGGTTTCTTTTTTTTTTAGTAGAGACAGGATTTCACCATGTTGGTCAGGCTAGTCTCAAACTCCTGGCCTCAAGTGATACACCTGCCTCAGCCTCCCAAAGTGCTGGGATTACAGGTGTGAGTCACCGCGCCTGGCCTCTATTTCATATACATATATTCATATATATATATATACACACACACACACATACACACACACACACACACATACACACACATACACATCTCTGAGATGAGAGTCTGGGCTCTTCCAATAATGTTGCCACTCGCCTGCTCCCCTTCCCAATGGAAGTGGAGGGATGCAGGGGGTGTTAGTGATGCATTGTAATCATCCCAGAGAGCAGGACACCTCTCATAAGAGGTTTACCCAAGAGGGGTTGTGGAAAGGGCTAGAAATTGCTCCTGGAGGACATGGAAAGCCACATAAGGTTTGTGATAAGTTAGGGAAAGGCAGTGCCTACACTGTCATTTTCAGAAAGAGTGGTATGGCACTAAATCAAGAAGGGCTGAGAGGGTGAGCCCAGGGGATCCCACAGGCTCTGCAGCCTCTGGCCATCCTCTCCTGTACACGTCCTAAGCCCCCTGCAGGGGGCCCTCAGCTCCCCTACCCTACCCACTGTCCTGTATGTTATCTTAATCTTTATTAAAGGCCTCAGCTGAATTTCCCTGGTGAACTGAAAGAACTCTGCTGCTCCTTGGCACATCTGCACCAAGCCACCACTGGGTCACATTCTCCAAAACTCCTTCTGGAGACAGAAGGCACTTAAACCATACATATTTTGCTTGATAGTTCCTAATTAAAAAAAAGACAGAAAGAGGGAGAGAGAGAACTACAACCAAGCCTTGAAGACAAAATGATCGAACAGAATCAGAGCTAGAATGGAACACCTCAGGCTTGGAGTCCCATGACAACCTTGCTGGGGACCATGAGTGGCCCTCAGTCCTTCTCAGGCTCATGCCACCTATGTGAAATAAGTGTGGTGACACCCACCTCCTTGAGTGCAGAGCAGTGCAGACAATGGGGCAAATGGTGTACTGATCTGCTATTTGTGCACATAAATTTATTCATTTAAGCCATGGGTATTGCTTGAATATGTGAAAACCACGTTAGGCGCTAGGGATAAGAGACAAATTTCCACCCAGTGGAAAAGACAGATAAGCCAGTGGTTCCTCACACTGTGCCAAGTGCTGGGATGGGGTCACGAAGGAGGCCATAAGAAATCCCTGAGGGGCCACAGAGCTCACTGGGAGGGCCAGAGGCTAACACCTGAGGGATGAGAGATGTGAGCCAGAAGGTGATGCATACACAGCAATAATTACCAGGGAGGGGAGGAATGGGAAGGGAGGGGAGGGGAAGGGAGGGGAGGAGAGAAAGGAGGAAAGAAAAGAGAAAAGAGAGAAAAGGAAAAAGAAAAGGAAGGTAAGGGAAGGCAAAGCCCAAGAGATAGGATCGCTGAATGAAAAATGAACTCTAAGACCCCCTTCTGTCTCTCATACTTGTTGACTAAGTCATAACCACAAGGAGTGGGGGAGCCTCTGAGGTGAGCAGGAGACCAACTGCTGTCACCGCCAGTACCTTTATTAGCAGAGCCAGGATTATCTTTGTTATTCTTCTTACGAACAGTTCTAGTGAACTCACCTGAAGTAATCACAGGATGCAGCTAGCAGGATGCGATGGGCCTCGATGTGTCTGCCCTCCACCACCAGCACAACATCGAAGAGGATCCCGCTGTCCCGGAGAGCCAGCAGCCCTCGGAGCAGAGCCTGGGAGTGCTGTGCGCTGCGGTAGGTGTTGTTCACGCAGTGTGGGTGGGAGGGCTGCGCAGGCAACTTGCAGAGCTGGGTGAACTCCTGCTCCTCTGCCATCCTGACAGCCACAAGATCCCTTACCACTTCAGCCTGTCAGCTGGCAAAACAGAGGGGATGGGGGTAAGCAGGCAAGCATCAGCCCTACCACACACAGACTGGCCAGCTCTGTTGCTCCCCTTGCTCCTGTGCCTCCCTCAGGCTCACCTGTTTTCCCTCTTTTCCCAAATCCATAATTCCTTCTCCCCTCCCACCTCTAGTCCAACTTCCTGATGGCCTTCTTCATGATGATCTGTGCGCCATCATGCCCAAGACTCTTCATCGCATTTTATCTTCTTCCGCATGAAAGTCAAACAGAAGGGTTTTGGGAAACAGACTGACCTGGGTTGGAGCACCACTTCACGGGGACTTACAACATGACTAACCTGAGCCTCGAGTTCCCCAATTGTAAAAAGAGAGATAAAAGCACCCACCCCATTGGGGTATTCTAAAATTCGTAAAAACAATGAATATGAAACATAAGCACACACCAGGTTCTCAAAAGCTCTTCCTCCCTCCCATTGAATGAACAAAATTGGGTTCTTCCTCAGTAATGGATGCGTAAAAATGGCAAGACCTGAGTTGTGGTCAGGAGACACAGAGCCAGGAGTCTGGGAGGTGGGTGCCAAGGGGGTGGCATTTCCAGGGCCTACTTTCTTTTACTGAGATTCTGAGAGTCAACCACAGTAACTGTGATTGAACCTCATGCATTTAAATTCATTTGCATTGCCTTTTAAATTAAAGGTTACCTTCTAACAATTGAGTCAGTACGCTCAAAAACCGCAAACTGATTTGAATAGGAGCCTCTAAAACCTAACCAGTAAAACGAACCTACTGCAAATGCACTTTTACCATGGACCAACCAAAAGTGGCTGTGGATAGCCAGCTGCTCGGGTCAGGGAGTGGCCAGTCCTACACTGCGAGGCATGGCCAAGCTGCAGGCTCTGTAGGCACAGCACAGTCAGAGCTACAAGATGTGAACATCTGTCTTCTCCACCTCACTTCATCCTACTTTCCTCTCCCCAAAATATGTTTATTCTCCAATTACCTCCAGTCATGCATCACTTAATGTTGGGGATACATTCTTTTTTTTTTTTTTTTTTTTTTGAGACGGAGTCTTGCTCTGTCGCCCAGGCTGGGGTGCAGTGGCCGGATCTCAGCTCACTGCAAGCTCCACCTCCCGAGTTTACGCCATTCTCCTGCCTCAGCCTCCTGAGTAGCTGGGACTACAGGCGCCCGCCACCTCGCCCGGCTAGTTTTTTGTATTTTTTAGTAGAGATGGGGTTTCACCGTGTTAGCCAGGATGGTCTCGATCTCCTGACCTCGTGATCCACCCGTCTCGGCCTCCCAAAGTGCTGGGATTACAGGCTTGAGCCACCGCGCCCGGCCTGGGGATACATTCTGAGACATGCACCGCTGGAGACAATTTCCTCATTGTGTGAACATCACAGGGTACACCTACACAAACCTAGATGGTAGAGACTACTACATATCTAGGCCATAAGGTACAGCCAATTGCTCCTAGGCTACATACTTGTACAGCATGTCTTTCCTCTCCTCTCATACCACAACAAATCCAGGAGACTTCTGTGACCAAATGTGTGAGGGTTTTCCCCATTAACAAGCAAGCAATCAATTCTGCCACAGATACCATCTGGGTGTCCTCTAATTCAGCAGTCCCCAATCTTTTTGGCACTAGGGACCAGTTTGGTGGAAGGCAATTTTTCCACGGGGTCAGGGAATGGTTTCGAGATGAAACTGTTCCACCTCAGATTATCAGGCATTAGTTAGATTCTCATATGGAGCCCACATGCCTGGCCCCATGCATCTCTTCATCTGGATCCCTCACATGCACGGTTCACAATAGGGTTTGTGGTCCCATGAGAATCTGATGCCACCTCTGATATGACAGGAGATGGAGCTCAGGTGGTAATGCTGGATCCCCCTCCACTCACCTCCTGCTGTGCCACCTGGTTCCTAACCAGCTACAGACTGATACATGTCTGAGGCCTGAGGTTGCGGACCCGTGTTCTAATTCTAATTCAACTCTAACATTATCTACCTGAAGACAGTGTCTGATCCCACAGGTTGAGGGCTCAGTCTCCCAGGTTGTTTCACCTGTGCTTCTGACCAATAAGCTACAAATTGGGGTTCCCAAGACCCCCTTCTTGGGTTTAATTAATTTGTTACAGCGACTCACAGAACTCAGGAAAATACTCATGTCTACTGGTTTGTTATAAAGGGTTATTGCAAAGGATACAGATGAAGAGATGCATGGGGCCAGGCATGTGGGAAGTGGTGCAGAGCCTCCAGGCCCTCTCCAGGAACATCACCCTTTAGGAGCCTCCATGTATTCAACTATCCCAAAGTTTTCCAAACCCAGTCATTTTCAATTTTTATGGAAGCTTCATTATGTTGGCATGACTGATTAAATCACTGGCCATTGGTGATGAACTTAATCTTCAGCCCGTCTCCCCTCTCCAGAGGTTGAGAGGTGAGGCTTAAAGTCCCAACCCTCTTATCCTGCCTTGGCCTTTCCTATAACTAGCCTCCATCCTGAAGCTACCTAGGGGATGCTGGCCAGCATACAAAAAGGCAGCACTCTGGAGAGTCCAAAGATTTTATAAGTTGTATGCCAAGAAATGAGACAAGACCAAATATATATTTCACAATATCACAGTACTGAATACCATAGGCAACTGTAACACAATGGTGAGTATTTGTGTATCTAAACATAGACAAGGTACAGTAAAAATATGGGACCACCATCCTTCATGTGGTCTGGTCTGTCATTGACTGAAACGTCACTGTGTGGCACATGATTATATATCTTTAAAAGAAAAAATGAAAAATAGATGCTAATATAAAACTTGCCAAAAAGAAGAGGTCTCCCTTTTCACTACTGAGGCTCAGGGTCACCCCCCTACCCCACCCCTTGGATGCTCTACTGCTTCCCATCAAACATACTCAGTTATCTATACCTGCCCCTCAGTCTGCCTCCAGGACCTGGGACCTCTACCCAGCCACCCACCCATTCCTTTCCCCCTCCCTGGGCTGACTCGTCTTTCTCACCAAGGCCCCAGAGATTGCCAGAGCAAGGTGTATCCCCCATGACCACCTCTCACTTAGGATTCTCTTGCCTGGAAACTCTGCCCTATGATAATTCTCCCTTTTCTGACCTCTCCCTTTCATCCCACACACCCTGCTCGATCCCACCCTTCTTTCCCAAGGGTTCACATTCCCAGTTTCACCTACAGCTCAGTGCTTATTCTAGCTAGTAGCCCTCCAACTTGCCTAATTTTCTTATTGGTATAGCTACCATTTCCATGTTGAAAACCTCACTGTCTTAATGATATTTTTCCTTTCTAACCCGTGTGCCCTATGAACCCACTAGTTCTGATTCCTTCACCTCTCCTCCGTCTCAGTCAGCCACCCTCTACTCCTCCAGGGCCACTATTCTGGGTCAGACCACAGCAATGATGCCCCAACCAGTTTCCCTACCTCTTGCCTCATCCTCCCCAGGCTGCTCTCCTTCAAGCCTTACCTACTCAGCCCCATTAGTAGTCCTTAGTCCAAAAGGGATACCTGTTATCCTCTGAACACCTTTAGTCACCCATCTAGGCCATTCTGTCTCTCATAGTCCCATATTGGTCAAGGTCTAGCTCTATTACTTCTCCTCTATCGTTGTACAAAGAACATGACAAATATGCCCCACCACTCAAACCTGCCTTTTTTTTTTTAGACGGAGTCTTGCTCTGTCATCCAGGCTAGAGTGCAGTGGTGTGATCTCGGCTCACTGCAACCTCTGCCTCTCAGGTTCAAGTGATTCTCCTGCCTCAGCCTCCCTAGTAGCTGGGATTACAGGCATGCACCACCACACCCAGCTAATTTTTAGCAGAGCGGTTTCACCCTGTTGGTCAGGCTGGTCTCACATTCCTGACCTCAGGTGATCCGTCCGCTTTTGGCCTCCCAAAGGGCTGGGATTACAGGTGTGAGCCACCACGCCCAGCCCAAACCTGCCTATTTACCCACCACAAGGAGATTCCGGCCTCTTAAGGGGTGAGGCTTTATCTCACAAACATCTCAAAAGCCCCTATGGCTGGCTGCACCACTTGCTAATGATAGACTCTGGGCACTTGTCTCATATATCCATGCCTCAGCTTCCTCATCACCACCATGACCACCACAGAGTCAAGAGGGCCTCCTTCTCTGAGGGTGACCTCCACAACTGACTACCCCAACAGACATCAAGCCCCTAGGTGGATCCCCACCTTCTATGAGCACAGTAGCGCCTCTGCTGTCTTGGGAAGGGATAAACGGCAGCTACTCCCTAAACACCTACTGCAAGAACAAGTACGGTAAAATAGAAAGACATCTTCCATGGGCAGGCAAAGTACATTTACCAAGTACAATTTAAGAAACGTAGCTAGGGGCTAAGGGGGATATGCCGAAAAATGAATCAATTCTCTGCTGCAAAGGAGCACAGCACAGAGTGCAACATTTAAAACCACATCTATACGGTTTTAAATCACCAAAACGTCTACCCTCAGGAGAACAGATGTCATGGCACAGTGATTTGACAGAACCTTAGGCAACAGTCAAAATATGCAAAGTGGCCAGGCGCAGTGGCTCACGCCTGTAATCCCAGCACTTTGGGAGGCTGAGGCGGGCGGATCACGAGGTCAGGAGTTCAAGACCAGCCTGGTTAACATAGTGAAACCCCATCTCTACTAAAAATACAAAAAATTAGCCAGGCATGGTGGCAGGCACCTGTAATCCCAATTACTAGGGAGGCTGAGGCAGGAGAGTCACGCGACTGCACTCCAATCTGCGTGACAGTGTGAGACTCCGTTTTAAAAACAAAAAACAAACAACAACAAAAAAAACCAATGTGCAAAGTAGGCTGGGCACAGTGGCTCCTGCCTGTAATCCCAGCACTTTGGGAGGCCAAGGTGGGAGGATCACCTGAGGTCAAGAGTTCAAGACCAGCCTGGCCAACATGGTGAAACCCCATCTCTACTAAAAATACAAAAATTAGCGGAGTGTGGTGGCACACACCTGTTATCCCAGCTACTCGAAAGGCTGAGGAAAGGGGAAGCTGAGGCAGGAGAATCGATTGAACCCAGGAGGCAGAGGTTGCAGTGAGCCAAGACTGCACCATTGCACTCCAGCCTGGGCAACAGCGAGACTTTGTCTCAAAAAAAAAAAAGTGCAAAGTAGGCTGGGCATGGTGGCTCATGCCTGTAATCCCAGTGCCTTGGGAGGTCCAGGTAGGTGGAGTTCAAGACCACCCTGGGCAATATAGCACGACCCTTTCTCTACAAAAAATTTAAAAACTAACAAGCCATAGTGGCGTACACCTGTAGTCCTGGCTATCTGGGGTGAGACAGCTTGAGGTTCACTGCAGCCTCAAGCTCCCAGGTTCAAGTGGTCCTCCCATCTCAGCTTCCTCAGTAGCTGGAACAACAGGAGCTCACCACTGCGCCCGGCTAATTTTTCAAATTTTCTTTGTAGAGAAGGGGTTTCACTACATGGTGTAGGCTGGAGCACAGTGGTAGGTTCTTGGCTCACTGCAACCTTCATCTCCTGGGTTCAAGCGATTCTCCTACCTCAGCCTCCCGAATAGCTGGGATTACAGGCGCGCGCCACCACACCCAGCTAATTTTTGTATTTTCAGTAGAGACGGGGTTTCACCGTGTTGGCCAGGCTGGACTCTTTAACTCCTGCCCTCAAGTTTTCCACCCACCCTGGCCTCCCAAAGTGCTAGGATTACAAGCAAGAGCCACTGCGCCCGCCCCCAGGCCCCATTTTCATTTGACACATGGCTACTGTAGCCTGAAGCTCTTCGCCAGTCTCATATCCCCAATTCTAGTCATCACAAGCCAAGTTCCCTCTGTTTTGTGCTGTTCGAAGTTTTAGTGGGGAGCAGAAAGGAAGTTTAATGTGCCACATAGGTACAAACTGAAGGATATAAGACGAATTTTTATGAAGTGATGGATGGCAGAGTCAAAATCATTTTAGAGGAACTTTCAATTCGCTACCATTTTACTGAGTAGATATCCTCAGTCCTCTGTAGGCCCCCCGAACGAGCAGTATCCCCTCAAAGAAACTCAATCCTTGGCAGCATGAAGCAAGGTCGGCCACAAAGGCAAAGGGGGCGGCTCGGGTAGAGAGGGAGTGGGTCCTGATTCCCAGCGGGGGAGCCTTCCAAAGGGTGCGCTCTGGAAGAACCTCCCAGGGAGCCGACTTGGAGGCACTCGGCGCACCCAGGCCCGGCCCCGCGGAGGGCCGGAGCAAGGGCGCCCAGGGAGGAGCCCAGGCGAAAGGTGGCGGTGCCCCGCTACCCGCCCCAGATCCACTCGGCTCCGCCCGCAGCGAATCTAAAATGGTCAGAACTGGCAGCCGACGCTTCGCGCTCTGGTGATTTTGCACTGACAGCGCGATCTCCGGCTCCTCTCAGGAAACCCGGCGAGCTGGCGGGGCTGGGCTCCTACGGCTGCAGTCCCCGGGCCCGACTGAGGGAACTGAGGCTCGTCAGGCCGGCCCCAAGTCGCCCGCCTGTTGCAAGGCCGCCCGCTTCAGCGCGGAGGGTCGCCGCCAGGAAGGCCGCCCTCGGACCCGCCGCAGGCAACAGGGCCCGCCCGCAGCCGCGCTGAGGAGGCCTCGCACCCTGGCCCCCGGCCGAGCGCCAGATCCCGGCCTCTACGCGCCCCGGGATCCCGCCGGCCGCGTCCCCGCCACGTCAGGCCGCGGGCTCTCCTCAGGTCGCCGCCCCCGCGCCTCCGGCCCGCGCCCGCCCCCGCGCCCCTCGGATTCCGCGCTGCTAGCTTGCCCCCGGCCCAGCGATGCCTGCTTGCCGCCCGCCCCCCGCGTTCGCCGCCGCGCGACCCGCCCGGCCCACGCCTCGCAGCTGACCTGGTGCCGCCGCCAGCCGAGGCCGCGCTCGCAGCAGGAGGGAGGCGGGAGGCGGGAGGCGGGAGGCGGAGGCGGGGCCAGCGGCGCCGGCGGGGCGGGGCCCTCGGCCGTCACGTGGGCGCGCCGCGCAGGCGCCGGGCGGGTTGGACGCGGGCCCAGGGGTGCCTGGCCGGGCGGGGTAGCAGCGCGGGGCGGCCCTGCGGCTGGGAGACGGGGGGCGGCTCCCCTCCGGCGCTCTGCGGAGGACAGCAGCGACCGCCAAGGCTCAGTGAGTCCCCGCACTAGCGCGGCACCTGGCACTTGGCGGGGCCGAACCAACGAATGAGTGAATTTGCCGAGGGTCGCGCCTTCTGAACCCATTGACTTTTTCCTTGCCTCGGTCCTGCCCTCATTCCTCGACTCACTCCCTCCTGCCCTTCCTCACTATCTCCCTCCCCGCTCATATCCTCCCTCCCCTTTCATCATTCGCTTCTTCACTCTGTTCTCTCCTCCCTTCCTCTCTTACTCCCCCCTCTCATTCTCTCCCTCCCTCCTTTACTCTCTTATTCTCCCCTCCATCCCCATTCCCTCCCTCCCTGTCTCACCCATCATTCCCTTCTTCCTTCACTCATTCCCTCCCTGCCTCCTTCACTCTCATTCTCCCCTCTCTCTCGTTACCTCCCTCCCTGTCTTAACCCCCATTCCCATCCTCCCTCACTCATTCACTCCCTCCCTCTCTCCCCCCTCATCCCCTCCCTCTTTCATTTCCTTTCCCTCCCTCCTTCACTCTCGTTCTCCCCTCCCTCTCTCATTCCTTCCTTCCTTGTCTCACTTCCCCCTGCTTTTCCTCCCTCCTTCTCTACCCCCTCCCATTGCCTCCCTCCCTCTTTGATTCCCTTCTTTCCCCCTCCCCTCCTTTTTTCGTTCCCTTCGTCACGCACTCATTCCCTCCCTCCCGCGCCTGCTCCTTCCCGGCTCCCACCGCTGTCCGTGCCGCTGAAGGTAGCGCGCCCCCTGCGGGATATCGGGGAGAATCGCCGAACACCGCCAGGGTGAACAGGTGCTAGTTTGTGTGCCCGTTCCTTTACTGATATTTTGCAGTAAATCTGATTCCCAGTCTTAAAGCCTGGTCCCAGAGGTCCGTGCGCGGCTCTTGGCATTCATTTTTCTCCACCTCACCTCCAAGCGGATCCCATCCTCCAAGGCGTATCCGTAACGGCTGCGCCCAGAGCTTGGAGCCACAGAGCCTCCTGATGGAATAAGATTGGCGTGTCCCACACTGTGGTTTTGAGAGGGACTGTGAAGGGTGGAGAAAGTGGTGCGGGGAGGATATGGCTGGAGATGGCTCATGGTTAAAAAGAAAGGTGGGGCCGGGCGTGGTGGCTCGTGCGTGTAATCCCAACACTTTGGGAGGCTGAGACAGGCGGATCACGAGGTCAGGAGATCAAGACCATCCTGGCCAACATGGTGAAACCCCATCTCTACTAAAACACACACACAAAAACTAGCCGGTCATAGTGGCGCGCACCTGTATTCCCAGCTACTCGGAAGCCTGAGGCAGGAGAATCGCTTGAACCCGGGAGGTGGAGGTTGCAGTGAGCCGAGATCGCTCTGGTGACAGAGCGAGACTCCGTCTCAAAAAAAAAAAAAAAAAGGTGGAAGGGGAATGTAAAAGGAAGAAAATAGATGAAAGAGAATTGCTGTCCTGGCTGAGTCCAGAGAAATAACTGAGGGTCCCAGACAAGGATCAGGTGAACAGGATTGGCCTCCAGAGGCAGAGGTTCCAAATGCGAGTGGGCTTCCTCCTAGAAAGGCTTTCTGGAGGAGAACCCCCTACGTGTAACAGACGAGGACTTTGGGAGTAAGAAAAGCATTCCATGAAGGGGACAGTGTCAGCAAACGCGTGGAGGTGAGATCCTTCAAAGTGAGTGGTATGGAGGTTTCCAGGATACCTCCTGGAATTTTCATAATTCCAGTGGATTTCTGAGCCTGAAGGGAAGGTTGGAGAGCAGACCCTGCCCTCTGGAGGCTAGACTTAGCCCTGAGGGCACCCTTTAGCCAGGGTGGGCAGATGCCAACCTGGTGGAGAGGAAGACTAAGTAGGGAGCCAGCCATAGTGCCTGGTCTCAGACAGGCAGAGAGTGAAGACGAGAGTGGAGCAGGCTAGAAACCCGGGAAGGAAGCAGCTTCCCCAGTATAAATCCAGTGATGTGTAAAGATTGAGCCCAGGAGATGGGTGGGGAAGTAGGCCCACCCTGGCTACACGGGAGCCAGAGCAAGAGCAGGTTTGGGGGAAGATGAGGCCCAGCTTGGCCTCAGGTAGGGGAAGACTGATCTCCAAGGCCCAATGGGACCAGGTGTAAGGGTGGACCCAGAGAGGAGAGGAAAAGGAGTCCTGGGGCAGCGACAAGGAGGCCACTGTGGTCTGAATGTTGGTACCCCCAAAATTCCTATGTTGGAACTGAATCCTCAGTGTGATACTATTATAAAGTAGGGCCTTTGGGAGGGGTTTAGGTCATGAGGGTGAAGTCACCATGGGATCAGCGTATAAAAGAGGTTTGAGGGAGTTCATCCCCTACTTTTGCCAGGTGAGGACGCTGTAATAAGCACCATCTTCAAGGCAGAGAATTGGCTGGGCGCGGTGGCTCACGCCTGTAATCCCAGCACTTTGGGAAGCCGAGGCGGGCGGATCACAAGGTCAGGAGATCGAGACCATTCTGGCTAACACGATGAAACCCGGCTCTACTAAAAATACAAAAAATTAGCCAGGCATGGTGGTGGGCACCTCTAGTCCCAGCTACTCAGGAGGCTGAGGTAGGAGAATGGCATGAACCTGGGAGGCAGAGCTTACAGTGAGCCGAGATCACACCACTGCACTCCAGCCTGGGCAACAGAGTGAGACTCCGTCTCAAAAAAAAAAAAAAAAAAAAAAGGCAGAGAATGTACCCCTCACTGGACACTGGGGCTTTTTTCTGAAGACTACTGTGTCATATAAAATTTATATTGAATAAATTGATATGCTTTTCTCTTGTTAATCTGTCCTTTGTTAGAGGGGTGTCAACCAGGAACCTTGTGATAGGTGAGGAAAAAATATTTCCTTTCCCCCTACTCTTTCTGGCACCCAGCAAACAAATGAGGTGGCAAAGACACCCCACTTGGGACAACTGGCAAAAGGTAAGCATTCTTACCAAGGTCGACTCCCAGATCGCTGCCTGTAGTACTCAGCTGAGAGTAGAAGGTAAAAACTTCTTGTCCCTTCCTTTCCAAATTCAAATTAGCAGAAGAAAATATTGTATCCGCATTGTGACTCTTGCTTAAATTTGTTTTAGGGGTAACCATTTGTTACTGATCCTTTCCTCCCAGGCACAGCTACCTCATTCCTGTTTGTTTTGTTTGTGTCCTGAGAGCTTGGCTTTATGACCAGTGAGAATATTCTCCCCGATCTCTGAATAGCCAGTGCGTGCAAGTGACAGCTTGCTTTAGGACAGCTTGCGTTATTACAAACTCCTCTGTCCTGGTCAGAAAAAGAGAAGGTTCGTTTTTTGTTTGTTTGGTTGGTTTTTGTTTTGTTTTAATGTCTTGCTCTTTCGCCGAGGCTGGAGTGCAGTGGCATGATCTCGGCTCACTGCAACTTCTGCATCCTGGGCTCAAGTGATTCTTCTGCCTCAGCCTCCTGAGTAGCTGGGGCTACAGGTGCACACTACCTCACCCAGGTAATTTTTTTGTGTATTTTTAGTAAAGAGGGGGATTCACCATGTTGCGAGGGGTGGTCTTTTTTTTTTTTTTTTCTTTTTTTCTTTTTTTTCAATTGTTTTCTGAGACGGAGTCTTGCTCTGTCACCCAGGCTGGAGTGCAATGGCGGAATCTCGGTTCACCCGCCCAAGTGGCTGGGATTACAGGCACCTGCCACTCCGCCCAGCTAATTTCTGTATTTTTAGTGGAGACAGGGTTTCACCATGTTAGTCAGGCTGGTCTCGAACTCCTGACCTCAGGTGATCTGCCCGCCTTGGCCTCCCAAAGTGCTGGGATTACGGCGTGAGCCACTGCACCTGGCCTCTTTTGTTTTTAAGATATAGGGTCTCACCCAGGCTGGTCAGGAACTCCTGGCCTCAATCCACCTGTCTCAGCCTCCCAAAGTGCTAGGATTACAGGCATGAAGGACCACGCCCGGCCAAAGACAAGGTTCTGAACCTTCTCTTTTTCTGACCATGACAGAGGAGTTTGTAATAAGTGGGCCTAGTCCATAAGGGGTTTTTGTTGTCTCAATATTCATTGGTGTTATAGATGAGTCAGTCCATGACTGGAGACATGACACTGTTCTGTACGAGATGACATCCCTAGTCACCTGTGTCAACAAAGGTGCCTTCTGGCCGGGCACAGTGGCTCACACCTGTAATCCCAGCACTTTAGGAGGCTGAGGCAGGCAGATCACAAGGTCGGGAGTTAGAGACCAGCCTGATCAACATGGTGAAACCCCATCTCTACTAAAATTACAAAAAAATTAGCCAGGCATGGTGGCCCATGCCTGTAATCCTAACTACTTGGGAGGCTGAGGCAGGAAAATCAGTTGAATCTAGGAGGCAGAGGTTACAGTGAGCCAAGGTCGCGCCACTGTACTCTAGCCTGGGTGACAGAGCGAGACTCCATCTCAAAACAAAACAAAACAAAAGAAACCAAAGGTACCTTCTTTCTTTTGAATGTCTTTGCAAATGGTATGGATTTGAGAGTGCTGAATCTTTGTGCACCCTCTTTGGAGGGTATCTTTCTTTCTGTCTCTTTTTAAGAGACAGGGTCTCGCCCAGACTGGTCAGGAACTCCTGGCCTCAGGTGGTCCTCCCACCTTGACTTCCCAGAGTGCTGAGATTACAGGCATGACCCATTGTGCCCAGCCTTGAGGATATCTCTTTTGTCCATGGTTAAGTCATAAAATGCTTATTGGTTTTGGTTCTCAGTTTGTTGGTAGGTACCTTTGGTTTACAAGAAGAAAAGTGGTGGGTGGGCAGGGTGGTGGTAGGGAAGAGTGTTCAGTACTGCCAGGAATATGTACTATCTGTTCTGGCTGAAAACTGATAATGAGATATTTGAAATTTTTTTTTTTTTTTAACAGCTCTATGATCAGAAGATGGCATAATCGGGGCTGGGCACAGTGGCTCAGTGCCCAGCTGGGATTACGCCTGTAGTCCCAGCACTTTGGGAGGTTGAGGCGAGTGGATCACGAGGTCAGGAGTTCGAGACCAACCTGGCCAAGATGGTGAAACCGTATCTCTACTAAAAATACAAAAAAAATTAGCTGGGTGCAGTGGCAGGCACCTGTAATCCCAGCTACTTGAGAGGCTGAGGCAGGAGAATCGCTTGAACTCGGGCGGAGGCTGCAGTGAGCCAAGATCACACCACTGCACTCCATCCTGGGCAACAGAGTGAGACTCCATCTCAAAAAACAGAAAAGAAGATGGCGTAAGAAGTTGATATTCTCTCTATTGGATCCTGCTTCTCCACTGGGGTCTTCTTGGTCACCTAAAGCCCCTCTCTGGAGTCCCTGCCCTCTACCGGCTCTGCCTCCTGCTTCCTTTCTGTATTGCCATGATTTTTGCTAAGGATAATGGACAACTTCATTGGGTTCTTTGGGAAACTTGCAATCTCCCCAAACAAGCCCCTCTGAGATTTCTCCTTTCCAGTTGCTTTTGCTCCCCTTTCCTCCTTTTGCCACCTTTGATATTTCCTCCAATTTCCTTGATTCCTTTGATATGTCCCAATTCAGTCCAACCTGCCAGAACTTTTTCCACTTCAGCACTTCAGTCACTTAAACATTAGGGCTCCCTCCCCTAAAGGGACTCAAAATCCTGCAAAAACAACCATCTAAGGATAAAAAGAGAAAAAATGAAACTGTTTGGAAACTGGGCAAATGAAAACCCTTTTTAAAGTCTTTTTTTTGGGGGGCCAGGTGTGGTGGCTCACCCCTGTAATCCCAGCCCTTTGGGAGGCCGAGGCAGGCAGATCACAAGGTCAGGAGTTTGAGACCAGCCTGGCCAATATGGTGAAACCCCGTCTCTCCTAATAATACAAAAAAAATTAGCCAGGTGTGGTGACACGCACCTGTAGTTCCGGCTACTTGGGAGACTGAGGCAGGGGAATCACTTGAACCCAGGAGGCGGAGGTTGCAGTGAGCCAAGATTGGACCACTGCACCAGCCTGGCAATAGAGCAGGAAGACTCCATCTCTTTAAAAAAAAAAAAAAAAAGGCCAGGCGTGGTGGCTCAAGCCTGTAATCCCAGCACTTTGGGAGGCCGAGACGGGCGGATCACGAGGTCAGGAGATCGAGACCATCCTGGCTAACACAATGAAACCCCGTCTCTACTAAAAATACAAAAAAATTAGCCGGGCGAGGTGGCGGGCGCCTGTAGTCCCAGCTACTCGGGAGGCTGAGGCAGGAGAATGGCGTAAACCCGGGAGGCGGAGCTTGCAGTGAGCCGAGATAGCGCCACTGCACTCCAGCCTGGGCGACAGAGCGAGACTCCGTCTCAAAAAAAAAAAAAAAAAAAAAAAAAAAGTATATATATATATATAGAGAGAGAGAGAGAGAGAGAGAACAGTGAGTTTGTATTACTGTGCTTTACTGACTCACAACTACCATTTTGGAATGAAAGCTATAAGATATTTGTGTTTTTATGTTTATGTGTTTATATTTGTGTATATGTATGTATGTATGTTTGAATATTATATATATCCATATTCAGTATTATTAACTGAATTATTATTATTATTTTATTTTTTTGAGACAGAGTCTCACTCTGTCTCCAGGCTGGAGTGCAGTGATGCTATCTCAGCTCTCTGCAACCTCTGCCTCCCAGGTTCAAGCGATTTTCCTGCCTCAGCCTCCTGAGTAGCTGGGACTACAGGTGCGAGCTACCATGCCCAGCTAATTTTTGTATTTTTAGTAGAGACGAGGTTTCACCATGTTGGCCAGGATGGTCTCGATCTCTTGATGTAGTGATCCACCCACCTCGGATTACAGTGAGTCACTGCGCCTGGCCTAAATTTTTTAAATCCCTTAAAGGAGTTCTATTCAAATTGTACCCTCCTTTGAAGATGTCTGTTTTGTCTGTGGTGTCATAAAAGGATTTTTGGTCTTAGAGGGAGGTAAATGAGCATTCATACAAGCTAAATGTTACCAAAATTTTAAGAAAAATAGAAACTAATCCAAATGCTTTTTAGTTTACATGATCTGGGATATTCTTTAGTAAATAAAGCTAGTTTGAAAATTGATGGGACTAGGCCAGGCGCAGTGGTTCATGCCTGTGGGAGGCCAAGACAGGCGGATCATGAGGTCAGCAGATCAAGCCCATCCTGGCTAACATGGTGAAACCCCATCTCCACTAAAAATACAAAAAATTAGCCAGGCGTGGTGGCAGGCGCCTGTAGTCCCAGCTACTTGGGGGGGCTGAGGCAGGAGAATGGGGTGAACCTGGGAAGTGGAGCTTGCAGTGAGCTGAGATCCCCCCACTGCACTCCAGCCTGGGCAACAGAGCAAGACTGTTTCAAAAAAGAAAACTGACAGACTAGTCAAACAAGTTTATGTTATCACTACTAAATGGTAAAGATAATAAAATTATCAATCCAACCTAAGAGCAAAATGTGCAATAAAAATTAATTACAGCTGGGCTCACCCCTGTAGTCCCAGCAGTTTGGGGGGCCAAGGCGGGCGGATCACTGAGGTCAGGAGTTCAAGACCAGCCTGGCCAATATGGTGAAACCTGGTCTCTACTAAAAATATAAAATTAAGGCTGAGTGTGGTGGCAGGCACCTGTAATCCCAGCTACTCGGGAGGCTGAGGCAGGAGAATCGCTTGAGCCTGGGAGGTGGAGGTTGCAGTGAGCCGAGATTGTGCCACTGTACTCCAGCCCGGGAGACAGTGCGAGACTCCATCTCAAAAAAAAAAAAAGCTGGGCATGGTGGTACATGCCTGTAATCCCAGCTACTTGGGAGGCTGAGGCAGGAGAATCACTTGAACTGGGGAGGCGGAGGTTGCAGTGAACCAAGATCGGGCTGCTATACTCCAGCCCAGGCAACAGAGTGAGACTTCGTCTCAAAAAAATGAATTGCATGGCTGGGCGTGGTGGCCCATGCCTGTAATCCCAGCACTTTGGGAGACCAAGGCAGGTGGATCATTTGAGGTCAGGAGTTCGAGACCAGCCTAGCCAACATGGTGAAACCCCATCTCTACTAAAAATACAAAAAATTAGCCAAGTATGGTGGCATGCGCCTGTAATCCCAGTTACTGGGGAGGCTGAGGCAGAAGAATCGCTTGAACCCGGGAGGTGGAGGTTGCAGTGAGCCAAGATGGCACCACTGCACTCCAGCTTGGGTGAGAGTGAGACTCCGTCTCAAAACAAACAAACATGAATTGCTTGATGCATGGAAGTTTAAAAAAAAAAAAACAAGAGGGCCAGGCATGGTGGCTCACACCTATAATCCCAGCACTTTGGGAGGCCAAGGCAGGTGGATCACGAGGTCAGGAGATCAAGACCATCCTGGCTAACAGGGTGAAACCCCCGTCTCTACTAAAAATACAAAAATTAGCCAGGCGAGGTGGTGGGCACGCCTGTAGTCCCAGCTACTTGGGAGGCTGAGGCAGAATGGCGTGAACCCGGGAGGCAGAGCTTGCAGTGAGCCGAGATCGCGCCACTGCACTTCAGCCTGCGTGGCAGAGCAAGACTGTGTCTCGAAAAAAGAAAAAAGGGAGGATTTTTTTTTTTTTTTCTTTTTGAGACAGGGCGTTGCTATGTCACTGAGGCTGGAGTGCAGGGGCAATCTCAACTCATTGCAGCCTCAACTTCCTGGGCTCAAATGATCCTCCCACCTCAGCCTCCCGAGTAGCTGGGACTACAGATATGTGCCACCACACATGGCTAATTTTATTTTTTTGTAGAGATCAGGTCTTGTTTTGTGGCCCAAGTGAAACCTTGTTTTTTAACATGAGTTAGTATCAGAACAGTTATGGCTGTACCTATTTTTGATTTTTTGTTTTCCTCAGACAGGGTCTCATTGTTACCCAGGTTGGAGTGCAGTGGTGAAATCATAGCTCACTGCAGCCTCCAACTCCTCCTGGGTTCACTTCTGAGCTCAGGCAATCCTCCCACCTCAGCCTCCTATTTTTGAAAATTATCCTGTAATATCTGTAATGTGTGAAATTATATAAAGAGCCTTAATATGTTTGTCCCTGAGACCCAGGATGCATTTCTGCTTTTCCCCAAGAGTAAATGATTATTTCGAAAGCATGCCAAATTATATACAAATCAACATTCTCTCCCATAATCCTGTGCATCTGAAACTATAGAAATGTCACAGTCCCTGCCCCACATCTTCATATTAACATTCTCAGGTCACAACAATAAGTCTTCTCTTCCCAAAGGGCTTGTATCTGGAAAAACAAGCTATTTCCTAGGCTCATATTTCTTCTCTTCGTAGCATACCTCAGCAATCTATCCAAGAAGTATATATTGGGGAGTAAGGAGGGCATCCACCAGCAAGACCACAGTTGTTAACAGCCATAAGATGGGAGGCAATCACAAAGGGATAGGTCAACATACTGGCAAAAAAAATCCTGTGACAGCTTGAGAATAATTCTTCATTTCATTCATGATAGAAACCCCACTGTCCATTGCATGGGTATCAACAAGGTGGTAGGCTAGTGAGTCACACAGCCACAAAGAAATGTCGTCACCTAGGAGGTGAGGAACAAGACCTGGGAAAAATCCTAGGATACCCTCTTTCTGATAAATGGTTAGTATGGTGTCACAAAGTCCACAGAACTTGGATTCTTTCCCAGTGAATTGTGCCATAGATCTTAGAGTGAGCACATGGAAGGGACGTGATAAGGGCAGCAGCTGAACAAACGATCATCTCTTGAGTTGTTTCCTTGATGATTTGGTCAAAGGAAGATGAGATTTCTTTTTGTTCATATCCAGGTCCTAACTTCTCACCCTTGTCACACTCCTGGTAATGCTATAAAACTTTACCATGGGGCCGGGCGCGGTGGCTCAAGCCTGTAATCCCAGCACTTTGGGAGGCCGAGACGGGTGGATCACAAGGTCAGGAGATCAAGACCATCCTGGCTAACCCGGTGAAACCCCGTCTCTACTAAAAAATACAAAAAACGGCCAGGCGCGGTGGCTCAAGCCTGTAATCCCAGCACTTTGGGAGGCCGAGACCGGCGGATCACGAGGTCAGGAGATCGAGACCATCCTGGCTAACCCAGTGAAACCCCGTCTCCACTAAAAAATACAAAAAACTAGCCGGGCGAGGCGGCGGGCGCCTGTAGTCCCAGCTACTCGGGAGGCTGAGGCAGGAGAATGGCGTGAACCCGGGAGGCGGAGCTTGCAGTGAGCTGAGATCCGGCCACTGCACTCCAGCCTGGGCGACAGACCGAGACTCCGTCTCAAAAAAAAAAAAAAAAAAAAAAAAATACAAAAAACTAGCCGGGCGAGGTGGCGGGCGCCTGTAGTCCCAGCTACTCGGGAGGCTGAGGCAGGAGAATGGCGTGAACCCGGGAGGCGGAGCTTGCAGTGAGCTGAGATCCGGCCACTGCACTCCAGCCTGGGTGACAGAGCGAGACCGCGTCTCAAAAAAAAAAAAACAAAAACAAAACAAAAAAAAAAAACTTTACCATGGACCACAGTTCCAAGGACCCCCAAATGCAGTCATGGAGTTAAGCCTGTGAGCAACCCATGCCTCCTGTCAATGCTGGCAATGTTCAGAGCATAACAAAAGAAATGAGAAAGCTGACATACTTGCCACCCCAAAATATTTCGTCCTGTTGGGGGAAGAGGCTCATATCCCACCTGGATGAGCACTTCCATGTGCATGATTCGCTAGGACAGGATGGTGAGACCTGAGAACAGGAGCACCTGACTGGCAAGCAACATCCGCCGTGACAGCACCTGTATTATTCTGTTTTCATGCTGCTGATAAAGACATACCCAAGACTGGGACGTAAAAGAAGTTAAATTGGACTTACAGTCCCATATGGCTGGGGAGGCCTCAGAATCATGGCGGGAGGTGAAAAGCACTTCTTACACAGTGAGGGCCAGAGAAAATGAGGAAGAAGCAAAAGCAGAAACCCCTGATAAACCCATCAGTTCTTGTGAGACTTATTTTTGGGAAAGACCTGCCCCTTGATTCAATTACCTTCCAGGGTCCCTCCCACAACACTTGGGAATTCTGGGAGATAAAATTCAAGTTGAGATTTCATTGCGGACACAGCCAAACCATATCAGCACCCGTGGATGGACAGATCCCGGATGCATTTCTTTTTTTTTTTGGAAACAGAGTCTCACACTGTCACCCAGGCTTGGAGTGCAGTGGCTCCATCTCGGCTCACTTGCAGCTTCCCTCTCCCGGGTTCAAGTGATCCTCCTCCTGCCTCAGCCTCCTCAGTAGCTGGGATTACAAGCATGTGCCACAACACCTGGCTACTTTTTGTATTTCTAGTAGAGATAGGGTTGGGTATTGTTGACCAGGCTGGTCTCAAACTTCTGACCTCAAGTGAGCTGTCTGCCTCAGCCTCCCAAAGTGCTAGGATTATAGGCATGAGCCACTGCATCCGGCCCCAGGATACATTTCTAAAGCCTGGATTCAGGACAATTTCTGAAACTGTGCACCAAGATGACACTGTCGACTTACATGTCCAAGAATGTTGGAGTGAGCAAGGCGTGAGAGATTCATAGATATGGCATATGATACTGCTATTAAAATTGTCTGGGTTTTTTTGTTTGTTTGTTTGTTTTTCGAGATGCAGTCTCGCTCTGTCACCCAGGCTGGAGTGACACCGGGCCCTGGTGCAATCTTGGCTCACTGCAACCTCTGCCTCCCGGGTTCAAGCAATTCTCCTGCCTCTACAGGCGCACGCCCCCACACCTAGCTAATTTTTGTATTTTTAGTAGAGATGGGATTTCACCATTTGACCAGGCTGGTCTCAAATTCCTGACCTCAGGTGATCCACCCACCTCAGCCTCCCAAAGTGCTAGGATTACAGGTGTGAGCCACCACACCTGCTCGGCCTTAAAATCGCCTTTTAAATTTGTTACACTTGGCCGGGCGCGGTGGCTCAAGCCTGTAATCCCAGCACTTTGGGAGGCCGAGACGGGCGGATCACGAGGTCAGGAGATCGAGACCATCCTGGCTGACACAGTGAAACCCCGTCTCTACTAAAAAATACAAAAAAACTAGCCGGGCGAGGTGGCGGGCGCCTGTAGTCCCAGCTACTCGGGAGGCTGAGGCAGGAGAATGGCGTGAACCCGGGAGGCGGAGCTTGCAGTGAGCCAAGATCACGCCACTGCACTCCAGCCTGGGCGGCAGAGCGAGACTCTGTCTCAAAAAAAAAAAAAAAAAAAAAATTTGTTACACTTGGTGGTATATAGATTTACCCATGATGTAATTCTATAATCAAAATTATAATTAAATTTTAATGAAAATTTTAGTTAATAATAAATTAATACTTATGAAAATACCTAGGCTCTAACATTAGGTTTACAACACAGGATTCAAATGGCATCTACAGCATGATCCATTACATTTTTTGTTTGTTTGTTTGTTTGTTGGAGACGGAGTCTCACTCTGTCGCCCATGCTTGAGGGCAGTGGTGCCATCTCAGCTCACTGCAACCTCCGCCTCCCAGGTTCAAGTGATCCTCCTGCTTCAGCCTCCCAAGTAGCCGGATTACAGACATGTGCCACCACTCCCAGCTAATTTTTGTATTTTTAGTAGACACGGGGTTTCACCATGTTGCCCAGAGTGCTCTTGAACTCCTGACCTCAGGTGATCAGCCCACCTCAGCCTCCCAAAATGCTGGGATTATAGATGTGCGCCACTGTGCCTGGCCCCCATTACAGTTTTTAAACGAACAGAGAGGACAAGAAAATTTACCAAAATACTGACAATGCTGCCTCTGGATGATGGGATTCGTAATGTTTGGGCCTTTCTAAAGTTTCTACCATGTATGGCTTTTAGAAACAATAACCGCCGGGCGTGGTGGCTCATGTCTGTAATCCCAGCACTTTGGGAGGCCAAGGATGGCGGATTGCCTGAACTCAGGAGTTCGAGATCAGCCTGGGCAACATGTTGAAACCCTGTCTCTACTAAAATACAAAAAAATTAGCCAGGCATGGCAGCGCACACCTGTAGTCCCAGCTACTTGGGAGGCTGAGGCAGGAGAATTGCTTGAACCCAGGAGGTGGAGGTTGCAATGAGTCGAGATTGCACGACTGCACTCCAGCCTCGGCAACAGAGTGAGACTCTATCTCAAAAAAGAAAAGAAAAGAAAAAACAACCACTCCCTCCCTACCTCCACATACATAAGCGATTACAGGCTCCGGGCCAAACACACAGAGGAGTTACATCTGGCTGGTGCTAGGATGGAATGCGGGGCAGGTCATCACCTCCCAGGGACTGAGTGCCAAAGTAAGGAGGAAGATTAGAGGTGAGGCTGTAGGGAGACAGCCACAGGCTCAAAGGGCTTGTGCTAAGCTCTCGAGGGGGAAGCTTGATCTGCCTGGGAAGCTTCCACCTCCTACCTCCTGCAGAGCCCAGAATGGTGTCCAGGAAATATGTGGCCATTGAGTGGAAACAGCCTTGGCACAGTAGCCTGCAGGAACCTGGGGACTAGAGACATGGCCACATGAGCAGTGAGGATCTCCCCCGAGATGAGGATCCCCAGAACATAGTGTGGGATGCAGGTCTGGCCTCTGCATACTCTCGGCCTCCTCCATCATTTATTCTCAGACATCTAAACCATCAACATCCAGATGGGGGATCCCAGGAGGGTCTACAGTGTCAAGAGAGGGCAAGTCCACTTCATGATCAACCTTCCCATGGCCTCCTACTTTCCCTGGTCCACCTTTCCAGGTCTCTCACCAGGGATCATTGCCCTGGGCACCACCAACCCAATGCAGGGACAAGTAGAAAAAGAGCTCTGGGGAAAATACCAAAGGGAATAGTCACTCAATTTTATTGTGATGACAAACTCCCGGCAAAGTTCCAGGCCTCTCTCTGCCTGTGTCTGTGAATTATGTGTCTGTGGCTCCATCAACCACAGTGCAGAAGAGGGAGGGTTGTCCTGAGTACCCTATTAACATGTTCGTTCGTTTGTTTGAGACAGTTTCGCTCTTGTCGCCCAGGCTGCAGTGCAATGGCACGATCTCAGCTCACTGCAACCTCTACCTCCTGGTTTCAAGTGATTCTCGTGCCTCAGCCACCCGAGTAGCTGGGATTACAGGCGCACACCACCATGCCTGGCTATTTTTGTATTTTTAGTAGAGATGGGGTTTCACCATGTTGACTAGGCTGGTCTGGAACTCCTGACCTCAGGTGATCCACCTGCCTGGGCCTCCCAAAGTGCTGGGATTACAGGCGTGAGCCACCACGCCCAGCCAGAACACAGGACTTTCAAAATGTAAACCTGGGGCTGGGCACAGTGAGACAGGCTGAGACAGGCGGATCACCTGTCAGGAGTTCAAGACCAGCCTGGGCAACATGGTGAAACCCCGTCTTTACTAAAAAAAAAAAAAAATTAGTTGGGTGTGGTGGCACTCACCTGTAGTCCCAGCTACTGGGGAGGCTGAGGCATAAGAATCACTTGAACCTGGAAGGCAGAGGCTGCAGTGAGTGGAGATGGTGCCACTGCACTCCAGCCTGGCCGACCTAGCAAGACTGTCTCAAAAAAAAAAACAAAAAAAAACAAGTCCGGGCACGGTGGCTCACGCCTGTAATCCCAACACTTTGGGATGCCAGGGTGGGTGGATCACCCAGTCAGGAGATTGAGAACATCCTGGCTAACATGGTGAAACCCTGTCTCCACCAAAAATACAAAAATTACCCAGTTGTGTGCCAGGTGCTTGTAGTCGCAGATACTCAGGAGACCGAGGCAGGAGAATCACTTGAACCCGAGAGGCGGAGGATGCAGTGAGCCGAGATTGTGCCACTGCACTCCAGTCTGGGTGTCAGAGCGAGACTCTGTCTCAAAAAAAAAAAAAAAAAAAAGTAAAAGAACACTAAAATGTGGAATTTCCTGGGCAACCCCGGACAAGATGAACACTCTAGATACAGTTTTTAAAAATTAGTTTTCAGCCTGGCCAAGATGGTGAAGCCCTGTCTCTACTAAGCATACAAAAAATTAGCCAGGCTTAGTGGCAGACATGTGTAATCCCAGCTACTTGGGAGGCTGAGGCAGGAGAATCACTTGAACCTGGGAGGCAGAGGTTGCAGTGAGCCGAGATGGCACCACAGCACTCCAGCCTGGGCAACAGGGCGAGACTCCATCTCAAAAAAAAAAAAAAAAAAATTAGTTTTGCCACCGGGCACGGTGGCTTATGTCTATAATCCCAGCACTTTGGGAGGCCGAGGTAGGCGGATCACCTGAGGTCAGGAGTTCGAGACCAGCCCAGCCAACACGGTGAAATCCTGTCTCTACTAAAAATACAAAAATTAGCCAGGCATGGTGGGGTACACTTGTCATCCCAGCTACTGGGGAGGCTGAGGTGGGAGAATTGCTTGAACCCTGCAGGCAGAGGCGGAGGTTGTAGTGAGCCGAGATGGTGCCATTGCACTCCAGCCTGGCCAAGAAGGGCTAAATTCCATCTCAAAAAAAGAAAAAAAGAAAAATTAACTTTGGGAGTATTAGAGCAGAAAATGTTTGAAAACATGAACAGCCCTCACATCAACACAAGACCTGACACCCTGTTGGCAAGAGAGGCCTCTTTGGGGAGAATGCTCACTCCTCTCCCACCCACTCCCTACCACCCTCAACCTCCTGTTTGGGGCACAGTTTCAAGGGGCGTACAGTGCCTAGCAGGGGCCTGGCACTTAGGCTTCAGTAGGTGCCAGTCCACACTCTCTGAGGCCCGTATTGGTTGGTGTCCACCTGGTACTTATGAACTACTTGGGCTCCAGATTTTCCTCACGTCACCTCCCTCCTCGGGGTAACAGATAAAGGCCCCATAGTTCCGAGGAGGCAGAACTTTTACATTCCTAAAAGTATTCTCAGGCCCCCATAACCCCTCATCCCACCTTCAGCTCGCTCACCTTCACCTATCAAATTCGTTTGACATCTGGCCTCCAGCTACTAGCTAGGCTGAGTTCTCCATGAAGGGGACATGGTTGCTGGTCAAAGGGGAAAGCCCATGTCTAAAAATTGATAAACGTGGTTTAGGGGCCTCACATCCGCAACCCCCAAATACAGCCATTGGTGACATGTGAGATTCAAAAAAATCTAAGAGCAAAGCGGTGATGAGAGTCCATCTGGTCGCTTTTCGGAGGCGGTGCTAGCAGGCAGTCGCAGGAAAGCAGATCCCAGATCACATTGCACTGGCACACAGTAGGTACCCACACATATTTGACAAACAGTCTCTCCCTAACATTACTATAGATAGCAGATAGCTGGCAGCTTGGCCCGGCATCCTGGAGGGGTCTGGATGTCAGGGAGTAGATAAGGCCAGCACACTGAAGAGTCGCAGAAGATGCAGGCTGTCAGGCGCGGGCCTGCTGCGGGAGCACCTGCCCTATTCGACAGCTGCACTGGAAGAGAGGCGTGTGTCTCCCAGCTGGGCGGAGCTGAGACCGATTCGTCCTCGGCGGGGAACTTCATTTCCCACAGGCCTATGCGTGAGACTCCATTTCCCACAACCCCCCTTCACTTCCGGCCCCGGCCGAGGCGCCGCGGACGGTTTCCGGGTTTGGGCCTGGCTCTGTGGCTGAGGCAGCGGCGGTCGCGGCGGGGCGGGCTACGGGCGGCGGGAGCTGGGGAACAGGCATGGACGTTTCAGGGCAAGAGACCGACTGGCGGAGCACCGCCTTCCGGCAGAAGCTGGTCAGTCAAATGTGAGTAGTGGTCGGGGCAGGGGGCTGGATTGCGGGGCCTTCCTCCTTCGCGTGGCGGGCGAGGCCAGGGCCGGATCCGTGAGAAACCTAGGGCTCCGGGAGACAGAAGGCGCCGGGGATTTGCGTGGGTCCCAGGGCGCGGGCCTCCCCTGTCTCTCCCCTCTGTTCCCGACATGGACTGCTCGTTAGCTTTCCTGGGGCCGAGCTCTGCAAACCAACGAGCCCTGGCTTATGAATCATCGTCTTGAGCTTTCTCATTCGTCATTTGTGTGCTTTGGGTGCAGACTTTCCCCCGCTTTTTGAACCACACTGAATAGGGAAAGGGAGAGAGGCAACCGGCTGTGGTGTGTTTAGCAGAGCTGGGTACTTCATGTTTTCTCTTCCAGAAAAGCGCGTCAACGGTGAGAGAAAGTGATGGGAGGAGGGTGGATGTAAGATGAGATTGGGAAGGTAGTTGTTTGGGGTGTGGGCGGTGGGACGGAGGATCTAAGGGTGACCCCCCGAAGGAATGTGGACTTTGCCAAAGGATGGCAGGAAGCCGCTGTCAGGAAGCGATCGTCGTTTCTGGAGGAGAGAGTGAAGAACTGGGGTCAGTGGCCCCGCCCAGAGGAACTCTAGCCCCTTACCACCGACTGCTTGTTTCTATTAGCAGTTTTTAACTGAGCTTATTGGCGTGTTGTGCTCGCCACAGATTTGCCGGAGACACAGCCCCTTTCCTGAGGGATGGCATTGTCGGTAAAGGAACCGTCACGGTGCAGTCTTGTGCGTCTGTAATGTTGTGTATACTGCAGGGGTTTCTTGCGAAGCGGCGGTTAACTTGAGCAGACCAGGGGCAGTCTAGTGAGTAGGTGACGAATAAATTGAGTCCTAGAAAGACAAGTAGGAGTGTAAATAGCCACCATTCCAAGCTGAGGAGTTAGGAAACATGTGCATTTACTGCGTGGAGGGAGGACCTTGTAGGCTGAGAGTTCCGGGGCTCGAGGAGTAAGGGAGCTCAGGAGATAATGGAATGAGGGTGAGCGGGTACTAGCACTTTAGTGGGGGTGTTGTGCTAAGGAGTTGAGCCTGTGTTTGGCATGTGGCATTCTTTGAAGTAGTGAAATGCCAGTGTTGGGAATATCCCTAGAGTCCCTGGAGATGGATAAAGGACAGAGAAGAGAGACCAGTTAAGCCATTAAGGGAGTTTGAACATTTGCAGGGAGTGGGGAACCTGTCCTTTTTCATCCTTGTATTCTCACTGCTAGCTCACTGCCTGCCACATTGCTCCATGAAATGATTGTGGCATGACCTAGTCGGTCGGGAGATTATAAAGGCCTGCATTAGACAGTGGTAGAAACTGAAAGAGGAAGACAGATTCCAGAGGAAGGGGAATGTAGACAATTCTTGATGACTAACTGGATGGAGGGGGGTGGGGTGTAGGGTGAAGCATTGTGGAAGGAAGGAAGCCAGGCTGAATGCTGGGAAACCTTTCAGTACAGTGGAAAGAGTAGGGACTGTAGAGTTAGTAGCTATGGGCTTTGGGAAGAATAGCCTTGGGATATTTCTGGGGATATTGCACAATCAGTGAACAGTGTTTTAATGATACACTGTAGTTATCTGTAGGTGAAATCTTGAGAGATATCCCACTTCAGGGTTCCTGCAAGAAAAGTCCCCAGGGCAAGGGTTCTTCTTTGGAAAGCCCTGAATTTAAGAACTGGAAGGGTGAGTTGTCATCACAGAAAATGGGGGCAGGGAAAGTGTTAGAGGACTGGGAGGGTGCTTGAAGAGTTTATGGGTGTTGAGAGTGACTGGATATTTCCTAACTTAGCTTTATTTTGCTTCCAGGAGAATTGAGTTCTTTTTTTTTTTTTTTTTGGAGATTGCTGTTTGTGTATTTTTCTATTGCTGCTCTAACAAATTACCACAAATTTAGCATCTTAAAACAATACACATTTGGCCGAGCGTGGTGGCTCACGCGTGTAATCCCAGCACTTTGGGAGACTGAGGCGGGTGGATCGTGAGGTCAAGAGACCAAGACCATCCTGGCCAACACGATGAATCCCTGTCTCTACTAAAAATACAAAAATTAGCTGGGTGTGATGGCACACACCTGTAGTCCCAGCTGCTCAGGAGTCTGAGGCAGGAGAATTGCTTGAACCCGGGAGGCGGAGGTTGCAGTGAGCCGATATCACGCCACTGCACTCCAGCCTGGTGACAGAGCAGGACTCCGTCTCAAAAACAAACAAAAAACACACATTTATCATCTGGTAGTTTCTGTAGGTCAGAGGTCCAGGTAGGTTTCACTAGGTCTCCTGCTTAGGGCCTAACAAGGCTGAAATCAAGATGTTGGCAGGGTGCATTTCTTACTGGAGGCCCTGGGGTGGAACCTGCTTGCAAGCCCATTTATGTTGTTGGCCATATTCAGTTCCTTGAGCTTGTAGGACTGAGGTGCCCTCTTTCCTTACTAGCTGTTAGCCAGGAGTCAATCTTTGTTCCCAGAAGCTGCCCGAATTCTTTCTCATGCTTTTTATGTGTCTCCCTCCAGCGAGGGCCAGTTCTTCTGCCACATCTCTGATTTCAACTAGAGAAAATATCCTGCTTTTCAGGGCTCAGATTAGATTTAGTGCACTCGGAGAAGCCAGGATAATCTCTTTATTTTAAAGTTTGTATTTTAATTACATCTGCAGAGTTCCTTTTGCCATCTAATGTAGCATATTCCCAAGTTCTAGGGATAAGGCACGAGATGGGCGTTCTCCTACCACAGCAGGGAGGAGCAGTTTCAAAGGTTGCCTTCCCTAGGTGGTGATGTGGGTGTTCTCAGTTCTCAAATTTGTCTGTATTCTCTCTAGGATTCACATTCTCTCTAGGGTTCACGTTGAAAGTCGTGATTTTTGGTGCCTTGATTTATTGTGCTCACAAGGTCAAAAAATTTGCTTTAAAAAAAGATTTGCATTAGAATTCTGGACATACCTTTAACACTTAACTTCCTCCCATGTTTTTACACTGTTGTTTAAATTTGGCCATTTTGGGAAATGCTTTGTACCCAAGTAATTTATAGTTGATGAAGGGATAGAGAAAGTATCTTGCTTGGCCAGGCACTGTGGCTCACACCTGTAATCCCAGCCCTGTGGGAGGCTGAGATCTGGGACTGCTTGAGTCCAGGAGTTTGAGACCAGCTTAGGCAACATAAAAAAATATAACAATTAACTGGGTGTGGTGGCATGTACTCGTAGTCCCAGCTACCCTGGAGGTTGAGGCGGGGGCAGGGGGGAGGGGGATCACTTTAGCCCGGGAGGTCGAGACTGCAGTGAGCTACGATCACACCACTGCACTCCCACCTGGGCCACAGAGCGAGACCCTGTCTCAAAAAAAAAAAAAAAAAAAAAAAAAAAAGCCTGTTAAGGTTTGATAGAGGAGAAAACATCTGATGGTTAGTTAACTGTCTCTACCAAGAGCCTAGGGAACAGTGACCCAGAGCATGCGCTAGTATATAATCTAGTCTCCTGGCTCCCAGTAAGGAAAAGGGATTTTGAGTTGAGGCTGGCTATGACTAGACAGCCATTGCAGAGACTCTCCAGTTCAGCCTCTTAGCCCTCCACTGCCTCCACCTCACCCAGGCCCATTCTGGGCTGTGGTCTCCTGCTCTCTTCCCAGTCCCATCCTTCTTCCCTCAACAGCACAAGTGAGGGTGAGGCCTGAAGTGTAGTCACTGCCCTGCTGCAAAACAATCAGTGACTTCTCTTAGCATTAGAATAAAACTCCAGATGTCCCACCCTCCTAGCCCCTCACCCTGACCTGGTATAGTCACCTTTTCTCCTACCCCCACCCTGTTCTGATCTCTCTGGTCTTTCAGCTTCTTGAACATTCCAAGCTTTTTTTTTTTTTTTTTTTTGAGACAGAATCTTGCTCTGTGGCCCAAATTAGAGTGCAGTGGTATGATGATAGCTTACTGCAGCCTTGGCCTTCAAGGCTCAAACGATCCTCCCACCATAGCCTTCTGAGTAGGTGGGACTACAGGCACACACCACCACGCCTGACTGATTTTTATATTTTTTGTAGAGATGAGGTTTCACCATGTTGCCCAGACTGGTCTGGAACTCCTGGGTTCAGGTGATCCTCCCTACTCAGCCTTCCAAAGCACTGGGATTACAGATGTGAGCCACTATGCCTGGCCCCTGAGCTCTTTATTTTTAACCAATTTATTATCAAGTGTTTAAGGTATTCAAAAATGAGTAGACTCCTCCCCGCCACTGTATTCATGACTAGCTCCTTCTTTTAGGTGTCTGCTCAGTATCAGATACTCAGAGGATCCTTCCTTGCTTGATCTAAAGTGGGTCACCACCTCTGATATGTTTTATCTCAGCACTTTTTAGTTTCCCATAGGACCTCATACCTATGAAGCTTGGTACCTGGTACACAAAACACTTATTGAAGAGTGGAAGGGGGCTGTGTGAGTCACCTCTTTTTTTTTTTTTTTGAGATGGAGTCTCGCTCTGTCGCCCAGGTTGGAGTGCAGTGGTGCGATCTCAGCTCACTGCAAGCTCTGCCTCCCAGGGTTCACTCCATTCTCCTGCCTCAGCCTCCCAGGTAGCTGGGATTACAGGCGCCCACCACCATGCCCAGCTAATTTTTCTTTTCTTTTTTTTTTTTTTTTTTGAGACAGAGTCTCACTCTGTTGCCCAGGCTGGAGTGCAGTGGAGTGATCTTGGCTCCTGCAACCTCTGCCTCCCAGGTTCAAGCGATTCTCCTGCCTCAGCCTCCTGAGTAGCTGGGATTACAGGCACGCACCACCAGACCTGGCTAATTTTTGTATTTTTAGTAG
The DNA here is from genome assembly GCF_049350105.2 of Macaca mulatta. NCBI lineage: Eukaryota > Metazoa > Chordata > Mammalia > Primates > Cercopithecidae > Macaca > Macaca mulatta. Next base: position 32,144,747 of record NC_133415.1, on the reverse strand, counting down.
AGATGGGGTTTCACCATGTTGGTCAGGCTGGTCTCGAACTCCTGACCTCGTGATCCGCCCGCCTCAGCCTCCCAAAGTGCTGGGATTACAGATGTGAGCCACCGCACCCAGCCGGGTCACCTCTTGTATTACAGTGGCATTCTTTATTTTTTAATTAATTTATTTATTTTTTGAGGCGGAGTCTCTGTCGCCCGGGCTGGAGTGCAGTGGTGCAATCTCGCCTCACTGCAAGCTCCACCTCCTGGGTTCACGCCATTCTCATGCCTCATCCTCCCAGGTAGCTGGGACTACAGGCGCCTTCCACCATGCCCGGCTAATTGTTTTTGTATTTTTAGTAGAGACCGGGTTTCACCATGTTAGCCAGGATGGTCTTGATCTCCTGACCTTGTGATCCACCCGCCTCGGCCTCCCGAAGTGCTGGGATTACAGGCGTGAGCCACTGCGCCCGGCCTATTTTTTTATTTTTTAAGAGACAGAGTCTTGCTTTGTCACTTGGGCTGGAGTGCAGGTGTTGTGATCATAGCTCACTGCAGCCTCAAACTCCTGTACTCAAGTGATTCTCCAGTGCAGTGGTGTTTTTTACCTGAACCAGTGTACATTGTAAAGCTCTGGAGCCCCTGCTTTCTCCACTTGGTAGCTGTTCCTTTTTTTTCTTTTTTTTTCTTTTTTTTTGAGATGAAGTCTTGCCCTGTGGCCCAGGCTAGAGTGCAATGGCACGATCTCAGCTCACTGCAACCTCCGCCTCCCGGGTTCAAGCAGTTCTTTGCCTCAGCCTCCCGAGTAGCTGGGATTACAGGCACCTGCCACCATGCCTGGCTAATTTTTGTGTTTTTAGTAGAGATGGGGTTTAACCATCTTGGTCAGGCTAGTCTTGAACTCCCAACCTCATGATCCACCTGTGTCGGCCTCCCAAAGTGCTGGGATTACTGGTGTGAGCCACTGCACCTGGCCGAGCCTTTCTTAATTGTATCCCTCATCAATGAAATGGTAGGAGGCCAATCTGTTTTACAGGTATGGTGGAAGGGAAAAATGAAGAGACCTCTGTACAAGCCTTTGCAGAGGTCTTGGGACTCAGTGGTGAGCTCCCTGCCACAACCTCCTGTGCCCTTGCAGGAGTAGGAGATTCTCTAGTCTTGGAGAATGAAGGTAATACCCCGATACCCCAAGCCTGGTTAGGGAAATTGATGACACTTATTGGAGCCTGTGGGGAGGGTAGTTGGGAAATTGTTAGTAGGTTCATGTTGGCTTTTTTTTTTTTTTTTTTTTTTGAGACAGAATCTTGCTCTATCACCCAGGTTGGAGTGCAGTGGCATGATCTTGGCCCACTGCAACCTTTGCCTCCCGGGCTTAAGCAATCCTCCCACCTCAGCCTTCCCAAGTAGCTGGTACTACAGACGCATGCCACCAGGCCCAGCTAATTTTTGTATTTTGTGTAAGAGACAGGGTTTCACCATGTTTCCCAGGCTGGTCTTAATCTCCTGGGCTCAAGCGATCCACCTGCCTCGGCCTCCCAAAGGGCTGGAATTACAGGTGTGAGCCACCGTGCTTGCCTTTGTTGACTCTTCATTGAACATCTACTCTCCCTGCAGAAACTACAGGATAAGCCACCCTTAGAACCAATTTAACTGGCCTTTCTGGGGCTTGGACTTCCTCACGGGATTGCTGGGTTAATGTTGAGCCTGTCTCTGGGCTATAGTCTCTCAGAGAACAAGCGTGCATGTGCAATGACTAGTGCTGCACTTGTCATACAGGTTTGTAGAAAATATTTAAGCTGTGAATGAACAAAAGGACCTTATCAGCTATTTTCTTTCAATTCTTTTTTATTTTTCTGTCATCTTTTTCTTGAGACTTTTATCCCTCCCACTCCTCTGTACAGCAGATTGCACATATAAAGATGAAATAAATAGATGTCCATTGGGCAAAACAGTACAGAGAGGAGGTGACACAACTGGGAAAGGACAGTATCTGGTGAAGTGCCAGAAGGGGCTCGGGGAAGCATGGAATGGAGCTGGGACTAGCATGTCATCCACCTCTTTTTTTTTTTTTTTTTTTTTTTTTTTTTTATTGAGACGGAGTCTCACTCTGTCGCCCAGGCTGGAGTGCAGTGGCCGGATCTCAGCTCACTGCAAGCTCCGCCTCCCGGGTTCACGCCATTCTCCTGCCTCAGCCTCCGGAGTAGCTGAGACTACAGGCGCCCGCCACCTCGCCCGGCTAGTTTTTTGTATTTTTTAGTAGAGACGGGGTTTCTACTAAAAATTAGCCAGGATAGTCTCTATCTCCTGACCTTGTGATCCGCCCGTCTCGGCCTCCCAAAGTGCTGGGATTACAGGCTTGAGCCACCGCGCCCGGCCCATCCACCTCTTCTAGTGAAGCCTCCAGAGAGACGTGAGCTCCAAGTAAGACAACACAAGGAACAAAACATACAACTGAACAGCAACTTCCAGGGATCTGGAGAGGTCTTCAGAAGGATGGGGAGTGCCTTTAAACTTGCAAGCCAAGATTCTGCCTGTGGGTTATGGTCCTTGCCATAGGCAGAAGCCAGTGAGTCAGCCTTGGCTGAGCTTTTTCTGTGGCTTTTTCCACTCACAGCTCTTGTGCCCTTCTGGTGCAGTTCCGGCCCTTGTTTTCCAGCTTCATAGCCTGGTTGTCACCTAAGTGACTGCACTGGCTTACAGGTATCTGTGTATAACCTATTGCTAGAATGTCCATTCCTTGAGGCTAGGGGCCCTTTCTGTCCCTTTCTTCACATTCACAGTCCAAATGCCCCATAGGGCGGCTCCTGATGGGCAAATAGGAAGTGATTGTTGAGCCTCTAGGCCAGTCGTGACAGTGACCTGAGCCCTCAGTCATCTGCTCAGGAGTTCAGGGCTTTCTCAACAGCAGCTGACATGCGGCAGGCATGCTATGCCAAGCCCTGTTGCAGGAGTTGACAGATGTTGACTCATCCCCTCTTCATGCTTGCTTTGTCAGTAGATGCACATGTTACTCCCATTTATAAGATGAGGAAAATGAAGCCTAGAGGAGAGGCCACAGCTGCTTAGAGTTACTCTGCATGTTGTAAATCAGGGGTGTCTAGTCTTTTGGCTTCCCTGGGCCACATAGGAAGAAGAAGAATTGTTTTGGGCCACACATAAGATACACTAACACTAATGATAGCTGATGAGCTAAAAAAATAAGTTGCCAAAAAATCTCATAATAAAGTTTACGAAGGCCGGGCGCGGTGGCTCATGCCTGTAATCCTAGCACTTTGGGAGGCTAAGGTGAGTGGATTGCTTGAGCTCAGGAATTTGAGACCAGCCTGGGCAACATGGTGAAGCCTTGGCTCTACAAAAAATATATTTAGGCTGGGCACGGTGGCTAGCACTTTGGGGAGCCGAGGCGGGCAGATCACCTGAGGTCAGGAGTTCGAGACCAGCCTGGCCAACATGATGAAAACCCCATCTCTACTAAAAATACAAAAACCAGCCAGGCGTGGTGGCAGGTGCCTGTAGTCCCAGCTGCTTAGAAGGCCGAGGTAGGAGAATCGCTTGAACCCAGGAGGCAGAGGTTGCAATGAGCCAAGATTGTGCCACTGCACTCCAGCCTAGCGACAGAGGGAGACTTAGTCTCAAAAAAAAACCAAATATATATACACACACACACATATATAGTGTGTATATGTATGTGTATGTATGTATATATGTGTGCATATATATTATATAGAGAACATATATAAAATTTTATATAAGTAACGTATATATTATATATATATATATATATATATATATCCTCCTTGAGCTCAAGAGTTCAAGACCAGCCTGGCCAACATAATGAAACCCCATCTCTACTAAAAATACAAAAAGTAGCCAGGCATAGTGGCACACACCTGTAGTCCCAGCTACTTGGGGGGCTGAGGCAGGAGAATCGATTGAACCTGAAAGGCAGAGGTTGCACTCAATCAAGATCATGCCACTTCACTCCAGCCTGGGTGACAGAGCGAGACTCCATCTAAAAAATAAATAGGCCGGGCGTGGTGGCTCAAGCCTGTAATCCCAGCACTTTGGGAGGCCGAGACGGGCGGATCACGAGGTCAGGAGATCGAGACCATCCTGGCTGACACGGTGAAACCCCGTCTCTACTAAAAAATACAAAAAAACTAGCTGGGCGAGGTGGCAGGTGCCTGTAGTCCCAGCTACTCGGGAGGCTGAGGCAGGAGAATGGCGTAAACCCGGGAGGCGGAGCTTGCAGTGAGCCAAGATCACGCCACTGCACTCCAGCCTGGGCGGCAGAGCGAGACTCTGTCTCAAAAAAAATAAAAAAATAAAAAAATAAATAAATAGTTGCTGAACCACAACAGGACAAGACAGACAAACCCCCCCCTTTTTTTTTTTTTTTTTTTTTTTTTAAGATGGAGTTTCACTCTTGTTGCCCGGGCTGGAGTGCAGTGGCATGATCTCGGCTCACTGCAACCCCCATCTCCCAGGTTCAGGCGATTCTCCTGCCTCAGCCTCCCGAGTAGCTGGGATTGCAGGATCCTGCCACCATCCCTGGCTAATTTTTTGTATTTTAGTAGAGATGGGGTTTCACCATGTTGGTCAGACTGGCCTCGAACTCCTGACCTCAGGTAATCCACCCACCTCGGCCTCCCAAAGTGCTGGGATTACAGGCGTGAGTCACTGTGCTCGGCCCAAACCACCTTTTAATTTTGGAAAGAGAGGTTGCAGGCTGTTGGGAGTAGGGGAGCGAGAGGAGCAGCTCAAAGTTAACCCAAGCCAAATGTACTGGGAGACCCGGTAAAGAGGCCTGATGCTGGTGGCTTCTTTATAACTTTAGCAGCTCCAGTGGGTCATTGGACCCTAACAGCAGAGGAAGAGCCAGCCGGCAAGCCCCTTTGATCTTTGGCCTCTGCCAACCAGTACCCCTCAGACCTTAGCCCCCAGCCCTACCAGGTCCCTTTTGTAAGTGACCCCACGTGCCTACCACAGTTGCAGGCCCTGACATCCACCCTGACCAGAGGTCTTCCAGCTGTTACTGCTGTTTGTGATGCTGTCTGTGTCTGTGGCCAGTCAAGGACCCATGCTGGGCATCCCAAGGTAGGAAGGACCATGACCACATGGTTATCTCCCTGCCACTGTCATGGCAGGGCAGTGGGGTACTAGCCCCCTTTAAAGCATTCCTTGGGACAGTAATTTCTGTTAAATATCTGGAGGGAAAACATTTTAAGGAATTTTAATGAATTTTTTAAAATTCCAAATGAAAAATTTAAATCACAAAACCAAATAGAATAAAGACCCCTATGTCCATATAGCCACCACTCTGCTTCAGTGATTATTAACTCTTGTTTCATGTACTTGATTGCCACACAATTATTATTACTTTTTTTTGAGAAAAGGTCTTGCTCTGTTCCCCAGTGCAGCGGTACGATCATAGTTCACTGCAGCCTCCAACTCCTGGGCTTAAGTGATCTTCCTGCCTTAGCTTCCCAAATAGCTGGGACTAAGGGCAGGTGCCACCATGGGCTGGCTAATTTTCTTTTTTTTTTTTTTTTTTTTTTTTTTGGTAGAGACCAGGTCTTGGTTTGTTGCCCAGGCTGGCCTTGAACTCTTGGCTTCAAGTGATCCTCCTGCCTTTGCCTCCCAAAGTGTTGGATTACAGGCATGAGCCACTACTCCTGGTCCTCCCCAGTTATTTTGATGCCCAGAGTGTTTTAGTGGCTGCCCACTGTCTGTGGATTCTGTTCTTAGTCTTGACCCTTCCTGCAGTGTCTGCACCTGCCTGCCAGTTCCTTGACCTGTGCTCCATCATACCAAGCTGGCAGTGGACCCTCAGACAATCTCAGTTCTTGCTCCCTGCTCTTCATCCAGTTTTTTCGCCTGCCTCAAAGATCCTTCCTTTCCGTGGCTGAGTGGTGTAGCCGTTCTCCAAGGAGGCTGGGCCTTCCGCTGCCCCCACCCCCGTGCTCTTTTCACTGCCCCCACCCCCTTGCTCTTTTCACTGCCCCCACCCCCTTGCTCTTTTCACAGGCTTGGTGAGGAGTTTCTAGGTTGCCCTTGGGTTGTTTGAAGGCTTATCTCCTCCTGGTCTGAACTTCTCAGGGCAGGAACTTGAATCAATCATTTCCTGCCTCTCAGGAGTGCTATAGCAGGGGGATTGGTAAGTCTGTCCAGTGCCAGTTTTCTGAGTACTGTTATAGGCCCATTCAGCTGCTATGGTGATGGGGGCTGTCCTGAGGGGACATTCACCTCAGGTAGAGATGGCAGAAGCACCACAGGAAGATGCAGGCAACCAGCCAGCTCAGCTGGGGACACTTAAATTAGAGCCATTTTTTCTGGAAGGCCTTTTGGCAATACTGTTTATACCAGTACCTTAAAATGTCTATTTCCTCCAAGGGCACAATCAGGAAAGTATTCAAAGCCTGATGGTGATGAGGATGCTCATTGCCACATCATTGTCTCAGGAGTGGGATGTGTGAAACAGACCAACAGTGGGAGCTTGGTTAGAGTTGTAGCTGCAGGCGATGGGCTCCGTGCTGCTGTTGACATTGATGGGAGGGACTGCCATAAGGCGTCAACATCGACAAGTGCTTGTTACCAAGCAGGATGCATGGTACAGGCTGAGTTTTATTAAACAGATGTCTTTAACTGTTATGAATGATTTTAATTTTTTCTTTGTTTCAGATGGAGTCTCGCTCTGTCGCCCAGGCTGGTGTGCAGTGGCGTGATCTTGCCTCATTGCAGCCTCCGCCTCCCAGGTTCAAGCGATTCTCTGCCTCAGCCTCCCGAGTAGCTGGGATTACAGGCGCGCAAAACCACACTCAGCTAATTTTTGTATTTTTAGTAGAGATGGGGTTTCATTATATTGGCCAGGCTGGTCTCAAACTCCTGGACCCAAATGATCCGCCCACCTCGGCCTCCCAAAGTGGTGGGATTATAGGCGTTAGCCACTGTGCCCAGCCATGATTTTAATTTTCCATGTAATTTTCACTACATGTATACCTGTGTGTATTTTTGTCAAGAATGAATGCATATTGCTTTTGTCATCAGAAATCTTTAGATAGGGTGGACCTGTCTGTAAGTGAGGTGGCTATAGCTAGTTATCTGAGGTGGAAAATCACTGTGTGCTCTGTATTCAGGATATGTGACCTCTCTCACCTGGGCCCTCAATGCCAGACCAGCGTTCCCAAGATGATTCCATCCTTTCCATCCATGCAAGGGAGCTTGAGGCCCTTTCCCTTTCAGTTTGACACTGTCCTTCCGAGTTACTTTTCTTCATGTTGGCACGAGAGCTTTGTGCCACACCATGCCCTCTCTGGATGCTGTAGTGGCTGGCTCTTCCTCTGTCTCTGTGACTTTCTCTGGTGAAGCTTTGACCTTGGCTTCATCCCCTCCGGTTGACCCCTGATGGTTAGCTCAGCCTATGGTGGCTCCAGAGCCCTCATTGAGTGCATCCTAACATGAACTGAACAGATTAACTATTTTTTGCCTTGCCAACAGCATTGGAAATTCCTTGAGTGTGGTACCTGGAACCATAGCTCTGTGTCTCTTGTAGTTCTTAGCACAATATCTTGGCCTAGATGAAGTACATAATAATTATATGTAGGGTTGTGGAAAGCAGTGCTGGCTTTAATTAAAGCCTGCCATGGTTTTGTCTGTCAGTGCTACCTAAACCATTCTGAACTTCTCATTTTGAAGTTTTTTTTCCCTCACAGCTTGTGATGGTTGATTTTCTTTTTGAGACATTTATTTATTTATTTATTTATTTGGCAGGGTCTCACTCTGTCACTCAGGCTGGAGTGCAGTAGCGTGATTGTGGCTCGCTGCAACCTCCACCTCCAGGGCTCAAGCGATCCTCCCACATCAGCCTCCCAAGTAGCTGGGACCACAGGTGTGTGCCACCATGCCCGGCTAATTTGTGTATTTTTTGTAGAGACAGGGTTTTGCCATGTTGGCTGGTCTCCAACTCCTGGGCTTGAGCGATCTGCTGCCTCCGCCTCCCAAGGTGCTGGGATTACAGGTGTGAGCCACTGTGCCTGGCCCTGAGACATTTAAAGACAAAGGGGAGTACGGGCTAGAGAACAAACAGGAATAGAATAAGAGCCAAGGCGTAATTACCTCTAAACGGTCACCCTGTAAGGGAGATGTTCGCCTCAACTTTAGTAATGACTCTCTAGCCTAGGTGCAGGGCTGTTAATAGAGGCCCCGTGATTGGGTTAAGCAGCTTGACATGCGGTAACTGTTATTTAGGGCAGTGAGTCCTTGGAGAAGATGGTTTACCTTTTTTCCAAGCCCCATGTCTCCTTATTTTGAGGGTGTTTTTATTTTTATTTATTTATGTTTTTTTGAGACAGTCTCGCTCTGTTGCCCAGGCTGGAGTGCAGTGGCATGACCTTGGCTTACTGCAACCTCCACCTTCTGAGTTCAATCAATTCTCGTGCCTCAGCCTCCTGAGTAGCTGGGATTACAGGCTTGTACCACCACACCTGGCTAATTTTTGTATTTTTATTACAGATGGGGATTTCACCATGTTGGCCAAGCTGGTCTCAAACTTCTGACCTTAGGTGATCTGCCTGCCTCGTCCTCCCAAAGTGCTGGGATTACAGGTGTGAGCCATTGCACCCGGCCTGAGCTTTTTATTTTGAGAATATTTCAAATGTACAGAGAGTTGCAGGGACAGTAAAAGCACTCAGGCATCCTCTTCCCCAGGATTCACCAGCTCGTTCTCACTTATACCATCTTCCCATACTCCCTGGGGGCCCCCTCCTTCTGGACTCTGTTTCCTTTTATTTGTTTCTGTCTTTTTAAAAAAATTTTTTTAACTGGCCCTTCTCTTTGGCAGGATTTGTTTTAATCCTTGGCCCCAGCATCTTCTCTGAGCTCTGTGCCTGTGAATCTGGGGGAGAGATAGGGGCTCACATAAGAGTGAAGTGTGAGCTGGAGGGTTGAAGGGGAATGAGGGACATCTGGGCCAAAGGCAGGGGACCAGCAAGACCCCTACCCCTGGAACTTCTGTTCTTCCCAGCCTGAGTACCCCCTTGTTCCTTCTTGTGTTGGTGAGCTCTTGGGGCTTGGTGAAGGCAGTGCTTGTAGGTTAAGAAGTGACTCATCCCACGTCCCTGCTGCCCTTCTCTTCTGCTCTTTCCAAGCTTCCTTTCAGTCCTCCTCATCAGACATGACCTTTGAGGAAGTGTTCTGGCTGCCATGTGTGAGATGGAGCCCCTGTTGTGAAATAGAACTCAGGGTTCGTCCTCAGAAGCCCCAGTAGGTCACCATACGTCCTGCAAGTGCTGTCAGTCTGCTTTCATTCATGTGAGGGAGAAGTCCCTGTCAAGTGCTCTGTAGTAGGCGTTCAGGCCAACCAAAGGACAGGGCAGGGTCCTGGGGCACGGGGCTCAAAGCTCTTGCTTATTTTATGGGGTATTTAAATTGAGGTATAATCCCTATCACAGTAAACGATACACATGCCTCCAGTCTTGAGTGTGCCACCAGAGAACTATTCATACTCCTCAGATTTGCATCCAGCCAGGGCAAACTGCACCACTCTTCTGACTTCCATGGCCAGGGAGACATTTGGAATCTCTGCAATCACACTCTGTGCCTTCTTTTTTTTTTGAGACAGGGTCTGCCCTATTGCCCAGGGTAGCGTGCAATGGTGCAATCTTGGCTCACTGCAGTCTCGATCTCCTGGGCTCAAGCAATCTTCCCACCTCAGCCTCCCCAGTAGCTGGTACTACATGTGCTCACCCCCACGCCCTGCTAATTTTTGTGTTTTTTGTAGAAATGGGGTTTTGCCATGTTTCCCAGGCTGGTCTCGAACTCCTGGGCTCAAGCAGTCCACCTGCTTCAGCCTCCCAGAGTGCTGGGATTACAGGCCTCTGTACAATCGTGTGCATCATGTGTGAAATTTATCCTCACAGGCAGCAGCAGTTCTTTTTTTTTTTTTTTTTTTGAGACAGAGTCTCACTCTGTTACCCAGGCTGGAGTACAGTAGCACAATCTTGGCTCTCTGCAACCTCTGCCTCCTAGGTTCCAGCAATTCTCCTGCCTCAGCCTCCCGAGGAGCTGGGATTATAGACACACACCACCATACCTGGCTAATTTTTGTATTTTTATTTCATTTGGTTTTTTGAGATGGAGTCTTGCTGTGTCGCCTAGGCTGGAGTCAGTGGCGCGATCTCGGCTCACTGCAAACTCCGCCTCCTGGGTTCATGCCATTCTCCTTCCTCAGCCTCTGAGTAGCTGGGACTGTAGGCGCCCGCCACCATGCCTTGCTAATTTTTTTGTATTTTTAGTAGAGACGGGGTTTCACCATGTTAGCCAGGATGGTCTCCATCTCCTGACCTCATGATCTGCCCACCTCAGCCTCCCAAAGTGCTGGGATTACAGGTGTGAGCCACCGCTCCCAGCCCTTAATTTTCGTATTTTTAGTAGAGATGGGGTTTTACCATGTTGGCCAGGCTGGTCTCGAACTCCTGACCTCAGGGGATCCACCCACCTTGGCCTCCCAAAGTGCTGGGATTACAGAAGTGAGCCACCGTGCCCAGCCTTTTTTTTTTTTTTGAGACGGAGTCTTGCTCTGTTGCCCAGGCTGAAGTGTAGTGGCCCGATCTTGGCTCATTGCAAGCTCTGCCTCCCAGGTTCATACCATTCTCCTGCCTCAGCCTCCCGAGTAGCTGGGACTACAGGCACCTGCCACCACAAATGGCTAATTTTTTTTGTAGTTTTTTAGTAGAGTTGGGGTTTCACCGTGTTAGCTGGGATGGTCTCTATCTCCTGACCCCGTGGTCCCCGACCTCAGCCTCCCAAAGTGGTGGGATTACAGGTGTGAGCCACCATGCCCGGCCTTATTTATCTATCTATCTGTTTTTGAGACAGAGTCTTGCTCTGTTGCCTATGCTGGAGTGCAGTGGCTCAATCTCAGCTCACTGCAACCTCCGCCTCCAGGGTTCACGTGATTCACCTACCTCAGCCTCCAGAGTAGCTGGGACTACAGGCGTGCACCACTGTGCCTGGCTAATTTTTGTATTTTTAGTAGAGATGGGGTTTCGCCATGTTGGGCAGGCTGGTGTTGAACTCCTGACCTCAGGTGATCCACCTGCCTTGGCCTCCCAACATACTGGGCTTATAGGCGTGAGCCACCATGCCCAGCCTGTTCTTGTTTATGATGTGTTATTCCATGGAGGACTCTGTTCCAGATTACTTTTTTGTTTTGTGCCTAATGAACTTTGGTGTTAGTTCCAGGTGTTGGCTACATGAAGGCAACACCAGGAATGACTTTGGTCATGTCTTCTGATAAATATATGCACTTAATTCTCTGGGCTGTGCACCTAGAAGTTAAATAGAGGGCTGGGTCAGGGGATGTGTCTCTTAGCATATTCTG